>NC_080676.1:60920531-61223561 GCF_030445035.2 Dasypus novemcinctus
GGCAAATATGATAAATATTTTCTTTTGCTGATTCGCTATGGGAAAATGGCACGCCTTACTGTTACTGTTTTCCTCACCAAAATATTTATATAGTTGATACCATTAAAAGAAGATTCAAAGAGGAGACTGTTTTTATAAATATATATACATTAATACAAGCTTTCTCAGACCACACCAGAATAGCAAGATGAGAGGTCAGAAGACTATTTACAAAAGGGTATTTGATGCTTGTGGTGGTTTGAAGCTGTATGTACCCCAGAAAAACATGTTCTTAAATCTAACCTGTTCCTGTGGGTGTGAACATATAGTAAGTTGGACCTTCTGGTGATGTGCCTTTAGTTAAGGTGTGGCTCAACCCAGTCAAGATGGTTCTTTTTTAAAAAAATATTTTTTTTAAAAAGCAGTTTTATTGAGATATATTTACATACCATACACCTTCCAAATTGTAGTCATTGGCTTTTAGTGACAGAGCTGTGTTTTCATCACCACAATCAATTCTAGAACATTTCCATTACTCCCAAAAGAAAAACTCCATACCCCTTAGCAGTCATCTCTCAAGCCTTCTATCCTCCCCAGCCCTACATACCACTAATGCAATTATGTTGTTGTGGAATTTAAGAGAAGTTCAATTATTTGAGTATAGAGAGGCCAGGACTCAGGAATGATTTTGAGAAGGAAAAATGGTTTATTGACGGCCGGCCGGACTCGGGAGCTTTCTGTTTGAATCCCGAGCCCGGAACAAGATTTTCAAACGTCTTTTATACAGAGAGGAAAGGCCAAATCGTCCCTTTGTTTCAGTTCTCAATAGGCTTCAATTAGCATATATCTCTTCCACATCTTAGGTAAGCTTTTAGCAAGGACTCCAGACATTTTAGATAAGCCTTGGTTTTTGCATTTCCCCTAAATACTTAAAGTTTATAGCCCTTGCTTTGTTAAACATTTCCTGGGACTGGAGCTTGCTGGTCCCTAAGAGCAGGACTGCAGCCTCTTACCGTTTCACACCCACAAGTCAAACAACTTAGTTATTTCTGAAGAGACACAAGTCAAACAGCTTAGTTATTTCTGAAGAGACACAAGTCAAACAGCTTAGTTATTTCTGAAGAGACAAAGAGCCTTCCACCCATAGCCCACATCATTCCCCCCTTTCTGCCAAAGATTAACTTGCTAAGCTTTGGCATAATTATTGTTGGAGCTATGAGGTGGATGGCTGTTTGTTGTCTTGACTGATTATTTATCAGTCTTTAGTACAGCATTCAGGACCGTTTTTAGAAGTTTAGAACTTTTCATTCTGGACAGCAGAATCTTGGGCAGGGGCCTCCTGCAGTTATTCTGCTGCCACTGGCACTCACGTGGATTTCCAGTCAGGTTCCAGATCCATCTATTACTTTTCTTTACTCTTAAAGAGTTTACACCTTTAATTTAAAAGGGGTGCTGAAGGGAGACGATCTCTTTTCTGTAACTGCTTCCTGCTGGCCATGGGCTGTAGTCATTGCCTAATAAGGTGTAAAACTCTTAATTTATTCTAACTGGAGGAAGATGGATCTGGCATTCTGTACGAAGTTGGATGAAGTTTTCATATGGTTAATAAGATGTTCACTCTGAAAGAAACAAACTTAATTAAAAATTTGGAATACCCGTTTTTTTAAAAGAGGACACATTGGATTACAGAGGTAGACAAGGTTAGGTGCCTATAAAGATGGCACTCCTTAAAAGCTGGTGGGAACAGCATATATTCTTTTTTAAGTTATCCATCTTTAGAGAGAAATTGCAACAGACACTTAGCTTTGTCTGAAGACACATTCCAAGCTGTTCAATGATTGACACTCATTCGCTCTGTCAGATGCTCCTGGTGAACTGGCACTCCTTGGGCAACTGGCTTCACTCAGGATTAGAACACTAATTTGGAAATACTCTTAGTTTTCACCTGTGGGAGTGATCAGAACTACAGAATAAAGATTTTTACACCTTGGTTTTCATTGTACAATTTCTAGCAATTTTGACTTGTTCAATAGGTGACTCACCATCAGCAAGCAAGCCTCACTTTTGCTAACTTGAGACTGGCTGAGACTGCCACCTTATTCTATAGACATGTTATTAACTGTTTAGAAAATGATTTTACCAGGAATTTAACATGTCTAATATACTTCTGCACTTGATCCAAAATAGAAAAGATAACATTACAATTATTAGGCATATATTTAGTACAGGATAAAAGTACAGCACTTAATACTAACTAATGTATTACTTAGTGCATAAGGATTCAGAGTTGCCATTATTAGTTTTGAGTTTCAGGTTTGTAATACTTTACATGTTATCTCTCCATGAGAGCAGGCCATAATGCCAATTGTGTTTAAGTTTTACTTACAGTCTCCTGGTATCATGGCTCCACTTAGCATGTTCTTCAACGCAGTGAGCAAGTTGCAGCATCCTTCCAGTATTCTAGAGATTTTCCAGTATTCTACTAGCCTGGTGCATAGTGCTCTCTGGCACCATGGAACAGTGCCAGTCTGGAGGCGATATCCATTGTACACTTGGCTGTACCGAGTCATTATTGGCTGCAGGAGCTTGAAACTGCAATATAGTTTCCATCAACTTCAGGAGCAGAACCAGAGACTGATATAGCACATATTTTTAATTGAGGGGTCAGTGACCAGCCTAGCCAATAACTCACATGGAGAGGCCACCTGTAATGTATACAAGGCCTGGTTCGAATGCACAAGAGTTTGACAATGTTAAAGTTTATTCTTTGTTTTATATATATTTTAAACAACTTAACGCAATACATATATCAAATGACTATTTACTTACACAATTTTACTATGAAGATAACAGTAGGTGCTTTACTTTAGTAATAGAGGAAAAATATTATTTTTCATTGTTAGAATGAAAACAATTTTTCCAATAGAATCAAGACAACTTTTTATTACCATTTACTTAAATGTGTATTTTGCAGTGGCCTTCAGACAGGTTTATTATCATGAAGTTATTTCTGCTACCAATACCAATCTAAGTTTCTTTAGTTAACAATAACTTCTACAACTAGAATTATTTAAACATTTTCAGTTTGGAAGATGTTTTACAAACTCTTTATAATTGACTATAACCACATTGACTAGCCACCTCATGTTTAAATAAACTTACTAAATTACAATTACCAATGAAAGAAATTTACTCTCTATTTAAGAGAGCATATCTACAATCTTTTCCCTTTAGCCTAATTTCACCAATGTGAACTTACAATTTTCACTTACAATTTTCATTACTGTAAAGATTTTGTACATATGTTAATTTAGTTTATAAATTAACTATGGGAGATTACACTCAAGTTAAATAAAATTGAAACCATAATAGTTTATGCAAGGAATGTTCTCTTTTTCCCTTACAGGAAGCTAAAAACTTCTTTTCTTTAAGTTATGAAAATTATTAATTTAAAAGCATAACTGACTACCAGGTTTTAAAACACATGCATACTGACTTCCAGGTTTCAAAACACATTACACAATTACTTAATTTTTTAAAATCATAACCCAGGAAAGATCTCTCTATAGTTTTTATGGACTTTCCTTTACTTACTGAAATTTGTTAATAGAGCCACTAATTACCTTATTTTGTTGGAAAGAAATCTTCTGGAAGAAAATAAGGCTCACCAGATTGTGGAGAAGAAAATACTTTATTCTCAATCTTGCAAGAAGGGGCGCAGAGCCAGATATGGCTGGTGCCCCGAACAAAGAAAAATGACACAATTTATACCCCTAAGCCTAGCATGCAAGCTCTTCCTGTTTTTCTATAGATTGGATACTTCAGAAGTTACAGCTTATCTGAGATTTAACTTTCCCACGCAAAAGTTTGATTTAACTGCTTCTTCTATCACATTCCAACCATTTTAGTTTTTACCTGCTCCCCCCCTTTGTCAAATAAGGAATAGAATTTAGTGCTGAAATGGCACCGACTTAGTTAGCTCCTTCTTGGGCATCTTTCCACTGCCCATAGGACTGGCCTAAACTGGTCTCCTCCACTGCTGTCCAACCCGGGAGTGGGAGACTGAGGCAGCAGGCCGCCGGGTTACATCAACATTTTTCTTCTGTGAAAATTAACCTAATCTTTGTTTTGTTTTTTTTTCAATTTATGGCTGACAAAGGTTTAAACTGGGAAATTACCAGGCAAACTGATTCTTAATTCCCTAGCCTAGTAGATAGGTTTAATCTGCCACACCTAGTCTTGCCTTAAAAGCTCTTGCAAAGGGGAGGCCCTTTCCCAATTGTTTCCATAATCAGATTTCTATGACTTTTTCATCCTGCTTAGTTCAATTTGGGCTTTAAGAATATTTATAAATATAACTGCATATTTTTTAACAATTTGAGCAAATAGGCAGACATGAATAGTTTGACACAACAACATGACTTTAGTTACTTTAAACTTTTCAAAGACTTTTGAAACTCTTCTTAATTTGCACTATGACCATGCAGTTTACCACAAGAATTTTCTTTCTTACTTAATGGATTGTAATAACCAAAATGTTCTCAATGCCTTAGCACCATTTTGTTTTAGAACTTTATATTTTACTTTGAAATTAGCAGAATTTTGGATAAGTAACAAGATTAATTTTATATATATTTACTGAGGCTATTTGAAGCCTCAGGGAGACAGACTGCTTTCTCTCATGAATTGCCACTCTTAGGAACACTGACCGTCAAGGCAGGAGACTTCTCCCCCTCCACCCCCCTTTTGATTTTGGAGATAATAAAACTCCAGTGGCCATTTAACCTTATTCTATCAGGCAGCCATTTATTTAGTTTACACTTGAATTCATGAGAGAAAGGGTTACTAATACCAGAAGAGGAGACAGTGATGTCCCAGCTCTTCTCAATTATGAAATAACCACAGGCAAAGGCAAAGGGCGAGGTTAGGCCTGAAGCAACCATAAACAAAGGAAAGGTTAGTGTAGAATTTACACTTAAATAATAGTTTCAGGCTAAATTCACCCAGCTATAATCTCAGTTATTGTCTTTCCACTGTTTTATAATATAAATGCATTTATAAATGATTTTAACTCTTAGTTACAGTTTTTATTAATTTTTTAAAACCTATTAATTTTATAACACCTTTAAATACCTTTCATTCAACTTATAACATATTAAATGAACTTAACCATTACTTTAATTTTTCCTTTAAAGTGAAAGAATAAATCTCTTGCAGTTAGTTTGAAATAAAAGGCTACTTTTCAGGATTTGATTTCTAGAACATAAAATGTTCTTTTAAAAGAACTCTTCTTCAAACATTGAGGATATGATGAGGTTAAAGCACAAGAAGCTATTGATAAAAGATTTTCTTTGTATATTGATCTTATTCAATTTTAATCATAAAAATTTCCCTTCCACAAACCTTCTACACTTTCAGTATTCATTCAGGTTCTGTCCCACACTCTACTCTTTCCAATAATCAATCATTTTATCTTAGGACAAAATCATCTTCTGTTTCCTTAACAATAAAAACACACTCCATATATCCCACATACTGAGTTACCAGGCAAACTTCTTACAACATATAATTGCCATTAATACTAAACAAGTTTGTTAAAATAATGAACTTTTCTTCACTTTAAATACTTAGTAGCATGTAATACCAGAAACAGTTTTTTTGGAAGTAAGTTGGCAGGGGAGATTGGCTGCCGAATAAGTTTGTTATAAAATTGCCTTTTATTATTATTATTATCAATTCAGTTTTGTTAAATAATGACTTTCTGCAATTAGCCACTTAAATACCTTAAACAATGCTTTGTAAAACCTTTATATTTATACCCTTAAGACAGATTTTACCTTCACAGAACACATTCTCTCACTTAAGGTTACTACAATACCTTCTAAGAACCTGAGCAGAATGCAAACGTATTTTGGCTTTGACACCCTAAGGAGGGAACTTTACTGCATTTATTCTGATTCTGCTTTTCACCTCCTTCACTTCCCCCCCTTCCAGGCAGTCGGGTGCACAACAAACAGGAATGCGGCTTATGAATAGAAGGGTGGACTCACTGGAAAGGGGCAAGCCGCTCCCCCCTTTCCAGCTTTCAGCCAAAATGGGCAGACAGAACCTACTCAAATTTGGCAACTCTCCCAGGAACCCAGCCGCCCTGACTGGGACATTCCCAACAGACTTGGGTGCTTGGCGCGGACACAGATGGCCTCCAAGCCCCGGCAAAGGGCCAGACCAGAGATAAGACACCAGAACATGCACAAACATCTAGACTCCTCAGCTTTTGCCCCAGAATCATTTCACCCCCTTGCCAATGGCAAGGGAGGGCTCCAGCTCAGCTGTAATTCTACTTCATGTAAGGACACAACTCCAACACTAACATTGAGCTGACACAGACAGAAGCACAAAGGTCACTAATCTGACTCACAAGTTTATATATTTATTTTCACCACGGCTGCCCCCACAGCCATCACAAACCTCAGAACACTTAACATTTGGTATAAAGCAAATTCATTCACAAATTAGCACCATAACAAAAGATTTCAGCTAGACTTTTCCACTGTTTAAACTTTACACCCAGACCAAGCTCCACCAGAAAAGCCAATCCATTTTCCTGTAACCAAGTTTTGTTTTCCTTAATCTAGACCAATTTCCAGGATATTAGGACTCGAACCTATAAATACCCTTCCTATTAAAATCGAGACTCCACTCCTTTAGTGGATATAAGACCAGTACCAGATTCTAACATGCAGTTAGACAAACCCAAAACACCAGGGCTTTTCCCCGGTTTTCCTCCTTTTCCCAAGCCTAGAGAGAACGGCTTCCCCCCAGCCTTCTGGGGCTACTAGGGTTCTCTCGGGAGGTGATCAGCCTCCCCTTCCTAGCAATTAAAGCTAGGGCCTTCCAGACTCTGCTCACCCGGGGAGTCTTACCTTCTTCCCTGTTCGGAGCTCTTTTTCGTTCCCAGAATCTTTCTCTTCAGACCTTCCATTGCCCCTTGATTTTGTCGGGAAGATTCTGGTGGAGCCCACATCTTTTCTGGATTAAATTTAATCCAGGGGCGCCCAGATTTGGGGTTCACCCGAGTCCTCCCGGCTTCCTCGGGGATTTGGAAGGGGCAGCAAAATGCTACCGTCTCTGGCCTTCATTTATTGTCCCTTCGTGGTCGCCATTAATGTTGTGGAATTTAAGAGAAGTTCAATTATTTGAGTATAGAGAGGCCAGGACTCAGGAATGATTTTGAGAAGGAAAAATGGTTTATTGACGGCCGGCCGGACTCGGGAGCTTTCTGTTTGAATCCCGAGCCCGGAACAAGATTTTCAAACGTCTTTTATACAGAGAGGAAAGGCCAAATCGTCCCTTTGTTTCAGTTCTCAATAGGCTTCAATTAGCATATATCTCTTCCACATCTTAGGTAAGCTTTTAGCAAGGACTCCAGACATTTTAGATAAGCCTTGGTTTTTGCATTTCCCCTAAATACTTAAAGTTTATAGCCCTTGCTTTGTTAAACATTTCCTGGGACTGGAGCTTGCTGGTCCCTAAGAGCAGGACTGCAGCCTCTTACCGTTTCACACCCACAAGTCAAACAACTTAGTTATTTCTGAAGAGACACAAGTCAAACAGCTTAGTTATTTCTGAAGAGACACAAGTCAAACAGCTTAGTTATTTCTGAAGAGACAAAGAGCCTTCCACCCATAGCCCACATCAATGTCTCTATAGATTTATTTATATTTACATTTTATAGAAATGAAATCATACCATATGTAGTACTTTGTGTCTGGTTTCTTTCACTTAGCATAATGTTTAATTATAATTTTTTTAATTAGAAAAGTTATAGGTCATGTAAAAAATACAACATTCCATATATTCCCTGTTGTTGACACTTTGCATTGGTATGGTACCATTGTTTCAATTGATGAAAGAATGTTAAAATATTACTCCTAACTATAGTACATAGTACTTTTTTCCTGTTCTTAACACCTTGTAATAGGTGTTAATAATAATTCTATTATTGGAGTCCTTTATAAATAGAATGAAATTCAGATATATATAGAGAGAAAGACATGGAAGCAAAAAGCTGAAATACATTGGAGCCTGGAAGAGAACGATGAGGCAAGAAGAGGTCACCATGTACATTGCCATGTGACAGAGGAACCAAGGACCAAGGATCACTAGGAGCCAGCCAGAGAATACCACAGTCTTCAGAAAAAAAGAATCACCTTGATGATGCCTTGATTTGGAGTTTTTCCCAGCGGAAAATTGTGAGCTAATAAATTCCCATTGTTTAAGCCGACCTATTGCATGTTATTTCCTTGATCAGCCCTGGAAAGTGAAACAATGCTCAATCAAATCTTTGGAACCCTTTTATCCCCAGTCAGTTCCAAACTCTCCTGATTGGTCCTAAAGGTCCCTAGGGAGGTGTCTCTCACTTGCTTCCTCCTTCTGGCATTTCTTTACCACCCCCATCCAGTACCACAGGAGTTGGGGGTCTGATTTAGACTGCGTGACTTGCCTCTTGGTGTCTTTTAAGGTATAGCTCTTTTATTGACTTTCTATTTAGACTCTAATAGTATAGCTCTTTCATTTTAATCTTTTCCTATTGGTGTCCTAAACTGACTACCAGCATATTGAGAAGTTTTTGAAGGCTAATCAGGAAGACTTCTGTGAATGCCTCCAGACTAAGTAAGGTGCATGTCCTTTAAAGTGGTACTAAACTACAATACACATACCTCTGTTATTGCTCTAGGGCATAGAGGGAAGAGCATTGGGTTCAAATCAGCTTTGTGACCTTAGACAAGTTGTTTAAATTCTCTAAGCTGAATTTTTTTCACCTGTAAATGGAAATAATTGTACTACCCCTTGGGATTTTGGGAAATAGTAAATGAAATAAAGAATGCCAAGATTAAATGAGATACTACAATGTTTTGTTTCTTAAGTTATCTTTATTTTTTAAAAACAGGTATTTGATATACTTTCTACTGTTGAGTATCTGAAATAAGAAGAAAATATTTTCAAAAGATGAAACAAAATGAAGTGTGTGGTACACTTTTCTCACATTTCAGCCCTTTGCTCCAGCCTCTACCCATTGACCTATCTGGCAGGGCATGGTGCCAAGGCCTCTCACTTAGCAGAGCTTTCCATCACCAGCTTTACCATCACCACTTTACATGCAGCTTGTGATAGCATCTCCTTCTCTATTTGAAGTTCTCCAGTACAGCCTGCCTTGGGGCGGGGATAAATGCATGATCCACTATGGGTCCTATTTAGATTTAGAACTGTTTCAAACTATACATAGCCCCACCTCTCTTCCTAGATAGTCCCTCCTCTGGGGTGAGGATGGGTGGGGGCAATCCAGCCCTCACTTAAGTACTGTGCTCTCCTTATCATAAAAAAGAGACTGGTGTGTACCTACTACCAGAATAACTTTTTTTGGGGAACTTCATGTTCAGAGGTTTGAATATGCTCATTTTATGGCCCATTTTCATTATTGGTCAACATAAGGCCTTTCTTGTTATATTTATTTTTTCCACCCTTCCTTCCCCAGCTATTTGATTGTATTTCTTTTTGTTTCTCTGTGTTTTTGTATTTTAAACTTATGTGAATTCTATTGTGTTAAATATCTGATTCGGTTTCTTGCTTTTTTCATTCAACACTATGTTTTAAGGTCCATCTGTGCTGTTGTTTCTACCTATTCCATAGTATTCTGTGGTGTATAATCTAAATTTAAAAAAAGGTCTGAGCTTATACTGACAAACTTACAAAGGGATAGAGAAAAATACAGATAGAAGATAGTACAACCATTTCTATCTAGCCCTTACTGTTTAAAAATCTACCCATTACCCAATGCTTATCTGGAAAACCTGAAAGTGATTACTTACTTTCTGGCATGAAGCTAGCTCCCATACAACAAAACACACCTGTGTAATTCACATGGTGATTCTATTCGAAGAAGATCTTCATATATGTTCACTTATGAACATGTGTGAAAATTTGATTTGATGAGTCAGTGGGTATTTACATTGACTAAGGACTGCCAGATGACTTCTTTTCAGAATGACCGTCCATTGCTCTTGCACTAGCAGTCTTAACAGGTAATTTAATAAAGCCATGTCAGCTGAATCTAATGCATTCAAAGGGTATCCCATCCAGAGGAATAGATTAGTTTACAAAAATAATCTCCTTTTTTGGGATCATAAATAATCTCGAACTACTAAACATACTATGAGTTTCAGCATCTCTTTTCTACTTATTGGCCTTTTAGATTTTCTCTTCTATAAATTGCCTGTTCATATCCTTTGTTTTATTTCAGTTGGGTTCCTGCCTTTTCTTGTTGATTTTCACAAGTTTGTCTATTCTGGCAATTATCCCTTGTCAGTTTTAGACATTACAAATATCCTTTCATATCCTAGCATCTATTAATTTTGTCTATGGTGTCTTTCATTAAATAAATTTTTTCATTTTGATGTAAGGTTTTGTTGTATGATTTCTTTTCAAAGGAGATTTTGTTTATAAAGTCTTTCCTTGTCCCTAAAATACAAAGATATTCTATATTTTCTTCTATTTTTTTTTTATCCACTTTTGTGTGTGATGTGAGATAGGGATCATCTTATTTTTCTCCATTAACTCACCAGTTTTCCCAACATTGTATATTAAATAACCTGACCTTTCCTTTGTAGTGCCACTTTTATTGTATATTAAGTGCCCATATATACATAGGTCTATTTCTAAGCTATTCTATTTCATGAATCTTTTTTACTGTGCTTGCAGCAATAATGCATTTTTAAAAAATTGCTAAGAATTTATAGTACCATCTTTTTTTTTTAAAGATTTCTTTTTAAAAATTTATTTCTCTCCTCCCCTCCCCGCCCCCGAGTTGTCTGCTCTCTGTGCCCATTCGCTGTGTGTTCTTCTGTGACTGCTTCTATCCTTATCAGTGGCACCGGGAATCTGTGTTTCTTTTTGTTGCATCATCATCTTGTCGTGTCAGCTTTCTGTGTGTGTGGTGCCATTCTTGGGCAGGCTGCACTTTCTTTCGCACTGGGCGGCTCTCCTTACGGGGTGTACTCCTTGTGCATGGGGCTCCCCTACGCGGGGGACACCCCTGCGTGGCAGGGCACTCCTTGCACACATCAGCACTGCACATGGGCCAGCTCCACACGGGTCAAGGAGGCCCGAGGTTTGAACCGCGGACTTCCCATGTGGTAGGTGGATGCCCTATCCATTGGGCCAAGTCCACTTCCCTATAGTACCATCTTTAAAACTGGTAGGACAACTCCCCTTGTGAAATACATCCATTTTTTGTTATTTGTAGTTTGTCTGTATATTCCATTGCTTTGTCTAGGTAACTTAAAATAATGATAGTTTTATCTCTTCTTTTCCAATCCTTATACCTTTTGTTTCTTGTCATTATTTGATATAAGACAGAAGGATGTATATAAAGATTTAAAGAAATGGGATCATTGCAGTGGATTTCTCTCATGCAATCTGTTCACCCACCCTTTAGCTATAACCTAAAAGAACATAGGAGATACTTCCCTCACTAAAACACAGAGATACTTTCATGATGAGAGTACCGAATTCTTTGAATAGTGCTATAGTGACTCCTCTGTAACTAGTGAGTCCCTAAAGATAATCAGAGGGAGGGAATGATAAAATAGTCTTAGTTTGAGTCAGTAAATAAGTGGCAATTTGTTAGGATATTCTAGGAGTCAGTGTAGTTGTTTTGGAAGTTCCAGCAGTCCACAGGTTTCACTACTCAACACTTAAGCAAAATAGATTGTCTCCACGAGATGGCGCCAAACCTCAACCAGTAACCACAGGATTGGAAGGTAAATCTGGATCTTTGAAATTAAGCCACCTCCTGTGAAGGCTTACTCCAATCATTTCATTAACTCCCAATGACACATCCCTGCATTTTTGGCAAATGACCATTCTGGATGCCACTCACTGTGCTTTGTTGGCATTTTGCCATCAGAATTTTACCATCTTTAGCAAGTGGCATAATACTTATATTGGCTTTCTGACTGTAGAGCAAGAATTATTATTATGGGAGGAAGGACCAAGTGCAAGTGCCTGGAACACTCTCTTCCTACTAAAATAGTGAAGTTTTGAAGAATCACAGAAGTTAGTGTCCATATCAAAGTCTTCTAAGATGCACGTTGGCAGTTCCTATCACAGACTCATTTAAT
Source organism: Dasypus novemcinctus (assembly GCF_030445035.2). NCBI lineage: Eukaryota > Metazoa > Chordata > Mammalia > Cingulata > Dasypodidae > Dasypus > Dasypus novemcinctus. The sequence continues at coordinate 60,932,690 of NC_080676.1, forward strand.
TCACGAGGTGGTCAGTGCAGAAGGCAGAGAAGTCTTAGAAGATGACAGTGATCTATCTTTAATTTAGTCAGATTGATGCCAATTGCATTTGATACTCCAGATGGTGTTTCCCTTTTTGGGGAAATCAACATAAATTCTGGTAATTGGTATGTAGCTATTAATCTAAAAATTGTATTTGTTCTTGATTCCAATAAACAGAGAATACCTTTCTCCTGGCCCAGAGACTGCAATACACCTCATTGTTGTGACAGTTTGAAACTTTTAGTGGATTCCAGAAAAGATCATGTTCTTGAAGCTAATCAATTCTTATGGGACCCTTTAGTTGGATTAGATTCAGTCGTGGGGTGAGAGGGGGTAGGAGGGGGGCCTTGATTGAATTAATTCAGTGAGGCATGACCCAAGATGGGTCTTGGTCCTCTTGCTTGGAGTCCTTTATAAACAAAGAACTGAAAGCAGAGACACACAGAAAAAAAGTTGCAGAGATGGAGAGAAGGAACCTCAGAGAAGAACCTGGGAGAGAGGAAGTCACTGAGGAACAGCCAGAAGCTGAAACAGTGAGATCTGGAAGAGAAGCGTATGCCTCGATGTGCCTTTCCACATGGAAAGAGTCCAGGATTATCAGCAGCCAGCCTTCTGTGAGACAGCTTCTCTGATGATACCTTGATTTGGACATTTTCACAGCCTCAGAACTGTAAGCTTTCAACCTAATAAATTCCCACTATAAAAACTGATACATTTCTGGTCTGTTGCTCCCAGCAGCTTTTAGCAAATGAAAACAATTGTCTTCCATCAAGGTTTTGTTAACTTTCTGATTCTGTGTTGCAGGAACCTTTGTTGTTTCATCAATCCGTAGGCTATCACACACAAGTCTAATACATTGTTGTCATCGTGCTGCAAGAACCTAGAGAATTGGAAGCAGGTACCCTAGATATCTTAGTAAAAACAACAAAAAAAGCAAAAAACGGGTATGCCAGGAAATGTGAGAAGAATCCCATGAAATTAAAAGGGCATGCTATCTCAGTGAAGTTTCTAGGGCCTGTCAGTTTCCCTCCAAATGGAAGGAGTAATTGTTGAGTCTTCTTCCTATCACTAAGAAAGAGGCATAATTCTTGATAGGGTGTTGACCAGCACTGCCATATCCAGGGGTTAAGGTTTATGAAAGACTTCAGTAACTATGTAAGCATGATGACTAAGAATTCAAATCCCTTGATAATAAAGGTTTGGTCAGCTGAGGTGCTGGTTGTGGACAAAAATAACAATGGGTAATTGAGAAGCAAAGTTATAAATACTTGGGTTCAGTTACAGAAATGAGAATTTTAGCACCTACTGGCATTCCATGAAGAAAAATTTTAAGTTTTAAAGGAGTATTTCTCTTTGTACACCCTTTCCCCTGGTATTTTATATAGAAAAATATGCTTGTTAATCTTACAATTTAATGCATACTTTGCACATTTTCAAGATGGAATCTAAGAGAACTTGAGGAGGAATGAGCATCATTCAGAGAACCTGGATCCTGGGTACAACAATTAAAGAGATTTTGAGTTAATCACTTTTGGAAGGGGTTAAGGACATAAGGGTATGTGGTAAGGTCATAATCTTACATATTATTTTATAAAAAGACATAAATGTGGAAAGAGACTTGTATGTTGATGTTGAGAAGCTAAAGAGGTAGATTGTGTTAGTCATTTGTCTCTCTTCATGGTTACTTATCTGAATTCCTTCCTGTTATGTTTGGGGGAATCTCCACTTTATGTGGCAGGGCTTGCCTCCCCTTATAGAAGCTACCCAAGATACTTGCTTTCCCCTTTCCCTGCAGTTTCTGAATCAGAAATTGTTAATGCAAAGAAATTTCACAGAATACATTTTGGGACAGGATAGTGGTGGCAAAAGCAGCTACATGTAGTTACAAGAGGGAGCTGGGTAAGTGTTTTAGCTGTAGGGTCCAGTATCCAGGTTCAGTGGTGTTGGCAGTTATAAGCTATGATGGCTCGGCTCAGTGGTTGCAGCAGTGATATCTTTGCAAGACCAATTCTATGGTGTGATTTTGAGATATGTCTTGGCTGCTGAGCCTCGAAGCTTTGTTCTTAGCATTTCTGAAGATTCTGAAAATGACTCAATATCTTTTGAATAATTTCCATAGTCATTATCACTTGGTTACAAATGAGAATCCTAATTTATAAAAGCTTGAACATAGTTGTTTTAGTTTACCAAAGGGCTGCCAATGCAAAGTACCAGACATGTTGTTGTTGACTTTTATGAAGGGTATTTATTTGGGGTAAAAGCTTACAGCTCCATGGCTGTGAAATGTCCAACTTGAGATACTGTAAGAGGTGCTTTCTCACCACAGTCAGCTGCCAACATGTTGAAGCAAATTGGCAGGCGATATCTGCTGGTCTCTGCCTTCTGCTCCCAGCGTTCTCCCTCAGGCTCAGCTGCTCTACTTTCTTCCCTATTTCAGCTGCAAGCTGGAATAGAGCTTTGCTTCTTTCCAGGCCTTCTATATCAGTCTCAGCTGTTCTGCATTCTTCCCAAGTTTACCTGTATGTATCAGGCATATAGTAGGTCTGGTCTCCTCTTGAACTGCTCCATGGACCCAGCCTTTTGAGACTTCATGCTTAAGCAACTTCCCTCTTACACAGCAGGCTCAAACATGGTAATTTCCTTCCCTCCCCCCTTTTTAGGCAAGGGAGTAAAGAGTTTTTTAAGAGGCAAGAAAAATACACAGTCTGAGGCATGGGCCATTGGCATGCTGCAGAGTGAGATGTGCTTTTCTTTTCTTTTTTTAAAGATTTATTCCTCTCCCCTTCCCTGCCCCCCCCCATTGTCTGCTCTCTGTGTCCATTCACTGTGTGTTCTTCTGCGTCTGCTTGCATTATCAGGCAGTACTGGGAAACTGCGTCTCTTTTTTGTTGCGTCATTTTGCTGCATCAGCTCTCCATGTGTGCAGCGCCACTCGTGGGCAGGCTGCACTTTTTTACACATGGTCGGCTTTCCTTGCAGGGCACACTTCTTGCACATGGGGCCCCCTATGCGGGGGTGCCCCTGCGTGGTAGGGCACTCCTTGTACACAACAGCACTGTGCATGGGCCAGCTTACCACACAGGTCAGGAGGCCCTGGGGATTGAACCCTCTATCCTCCATATGGTAGACAGATGCTCTATCCATTGAGCCATGTCCACTTCCCTGAGATGTGCTTTTCTTTTCTTTTTTTTTCAGTTCTCTTTTTCCTCCTCAGTCTGTCTTTGTGAGTCTTTTTATATCAGACAATGAAGGGGACAGGGACTCAACCTTGATTTAGTCCAATAAAAAGCCCTATAGTAATCTCTTTTTTTTTTAAAGATTTATTTATTTATTTAATTCCCCCACCTCCCCCCCCCCCCCCCCCGTTGTCTATTCTCTGTGTCTATTTGCTGCGTCTTGTTTCTTTGTCCGCTTCTGTTGTTGTCAGCGGCACTTGAAGTGTGAGCGGCGCCATTCCTGTGCAGGCTGCACTTTCTTTCGCGCTGGGCGGCTTTCCTTATGGGGCGCACTCCCTGTGCGTGGGGCTCCCCTACGCGGGGGACACCCCTGCGTGGTAGGGCACTCCTTGCGTGCATGAGCACTGCGCATGGGCCAACTCCACACGGGTCAAGGAGGTCTGGGGTTTGAACCGCAGACCTCCCATGTGGTAGACGGACGCCCTAACCACTGGGCCAAGTCCATTTCCCCCTATACTAATCTTAAAGGTAATCTAATCAAAGTTCCCTCAACTGAATTTAATGCATTCAAAGGGTATCACATCCTTTGAAATTGTTTATAAACATAATCTTTCTCCTTTGAGGATTCATAAAATAATCTCAAACTGCCACAATACTAATAGTGTTTATTTATTTATTTAAAGAAGTTGTGAGCTTACAGAACAATCATGCATAATGTGCAGAATTCCCATACATCTCCCCTCCACCAATACTTTGCGTTGTTGTGGGATATTTATTGCAGTTTATGGAAGAACATCATCAAAATATTACTGCTAATTATGGTCCACAGATTGCATTGGTGTACTTTTTCCATACCCCCCCATTATTGACACCATGTATTATTCATTTGTTATAGCTCATAAGAGAATGTTCTCCTGTTTGTGCTGTTAGCCACAGTCCATCATCTACCATATGATTGACTGTTATACACTCCTATGCCTTGTACAATCCATCCAAAGTGTACACTCAGTGACTGTCAGTTTCATCACAGAGTTGTGCTATCATTGCTGCAGTAAATTTTAGAAAGTTTTCCTTAGTCCAATAGAAAAAAATCTCATACCCCCTATTATTGGCCCTTAGCATTGATATAGTGCCTTCTTTGACATTGATGCAAGAATATTACAATATTGCTATTAACTGTTGTCTGTAACTTACATTAACTGTATTTTTCCCATGAATCATCCTATTCTTACCACCTCGTAATAATGACATACATTTGTTATAGTTTATAGAAGCACATTCTTGTATTTGTATTATTAACTACAATTTATATTATTAACTCATCTACCACTGGGTTTGCTATGTTATACTGTCCCTAGATTATTCTCTAGCTTTCTTTCAATTGACATTGATGTTGCTAGACTACCCCTTTCAGTCACAATCACATTTATAAATCAGCAGTGTTAGTTATACTTACTATAATGTGTTACCATCAATTCTATCCTTCTCCACACTTTTCTAATCAAGCTAATTAAAAATTCTACATACATTAATCACCAGACCCCTTCTCAGCCCTCATCCTAACTCCTAGTAAACACTGCTCTAGATTTTAACTTCATGTATTTATTCTTTGTATTTAGTTCATTTTAGTGAGACCCTCCATATTTGTCCTTTTGGATCTGGCTTTTTTCACTCAGTATAATATTCTTAAGGTTCATCCGTACTGTCATATGGATCCCAATTTCATTTCCTCTTATGGCAACATAGTATTTCATTGTAAGTATATACCACATTTTCTTTATCCATTCATTGGTTGATGGATACTTAGGTTGTTCCCAACGTTTGGCAACTGTGGATAACGCTGCTATGAACATTAATGTGCAAATGTCTGTTTGCATCCCTGTTTTCAGTTCTTCTGGATATATTCCTAGTAGTGGAATTGCTGGATTATATGGCAGTTCTATGTTTAGCTTTCAGAGGAACGGCCAAACTGTCTTCCACAATGACTGTACCATTTTACATTCCCACCAACAGTGAAGGAATGTTCCTATTTCTTCACATCCTCTCCAGCACTTGCAGTTTTGTTTTTTTTTTGTTGTTGTTTTTTAAATAATGGCCATTCTGTGAGGTATGAAATAATATTTCATTGTAGTTTTGATTTGCATTTCCCTACTAGCTAGTGATATTGAACATTTTTTCATGTACTTTTTGGCCATTTGTATTTTCTCTTTAGAAAAATGTCAGTCTTTTGCCCATTTTTAAATTGGATTGCTTGCTCTTTTACTGCTGAGTTGTATGATCTCTTTATATAGCATGGAAATCAAACCCTTATCAGATATGTGGCTTCCAAATATTTTCTCCCATTGAGTAGGCTGCCTTTTCATCTTCTTGACAAAGTCCTTTGAAGCAAAAAAGTGTTTAATTTTGAGGAGGGCCCATTTATCTTTTTTTTTTTTTTATTGCTCATGCTTTAGGTGTAAGGTTTAGAAAACTACCACCTACCACCAGGTTTTGAAGCTGTTTCCATACATTTTCTTCTAAGAGTTTTATGGTTCTAGCTTTTATATATAGGTCTTTGATCTATTTTGAGTTAATTTTTATATAAAGTATGAGACAGGGGTCCTCTTTTCTTTCTTTTAATATATTTCTATCAGTTTTATTCATTTTTATTTTTGTTCATCTTTATTTTACCCCTCAATACATACCAAATTATATATAGAGAATTACCATCAAGAAGCAAAGAAAATAATTCATACAAATATGGGATCAAATATGCTGAGTGGTTCCTTCAGGGTGGTGATACTATGAGAAAAAATGTTCATAATTGTTTCCACTTACAAGAACTTTCCATATTTTTTCCATGGGAATGCATCATTTTATAAACAAGAAAAATATATTAAAATCTGAGTAACAAAAACAAAGGCCAAGAGCTTCATCTGAGCTCTTTTATGCTTAAAGCAGCCACTGGCTTGTAAAGCTTTTTTCCAATTTCTATATAAGCTAGAATACTAAGCCTTTTATAAACACATTCCTTGATTTTTTTCCCTTCCCTCAGCTTCCCCAAGTGATATGTGATTTTCCCTTTTCCTAACACCAACAATTTAGCTTAAATCTATTGAGAAATTATTGAACAGCTACCAAATGGCTCATATGAAGAGAGAGGTAGTGTATTTATTGGAAAGAGCATGCGCCTTTGTAGCTAGGTGAAAAAACTGGAATTTAATCCTCATTCTGCCACTTACTATTTGAGTGGATTTAAATAAATACATTTAATTTCTTTGTAACTCAATTTCTTTTTTTTTTTTTAAACACAACAATAATTTTATTTATGTTGATTCAGAGATAAGGTCCAAGTTGGTACAACTTCCGGGTCTCACTGAGCAATCTCACAACAGTGTAACTCAATTTCTTTCTGAAGTTTGAAGGTGATAATCTAATACCTAAATTACAGGGTTCTGGTAAGAATTAGATATTTTGTTAAGTACCTAATATGCAGGCATACCTCATTTATCATGCTTTGCTGTATTGTACTTGACAGATATTGTGTTTTTTACAAGTTGAAAGTTTGTGGCAATCCTGCTGTGTGGTTTGGAGCTGTATGTACCACAGAAAAACACGTTCTTAAACTTAATTGTAATTAGGACCTTTCAATGATGTTACTTCAGTGAAGATGTATCCCACCTTAATCAGGATGGGTCTTAGTCCTGTTACTGGAGTCCTTTATAAGCAGAATGAAATTCACACAGAGACAGATAAAGAGAGAGAGAAAGCCACAGGAAGCAAGAAGCTGAAATTCAAGGGAATCTGGAACAGAATGGAGAAGCCAGGAAAGGCTGCCATGTGCACTGCCATGGAACAGAGAAGCTGAGGACCAAGGATTGCCAGTAGCCAGCCCCCAAACCCCAGTTTTTTGGGAAAAAGCATCACCCTGATGATGCCTTGATTTGGGATTTCTCTTGGCCTCAAAACTATAACATAATAAATTCTTATTGTTTAACTCAACCCATTTCATGGTGTTTGCTTGAGTAGCCCAGAAAACAAAAACAGATTCTGGTACCAGGAGAGTGGGGTGCTACTACTGCAAACACCAAAAATGTGGAAATGGCTTTGGAATTGGGTAGTAAGTAGAGGCTGGAAAAGTAGTGAGATGCTTGATAGAAAAAGCCTAGAGTGCTTTGAAGAGACCGTTGGTAGAAATATGGATGATAAAGGCATTTCTGTTGAGAAATGATGAGTGAGTTATTGGAAACTGGAGGAAAGGTAATCCTTGTTTGAAAGTGGCTCTGGTGAAATTGAGTTCTTTCTTGCTTTTTTTTTTTTAGGTACTGCGACCTCTTTTGTGGGAAGCTGGCACTCAACCACTGAGCCACATAGGCTCCCATGAGTTGTTTTTTTAAATTTGTTGTTGTTTTGTTTTTGTTTTTGGGAGGCACTGGTGACCGAACCTGGGACCTCCTATGTGGGAAGTACACGCAACTCCTTGAACCACATCTGCTCCCTGAAATTGAGTTCTGATGTCAGATGGAAGGCAGAAGTTGAAAGTGATGAACTTGGGTATTTAACTGAGATTTCCAAGCTGAGTGTGGAAATTGCAGCTTGGTTTCTCCTTGCTGCTTATAGTGAAATGCAAAAGGAAAGGTATAAGCTGAGAACTGAACTATGGGACACAGAGAAACCAGAAATTGGTGGTTTGGAAAATTCTGAGCCTATCCAGAGAGTGTGCTCTGAGAGCAGGGCCAGAGCAGCTTTATCAGGGACTTCCCTGAGCTGTGAAAAACAAGTCCCCAGAGAATAGGGTTCCATGTGAGAGTTTAACTGAACATAGAACCAGTCAGAAATTTCAGTGGAAGTCAGGATTGGAAATGCAGTTATGCAGGAAGGAATTGTGGACAATCCTTCTGTCTGATAGTTTGGATCCCTGTGAACTACATCCAAAGCCAACAAGGTTATTGCAAAATTTGTATGAATGGAACTACTGTCAGACTGAACTGAAAGGGATAGAGAAGGGATAAATTGAAGGAAGGATGACTTCAAGGGCAGAACCATGGAACCCGAAGTCTTGACTGAAGATTTTTCCTTGGGCCAAGAGAGTGGGCCTGCTCATGTATGTGGAAAGGGCAGATCCACCCCTATGCTTGGAGGGGGCAAGTCACCTGCCCCGTTCCTCGGACAGGCAGACATTCCATCTTCTTTATCAGGTACAGAGCTGCCACCCCAATGCTTGGAGATAGTGGGGCCAGTGCCCTAGCCTTTGTGAAGGTCCTGGCTGCTACCCCAGTGTTTGGAGATGGAGGGACCTGTGCCCACCATATGCTTGGAGAGAGTGGAGTCTCACCCCAGTGCTATGGGAGAGCAAGGCTGTTGTGCAAGCACTTGGAAGGGATGAACTGAAGGATAAAACATCATTCCATGGATAACTCTCAGATCTTGAAATCTAATGGAGTTTGTTCTGCTAGTTTTCAGAATTGTTTGGGACCCATGACCCCTGTTTTCCTTCTAATCTCTCCCTATTGGAATGGGAATGTCTGTCCTTTGCCTGTTCCTCCCCTGCTTATTGGGAGTAGATAACTTGTTTCTAAGTTTCACCATCCACAGAAAGAGGAGAATTGTGCCCCAGGACAGACCACATCCATAACTGATTTTTATGTACTTAGCATTATTCCTGAAATGACTTAAGGCTTTTGGAATGTTATAATGGAATGAATGTATTTCATATATAGAATGTATTTTGCATGTGATGGAACAAATATATTTGGCATGTCTTTTGGGGGTCCAGAGGGTGGAGTGAGGTGGTATGGAGCTGTACATACCCCAGAAAAACATGTTCTCAATCCATTCCTATGGGTGTGAACCCTTTGTAAGTGGGACCTCTTGATAAGGTTACTTCAAAAGGATGAGTCTTAATCCTGTTACTGGAGTCCTTTTAAGAAGAGTGACACTCAGACACATAAAAAACCTTGGGAAGCAAGAAGCTGAAGGTCAGTGGAATGTGGAAGAGAAGTGAGAGAGGCCAGGAGCGGCTGTCAAATGCCACAGAGATTAAGCAGTTTTATTTCATTTAATCCTTGATACAACTATATAAAATAGATGCTATTATTATCTCCTGTTTTATAAATGAGGGAATTGAAGCTTAGAGAAATTTTAAAACTTTATTAAGTTTACACAGGTAGTGAGTGAATGGTTAACCCAGGGCTGTCGTACATCAAAGCTTTGATTATTATCTTATACAGCCTTCTAGTTGAGAGTGGACTGAGTTGAATTAATTATACTTGGAAGTAAAAGGGCAGCTAATGAATCTATAGGCAAACAGTGTGCAGATAAATGTTAGGAACTGAGACTCATGCCCATTCTCTTCATTGGATGGACTCAAATATCACTCCTTTATTAAGGGGACACTAAATAAATTTTTCAATATCAGCTCAAGATGCCTTCAAGCTTAAAAAATATATAAAAGTCATCATTGGTTTCCTTGAGCATATAGTCTTAATGGGTTGCTACTTGTCCTGATATGTATTAGCCTAGTTAAAAATGTTTTCACCAAATTTTATTGTTGCTTTTTTTCCTCCATTCTGATGGACTTCAGAATAAAGAAACATGACCTCAATGCAGCAACCAGATATTTCTTTAATTACAGTTCAGCATTACAGCTTGAGTGTTAGCCTGACTGGGGCAAGGATGGAAGCGTGTCCCACAGCTCAGTGTTACAGCTGGGGTGGCTAAGGCAAAGGTGGAAGCGCCCTCAGTGTTACAGCGCAAGCCTGGCTGGGTTGACGATGGAAGCGCTCCACAGCTCAGTGTCACAGCTCGGATGACCAGGGTGAGATGGAAGCGCGTCCAGGGCTTTGGACTGCACTAGATACAGCTTCACTTATGCAGCCACCTGGGGCAGAGCCTTAAGCTGCGATCCTCTAATTGGTTTGTCATGGGGTTCCCCGCAGGAGCATTGGCTAGGGTTTGGAAACTAGCTTAGCCTTTTATGTTAAAAGGCTGGGAGGCATTGGATTGGCTGATTATTAATTAGGGCAAGAGCTTGAAAATCTCTTATCCTATTGGTTGACTCTTTCTCTCCCTGCCTATGGGTCACAGTTCAATTGACAGCCTACCCCCTCAAAAAAGCCATCGCATTTTGTCTCCACCCAATGTAAATATTTACAAGCTGCTGCCTGCCTGTTTTAGCTTTTTACTGATCAAGCACTTATACTTCTTGTTTTTCTTAAAGATTATTTTTATAGTTAACTTTTAATTGAAATATAAGATATATTTGGAAAATTACACAACTCTTTACAGCTTGATAAATTCTCACAAATTGAATTTGTCCATGTAATTAACACTCACATCAAGAAATAGAATATTACCAGCTCCTCATAAGTTCCTCGCAGGCTCCTACCAAATACTACCTCCAAAATTGATGACCACTCTGTCTTCTATTACCATAGATCATTTTTTTCTGCTTTTGAGTTTTATAAAAATCCATCATATACTAGGTATTCCTTTATTCTCTTGCTAAATATTCTATTTATGAGATTCTTCCAGGTTGTTGCATGTTGTCAATAGTCCATTCATTCTCAGTGCTGTACAGTATGCCATTGTATGAATATGCCACATTTAATTATTCATTCTACTCTTGATGGGTATCTGGGTTGTTTCCAATTTTTGGCTATCATGAATAGTACTGTTATGTCCTCATAGACTTAAATTTTTCTAAAAATTTAAAATCCTTAGAATGTACATGCCATAGTACTAAGCTGCAATCAAAATGCAAGAACAATAATGCATGTCATTTCATGCTCAGTCCTCTGGCTCTACTACCAATGTATTACATAACATTGTTCTGAGTCTCTATTTCTTATACATGTTATGTGTGTTTAAATTTTTAAAAATAATTTTAGATAACACTGTGAAAAGAAGTAAAACAAAATAGAATTACTCTGGCTAAGAGATTTAAAATGGAATCGGGAGGCCGTTGAAGAAGTTACTCTTAAGCAAATCTCAGCCAGATATCACAAACTGCCAAAATATCAAAACCTCAAGCAGTAGTGTTCCTCAAAACCCTAAAGAGATCTGTACATCCTAAACCACAAGATAAAGAAATTAGTCAACTATCTATCCTGAAGGACATTTGGTGCACCCTGAATATCCACCAATCACAAACAAGGTACGTAATCTTTTTCTTTAAAAACCCTTGCCTGGTGGGAAGCAGACTTGGCTCAACAGATAGAGTGTCTGCCTATCTGTGGGAGGTCCATGGTTCAAACCCAGGGCCTTCTTGACCCATGTGAAACTGGCCCGCGCACAGTGCTGATACGCACAAGGAGTGCCGTGCCACGCAGGGGTGTCCCCCGTGTAGGGGAGCCCCATGCGCAAGGAATGTGCCCCGTAAGGAGAGCCGCCCAGCGTGAAAGAAAGTGCAGCCTGCCCAGGAGTGGTGGCTTCACACATGGAGAGCAGCATGAAGACGCAACAAAAAGAGACACAGATTCCTGGTGCCACTGACAAGAATGGAGGCAGACACAGAAGAACACACAGTGAATGGACACACAGAACAGACAACTGGGCGGGGGGGGAGGGGGGGAGGGAAGGGAGAGAAATAAATAAAAATTTAAAAAATAAAAAATAAAAACCCTTGCCTGGAAGTGCCAAGATGGGACATAATTTGGGTTGCTACCCAAATCTGTCCTCCTCAAATTGCAATTCTAAGTTTCCAAATAATTGCCTCTGTTACCTTGCAGCTTAGTTTGTTATTTCTCAGTTGACATTACATGATGTCAGAAATGGGATCCAAAGTGACCATCAACCTGGCTCTGGAGCTGCTGTTGGATTCCAGCACAGGATCAGCACAAGAGCCCTTTGAACTCTCTTGTCTCCCTGATGGTCCCAGGTTCCTGTTGCTGAGTCTCCTTGGTTTTGAACCTCCATCTTTTTGGTAGAGGTTCTGGCCTTTCTTAGATGTCTTCTGGTAAAAGGCATTTGAACTTTTGTTCTGGTTTGGGCTGGTGTCAGCAGTCCTTTTGTCGCCCCTTTTTGTCATACAAGGAAACTTTCCTAGTGAATGTTTGAATGGGACTTTAAGGACTATTACTGTATTGACTTTTTTTCCGTGGAGGGATGCCTCCCTAATAATCAATTTGACCTATGTTCTGACTGTGAGAAATCAAATAATTATTTTTGTGGGCATGGGATGGGCACTTAAATGCTATTAATATGCCCATCACTTTTTGTTGAGAATCCCATGAAAGGATAAGGTGGTCATGATGGGCTAAATGGACACAAGGGTACCTGCCACCCTGAAGACAATTTCAATGCAACTAGGACCCCTGGTTGCAGGTTGGACAACTAAAGCACAGGCTGTTCACCAGGTAAAACAAGTATCCCATGAAAGGGACATTGCAAAAGATCATACTTACCCAAAACCCAGCCAGTTCCTTTCAGGTTTAGGGTTTAGGATTGCTTACCTTCAGAACTAATGAAGAAAGAATGGGTTCCAATTCATCTAAGAACTCTAATGGTGCATCGCCACCTGGCACACCAGCTGGTTTTATGTACAAAAATTATGGTCCTGCCTTATGTAAAATCCCACTGGACCTGGCACACTAGGGCAAATCTCAAGTTATAATGGCCACAATGGCTCTTTTGATATGCCTGAATTGCTATATTTGCATACTCAACTAGAAAATAGAGGCTCTTAAACTAAGCAAACGGAAAGGGATGGGATACTTATTTTGATTGGATTTTGGAAGTTTCCAAATGTATAACTAATTCTAAAATAATTGCCTCTCTTCAAGAAACACTAAATTTTTAAAAAAATGTACTTTTTTTTTTAGATTTATTTATTTATTTCTCTCCCCTGCCCCCCCCCCCAGTTGTCTGTTCTCTGTGTCTATTTGCTGCGTGTTCTTTGTCCACTTCTGTTGTTATCAGCAGCACGGGAATCTGTGTTTCTTTTTGTTGCGTCATCTTGTTGTGTCAGCTCTCCGTGTATGCAGTGCCATTCTTGGGCAGGCTGCACTTTCTTTTGCGCTGGGCGGCTCTCCTTACGTGCGCACTCCTTGCGTGTGGGGATCCCCTGCGCCAGGACACCCCTGCGCCGGGACACCCCTGCGCCGGTACACCCCTGCGTGGCAGGGCACTCCTTGTGCGCATCAGCACTGCACGTGGGCCAGCTCCACACTGGTCAAGGAGGCCCGGGGTTTGAACTGCAGACCTCCCATGTGGTAGACGGACGCCCTAACCACTGGGCCAAGTCCGCTTCCCCCAAATACTAAATTAATTAAGACTTGTCTAAGTGCATTACCAAGCTTGAAAAATTATCTGAAACTGGACTCTGTTCTAATCCTCCCTTAAACCCCTCCCCTCCTCCTCCTCTATATCCTAACTTATCCAGACTCCCCTTCTATAGTGATAAGATTTCTCAAATCCTACTGAAGACCCAGTAGCTTTTGCAAAAGCATCCAATCTCATCATTCAGACTTATGAGCCTGGATACTCAGACCTTTACCAATTAATTCACATGACTGCTGGTGAAGGTCATGCCAAAATCTGGATAGACAAAGCTAATTGGAAAAATTCCTTAAATGAGTTTTCAAAACTGAAGCACTACTGACAAAACTGATGCGGTTAAACTAGCTAAGGAACTTTATAAGGTCATATCTGAAGTTTTCCCCCAAATTATTGATTGGAAAAAAATTCAACAATGTACCTAGAAACCTGATAAGCCCGTACATGAATATTATAACAGGCTCAAAAAAATCTTTAAACAATTCTTGGATCTTGACCATAGTAACTATGAAACCTCTATCCAATTTAATTCTGCTTTTGTTAGTAACCTTTCAGAATAATTAAGCACTTCTCTAAAATGTGAATTACTAAATTGGGCCACAGTATAACCTAATGATTTGTAAATCTTATGGATCAATTAAATAATACCTTTTAAAAAGGCTCAGAAAACAAAAACAAAAAAACCTTCCAATTCAGCATTTCTAATAACATTAAAAAAAAATTCCTCCCAAGCTAAAACAGAGCAAATATAATTAGCACAAATCATGAGTTTCCAACTACAGCAACTAAATAAGCCTTCAAAGAACCCTTTAGGCACCAGGGCTCAGGAAACAAGTACTTGTAATTACTGTAAGCAACCTGGACATTGGAAAATAGTCTGCCCCAAACTCAAAAATCCAAATACAAAAAGCCCCACAAAATCAGCAGAAACCCTTCCCCACCCCAGAGGTTTTCTTTGCCAATCTAGTGAGTTTTTTTTCCTTTTCTCAAACTTTATCATTCATACATGAACATCCATAAACAATAAGTGTAAGTTATGAACTTACAAAAGAAACATGCTTATCATCCTATAGGGCTGCCACACATCACCCCACCACCACCATCTTGCGTTGTTGTGAAACTATTGTTAAACTATGAAAGAGCATTGTCAAAATATTACTACTAAGCCTATATCTTACATTTGGTATACTTCCCCCAAAAACCACCTGATTATTATTAACACCCTGTATTAGTATTATATATATGTTATACTTCATGAGAGAATGTTCTCATATTTGTTCTGGTAACCACATTTCACCTTCCATGACTGGATTTCCTGTGTTAAACTGGCCCATGCTTTTACAATCCGTTCAAAAGTAGATTGTACTCAGTGGCTCTCATTTTCATCACAGAATTGTGCTGTCATGATAATAGGATACCTTTTTTTTTCAGAAGTGCACACTTTATTTTTTTCTTACCCCTCCCCCTCCCCCCTTTCCCTTTCCATACAGGCATGTTTTCTCTTCTTTTTCACCAGGAAGCCTGAGGGATTGAACCTGGGTCCTCTCATATGGTAGGTAGGTGGAGACCCCGTCACTTGAGCCACATCTGCTTCCCAATGTACTTTTTGATGTGACTTCTGGGGCTACTCTGGGGATAGAGCAGAGGTTTTTCCCATAGTCTACATCATATATTTATGCAAAATAGATCTGATAATTGGGAAGTGAGGGTTTATGGGCTCTAATAGATACCAAGGTCACCTTCTCTATCTTAAATCCTACCATTCTCATTAACCCTCCTCCCCAGGGTACAGAAACAATTCAAATGGTGGGAGTCTCCAATAAACCCATAACCATCTTTATTTTCCTCTAATTCCCTTTCAATTTTTACAAGGTACCCATCAATTTTTATTAATCTCCTCTGCTCCAATTTACCTTCTCTGAAGGGATTTTCTTGGATTATTCCAAGCACACAGTATCTTTCTCCCAAAAGATGGAATTAATTTGGATCTCTTAGAACCATATTCAACAGACCAGGATAAGGAATTAAGTTCCATACATATTCCCATCCTTTTAGTCAAAGGAATATAATTTAAACATCACTCTCTTTTATATACTATTCCCACCCATTTATGGTCCGCATTGCCTACTGATATTAGCCACATCCTCTCTGCTCCATCTAGCTCTGGCCCCAGGGTCTCCTCTTAGGCCTTGACTAAATGCAAAGCATTCTTACTCTCTCCTTCCAAGACCACCAAATATCAATTAAGAGGAAATTTGGCCTTGTACTATAGTGTAGAAATTGGATTCCTAATTTTTCATTGATGGCTCAACCTTTATATGCCTTGCTTAAAGCCAAACAAATTGAGCCTCTAATTTGGAATAAAACAATTAAAATTCCTTTAAGGAAATAAGGCATAGCTTGGTCAGTATTCCTGCTCTGGGATACCCTAATTACAAATTACCTTTTTGCCTCTTTGTCCAGGGGAACGCTTTAGGTATCCTTATACAAAAGCATAGAGGCCAGGACATTATAGACCTCAAGGATATTACAGCCAGCAATTCATTGCCAAAGTCAAGGGACTTTCCCCTTAACATGAGGTCTATTGCAGTGATGGCAAAATTTTTAGAATCAATTGAAGAATTAATTGTGTGGGAAATGGATGTGGCTCAACCAATTGAGCTCCTGTCTACCATATCAGAGGTCCAGGGTTTGATGACCAGGGCCTCCTGGTGAGGGCAAGGTGGCCCACATGGTGAGCTGGCCCACATGGAGTGCCGACCCACGCAGGAATGCACAAGAGTACCTCCCTGCATGGGAAAGCCACCCCGTGCACGAGTGCCGGCTGATGTGGAGAGCTGGTGCTGCAAGATGACACAAAAAGAGACACAGAGGAAAGAAAATAAGATGTAACAGAACAGGCAGATGAGGTGGCGCTAGAGAGTAACCACCTCTCTCCCACTCCAGAAGGTCTCAGGATCGGTTCCTGGAGTCGCCTAATGAGATTACAAGCAGACACAGAAGAACACACAGTGAGGGGACTCAGAGAGCAGACAACGGGGGAATGGGGAGATGGGGGGAGAAGTAAATAAAAATAAATCTTAAAAAAAATTAATTATGGGATCTCCTGTAACTATTTATGTTCCTCATTTTGTTGAAGCTTTCTATCAATTGATTAACTTCTTACAAAATTCTCTTACTTTCCCCTCCCATTGTCTCCTTGGTTATCACAACCTGGTTCAGCTCAGTTGCTGCAATTTTATTCTCAAGAAATGGGCAAATGTGCATGACCAACTCGTCCAATCATTACAAATCCACAGACTTTGCTTCTCTGTTTCATTGTGGGTTACACTGTGGAGTGGGACAGTTAGAATTACTTTGTCCTGTAAGTCATTCAGGTCAGAGAAGGCTATATGAGCAGGAGAGGAGAGGGGAGGGAAAGGAAAGAGGCAGAGGTGCTGCAGATCCTTGATCTATCCCTTGTTATGGTACCTATCTGAATATCTAATTGGTAGGGCTCAGGTATCACTTTGATATCTGCTATTTTTGCCACCTCTCCATCTGTGCTGCAGTCTGTACACTCCAGCATTCACAGGAACCTAACTTCACTAATTATGCATTTATTTGTTCAACATGTATTTACTGTACACCTACTATATGCCAACAACAGCTGTAGACACTGAATATATATATGAATGACCAAAACAAAGCCCCTGTTCTCATGGAGCACACAGTCTAGTGGGAGGGAGAAGGCAGAAAATCAACATATAAGCAAATAAATATGAACTTCATGTCAGGTCATAAGTGTTATGAAGAAAAATAGAACAGAGTATGGCAGGTGGAAAGAGCCACCTTCAACCCACAAACGTGTTTAAGTCTTTCCTATTAAAATAAAATTTCATTTTATGTTGTGAGCACAGCTCACTCCTACTTTCTTCACAGCAAGGTTCCTTAAATGAGACAGCTACGCTTGCCCTCTTCACTTCCTTAGTGTCTAATCGCTCATGAGCTCTAGTCTCAAATCTGACAGGTCCAACTCTGAACGTATTTCCCTCTGAGATCAGTTGGTGCAGTCATTTTTTAGTCCTTTCTATACCTCCTAAATATCTTTCAATTCATGCCCATTGTCACTGCCTTGGTTCAAGCCTTCATTATTTCTCACCTGTATTTCTTCAGCCTCCTTAGAAATACCCTTCTTCCATCTTGTCTTTTTTCAACCCAGCTTCTATTCTGTTGCTGGAGGATCACATAAAACTTTCTGTCCCTGTCAGGATGACTCCAAGCTCCTCACCGTGCCTACAAGGCCCTTCATGGTCTGGTTTCTGCCTTCCTTCCCAATCTTATTTCCCACCTCTCACAGCGTTGCTGCAGATATCATGAACCATGTGTCATAATTTCCCTGCCTTCGAACTCGGCTATGTGTGAGTCCTCTACCTGGAGTGGTCTCTTCCCCTTCTCTCCCTCCACTGGGTTTGGATAATTCATGTGTAGTCTCCAGGCTAGCTCCATGACCCAAGACTCTCAGCTTCTATCATTCCTTTTTGCTTACTAGTTTATCTCCCTTCTAAGATCCAGATCACCAGAAACTTTAGTTCCATGCCTCATTTACTAAAGTCACTCAGTACACATTTGCTGTACCATGAGTGAGTGAATGAATGAATCTTAATTTCAAAAATTGCAGTGTCAGTACGCATAGGCTGGCACATCACAATTAAAACTTTACAAGAGAGGGACAAGATTAGGGGTGTGGTCATCAGACTTGCTTTATACTTCTTGTGTAAGAAAAGAAACTGCATTTTAGCTGCTGTCCCAGCACTGAAGAAAGTTCTGCTACTCCACTAACTTTTCCTTTGTCCAGCTAACATGACCAGCTATAAAATAACTGTAGTATGTGGAGTAGCAGGTAAAAAAAACTCCTTTACTCTTGAAGTGCATGCTGACTTTGTTTGCTGTTCTGCCTTTCTGTTTTTGGCTCCAGGTCCTCCAAAGGTGTTTGAAAGTCACTTTTGCAAGCAATGGGGATACCTCCTGGAGTAGTTACTATAGCAACTCTCCTCTGAATAACAGCACTCCCTGACCAACCTCTCTTAGTAAAGATCCTTCCTGTGTTTCTTCTTTCCCCGACCTTGTAGGAGGTCAGGGTGGCTCTGTGGCCAGGACCATTTTGAAGGGCAGACATTTTGTTGTGAGAGCAGTGACCAGAGATTGATGTGACCAAATGCCCTAGTGCTCCAGAATCTTGGTGCAGAACTAGTTAAAGGCGATCTGAATGAGGAAAAATCAGTGGAGGTCATCTTAAAAGGTAGCTACGGGACCTTTGTAGTGACCAACTTCTGGGACCATCTCAGCAAAGAGAAAGAAGTGTATCAGGTGGGAACCAAACTATTTCCCTTTCCTTTTACCCTCCCTGCCTACTTCTATCCTCCCTGGAAGGGAGTTGGCTTTTGTTCTGGACAAAAATATAAGTCTCAGTCCACAACATCTCTCTGGCATTTATGAAATGCATATACTTTAAGTACTTTTTCTAGGTGTTTTTGAATTTAAAATGAATGTGATATAGGCCCTGTCCAAATCTCAAGTCCTTGGATATTTGAGAGTGATTGTTTAATGGACTCAGTTGTTAGACCTTCCAATTTTCACCATTTGTTTGTAGATGGACTTTGGGAGAGGCAGCAGGGATACCTCTGCTGCTCTGATGGTAAAATGGGAAGAATTAAATGTAATGGGTATATTTATACTTCTGGCAGAGAATTTATTGATGGACTAGTGATGAGTACATAGACAAAAGAAGTAAGCAGAGAAGCAAACACAATTCTTAACTCTAGGAAAAATGAAAGTTTGTAGAAAAAGTAAATATAGAACATTGCATGACTTAGCTGAAAATTTATCTAGCCCCAAATTATGATATTGGGAGGATGAAAAAAAGAGAATTCTACCTATGTGTGATGGTGGTAGACTGTGTGTGAGTCTGCATATGTGAATGAGAGACAGAGAGAACTTACTATATCTTTATCTTTTATGATAGAAAATTAATAGATGATATCTCAAACAGCAAAATCAAGAATTTGCAGTGTAAACATGTTATTTGAAAATAAAGAAATAGCTAAAAGAGGTGAAAGTGATCAGTTTGGAGAGCAGTAATCAGCAAGGAGGCAGGGAACTTCTTTTTCATTATTGGGTCTACTCTTTTTTTCCCCATGACAGTATTTGAAAATTTATGCCTTTACATAGTTTAAAGGGTACATTTGGAAAGAAAATGAAGATTAAATTTTAAACATATAATGGATAAGATCAACCACCTGCAGAAATGGCAGAATTCAAAGAGGTAAGAGTGGGATTGAACCATTTCAGAAATACCCAGAATTCAAACAGAGTGACTTGGCTGTAATTTCTAGAGGAATAGAGATGATCAACGGTATGTGTTAAATAAAAAGCACTCTGTGTTAATCCAAGGCATGACTGAATAGCATATGAGTGTGTCCCTGCCAGCTTTCAGAATAATCCAATTTGTCTGTAAATAAGGTAAAGGAATAATAGGGGATGATTTGGAGGCTGTGTTATGGAGGTTCTTGAATACTTGGCAGATATAGCCATTAAAGGTTTTTGGGCAGGGAAGTGACAAAGAATTTAACTCATTTCAAAGGACACAGCAAAATGTAATTACTACTTCAGATTCATACACCCAGGTTAATAGAAATAGCTCAGTCAATTTGAACCAATCCTAACTGCATCTACCCTTTCATTTCTTTCAGTGTCTGGAATCAATTTTGTTACTCTTTTAATGTTAGCATATTTACAAATCTTTCTGCTCCTCTCTGTAATTGTCCATAATTTTAAACAGAAATATTATCATATTGTTTGATTTTTTATGTTCTTAATATTTAAAAATCTTTAAATTAAAAAGAGAGAGAGAGCCAG
Source organism: Dasypus novemcinctus (assembly GCF_030445035.2). NCBI lineage: Eukaryota > Metazoa > Chordata > Mammalia > Cingulata > Dasypodidae > Dasypus > Dasypus novemcinctus. The sequence continues at coordinate 60,953,038 of NC_080676.1, forward strand.
AGAGTTGGTAGCCTCTCACAGATGTAGTTTGAATGTATTTTGATGCTGGAAAAGCTCCCCTTCACTAGGATGAGGACAAAAAAGAAAAGGAATGGGTGGTGGGGACACAGCACCTATCCTCTAATATGTATGCAAATACATATGCATATGTACAAAATCTGGATAAAGAATTTATTCTTGGCCTTTAGGGAAAGGTAGTGGCAGATGCAGCCAAGTACAGGGGACTAAAGCATGTGGTATACAGAGGTTTGGTGAATGTGGAGCAGCTGACTGACAGCAACTTGGAGGTTCCACACTTTGATGGGAAGGGAGAGGTGGAGGTGTATTTCCGGTCCATCGGTGTTCCCATGACCAGTGTCTACTTGTAGCTTATTTTGAAAACTTTCTCACGATGTGGAAGCCCATGAAAGCCCCTGATGAAGATTAGGGTAAATGGAAGGTTGTAGTGAAAGTTAACCAGACACCTCCCTGTCCTATCGTCCCCTCCTTCTTCCTTCCATCCCTCTCTTCTATCTCTCTCTCCCTTTCTTCAGGAGATATATATTATTATTATTTTTTATATTTTTGTTTAATCGTCTTTTTCTTTTAAGACACACACATATATATATATTATTTGAGTGACTACTGCATACTTAGCTCCCTGAGAAGCTGACAGAGGTATCAAATAGTTTTAGATTTTCCTGGGGCAGTTAGATTATAAAGGGCTGAGAACTGGATCTTGGCCAAAAACCCGAAGGATTACACTTCCAGTCTTAACATTCTGGCTTTGGTTTTTAAAGTACTTAGTTATGTGACCTCAAATTTTGGTTTCTTCACCTATAATGGGGAAGTTGGACAAGATGACTTCTAAGGTCCCTTCTGGATCATCCATTTGACCTTCAGTGACAACAGGAAAGGGAAAGCATCATTCCTCCTGATAAGGATTGTACACTCAGAATTAGAGTTCTAGAGGAACTCTTATCCACTGGGACACAGGTTCCCAAGCCAACCCTGATTCCACAGGTATGGGTTGGGGTCTGGAAGCCTGTAGTTTTAACAGTGACTCCCAGATAATTCTAATGATGCCAGCCAACTGGTTGGCATTCCCCTGCCCTTTGGGGACATTTTCTTTGGCCATAGTCACAGGTTGCCTCTGTGGAGTGGAGGGAATATGAGAATATCAGTGGCAGTGGTTCAGTCTTTCTTCTTTGACACATAATTCAGACTCATCAGTGACACAACTGGCGGTAGTCGAAGCAGACCCCAGCTAGAGCCAGGTGTTTCTGCCATATATCACAGACTTCTTAGGTAGTAGTTCAACAGTTGACAAATAAATGAACAAATGTAATGCATCTCTTCACCACATACCTCCCCACTTCCTTGTCCCTGCCAGCTTTTAGAAGCCAGCTTGCTTGACACTTCTCAAGTCCTGAACTAGGGGATTAGTAACGTTGAGTTTAAAAATATCTTTTAAACATTCAGATAAAGTTGTTGAGTAGGAAATTGGACATATGAGTCTAGAATTCAGCAGAGATGTCTGGGTTGAAGATATAATTGATCAATTTGCACACAGCAGATGCTTAGTAAAAGGTTACTCTTTTTTATCAGTATTTGGTATCTATAATTGTGCATGGATTGTGGCCACTTGGAGTTTCACTGCCTTCCCACACCTTTTGTTTAAGTAGTTGATTCATCTAGGCTGATGGGACCTGCCAAGAAATTAGCTTTTTTTTTTTTAATCTAGCCCTGCCCATGAGGGATGTACTGATGGATGGTATCTTTGTTGTTGTTATTGGAGCAGTTGTCTTCAGCATTTTTAATTCTCCAGAGGAGTTTTTAGGCAAGGCTGTAGGTCTCAGTGCAGAACCTCTAACAATCCAGGAATATGCTGATGATTGTCCAAGAGTTTGGGGAAAGAAGTCTGAGATGCCAAGTTGAGTTCTTAAAAGACATGAATGCTATCACAAGAGGCTGCCTCAAATTTGAGCAGGGCTGAACATAGAATGTCAGAAGAAATTGAGGAGGGTTCCAGATCCAGAGCACTATCTTCATCTGTTGGTGCCATCCTTATGGCTTTATTTCTTCGACATAAGGATTATCAGCTTGTTAAATTAAATTACTTTTGAGTGAAAACAACTTAGAATTTGAAAACTGAGGTACAAATTTTCAGATACACTGTACCAACTTCTCCCACAGGCACTCAGGCTGATCACTTTAATCTGTCCAAGCTAGCTGATGTGGGACAAGTCTCTTAGCCTCTCTGAGCCTCAGCTCCTCCTCTACAAAGTAGGAATCTATCTTGGGGTATTCTTATGAAAATTAGAGAGATTAGTATTTGACACTAATTTTGACAAAATTAGAGAGATTAGTATTTGCATTAACTACCTATTATGTACCAAGTGCTATCTTTAAGGAGTTTACAGTGGCATTGAAATTGTTGATACCCATGAAGCCACAAGGATCAGTACAAGACATAGTCTATAGGTACTTAATCGTGTGGTTTAGACTACCTGTACTATAGGTGATCAGACAAGGTTCAGAAAAGGCTTCATGGAAGAAGTAGACTTGAGGGGGTACAAGGCTGTATATAGTTGGAAGGGATTGATGCAACTGCCTTGGTTCGCACTGAATATGAATGAACCAAGGCAGTATGGAGAAGTAGGCAAATCCTGGCTCTGTCTTTATCTATCTGTGAAATCTTGGTAGATTACTTAACCCCTCTTACCCTCAGTGTCTCCATGTGTTAAAAACAAGAGTTATTATACTTTCCTCATAAGTCTCTTGTGAACATGAAATATGTATGGCAGGTACTTAGCTTTAGTCCAGCACTTAGGGAGCCTCAATAACTGGTTTTGCTATAAATCAGGCAAGAATCATCTGGACTGGAGTGTGGCTAGGACAAATTTTTTTTACAGAAAAGTGAGAGGAATTGGTAATATTAACATTATCAGTCATTTTCCCCAAGCAGGTGTTGATAAGAGGAAGGAGAAAGAATATAGTGTTTCTGAGATGGTGTGTATTTGTGTGTCTGTCCTTGAGGTACCATCAGAGCGGAAAGGAGGACATATACTTTCTCTCAAGCTGGTAGTACATTAACTTATACGGCTCTTTGCCTCTCTTGATTGCAGTCCTCCCATCTGTGAAGTTAGATTGTTGTTTGGATAACTTCTAAGGTCCTATCCCACACCACCATCTCTCTAGAGCATGAGTCTACATACTATGGCCTACCACCTGTTTTTGTAAATAAAGATTTATTTGAACACAGTCAAACCATCATTGATGCATTTTCCAGCAATGGCAGAATTGAGTAATTGTGACAGAGACTGCAAAACCTAAAATATTTATATTTAGGGGAGGGGTGTAGCTCAGTGGTTGAGTGCTTGCTTCATATGTATGAGGTCCTGGGTACAGCCTCTAGTACCTCCTAAACAAATAAAAGTCCTGAGTAGGTTTCTAGAATTCCCAATTCAGCCTTAGGTATAGGAATTGTGAGGAGGCCATACCTAGAAAACTACTGTAGGTGCCAATCCAGCCACAAAACCATATCTGGAGATTCATCGAAATCACATAGAATTTCATGAGGAAAATAAGTATCCCCTGAACCCAAGAAGGCAGCCATCCACTTAAAACTGGACTCACAAGAACATCTGCAAGGTCCTGTGTACCCAGATGCAAATTTACTTCTCAATGACACCAATCCCAGAGTCATTTGCATTTTGGGGTCTTATATTCATTGTCTTATAGAGTATGAAGTCTGTATAAAAAGCAATAGGAGAAAGGGGAGGAGTGTGAATGTGAGTGGGTATATGTGTTTATGTGTATTCATTCCCAGATGATGAGGCAGACATTGTTTTATTTATTTTTTCAATTATTTTTTTGTCTTTATTTATTTTTTTAATGTTACATTCAAAAAATATGAAGTCCCCATATACTTCCCACCCCCCACCCCCCCAGACATTGTTTTAGACCTTCTCAGCTTCTCAATCACATAGCTGGTCCCTGGCTATTCTTGTTCTATAAGTTGATTTAAAATGAAGCTGAAACTTCTCTGGCACTGAAAATTCTAGTGCATTAGAAACTGGAGATTCTACAAAATGGTCAATGCTATTCTTAGTAACTACTCTGATTTGAAGACACTGTCCATCAGTGTAGAATGGGAAAATGCTTAGGCCCAATGCTACTCTGGGTAAAGATGAGTCTGGTCACAAGGTGGCGCTCCAGCCTCCATAGTCTAACTTATTCCCACCAGTCTCTGGAGTAGAGGCTGTTTGTTAAACTGCTTCAGTGAATGGATTCCCCAGAACAAACTTCCATTATGAATTCTGGTGTAGTTGAAGCTGTCTCTCCCAACCACCAAAGGAACGTGGTTCTTTCAGAAACAAAACAGACAACAGAACAAATCTTTTGATCCTTCAAAAATCTGCAAGAAAGAATCCTTTATTTTACTAAAGGATATTAATCATTTTGTCAAACTAAGATGAGAGAGTGACTCAAGAAGACAGACATTTTAGAAGTAATTTCCATGCTTCTCGCATAGTCTTATATTTCCAAATTCACTTAAAATTTTTATTTTTTTATTTCAAAAATGACAATTGCTTATTGTAGGAAACCACAAAAAATTATAAAAAAGGAAATAAAAATTGCATGTACTCCAATCTCTCAGAGATAGCTACTGTTAAGATTTGGTATATTTTCTTCTAGTCTTTTTCCAGTAAATATATTTTAAAAATAAAACTAAAATAATGTTATATGTGTCATTTTGTATCTCACGTTTTCATTTAACATTATATTGTGAGCCTTCTATTTTGTTAGAATTCTTCAAAAACATTACTTTTAATAAATGCAGAATAATTTTAGAATAGGTGCACAATTTATTTTTCCATTCCTCTATTGTTGAGCATGCAGGCTGTTGATTTTTCGTTATTATAAATGGCATTGTGATAATCATTGTTTTAAATAAGTTGCTTGTGTCTATGACATTTTTCTAAAGTTTGCAGTGAAATTGTTAAAGACAGATTACATTGGACCAGATAGTCAGAAATGGTCTTTGCTAATTCACTAGGGGAACTATTGATCTAGTTAGCAACTGTATTAGTCAGCCAAAGAGGTGCTGTGCAAAATACCAGAAATTGGTTGGTTTTTATAAAGGGTATTTATTTGGGGTAGGGGCTTACAGATACCAGGCCATAAAGCATAATTTACTTCTCTCACCAAAGTCTATTTCTGCATGTTTGAGCAAGATGGCTGCTGACATCTGTGAGGGTTCAGGCTTTCTGGGTTCCTCTAGGCTCATCTCCTCTGTTTCTTCCACAAGGTCAGCTGTAGACCATGAGGCTATCCAGACTTTGCCTCATTCCACAAGTTTAGCTGTAGACTATCAGGAGAATGGCTCTGTCTCTTTTCCCAGTCCTCCAACTTAAGACTTCAGCATCAAACTCCAACATCAAAACTCCAACATCAAAAATCCTCAACTCTGTTCTTTTCCATGCCTTTTTTTCTGTGAGTCCCCACCTACCAAGGGGTGGGGACTCAATGTGCTAATGATGTGGCCCAATTAAAGCCCTAATCATAACTCAATCAGGTCTAGGTACAGATCAGATTACAAACATAATCCAATATCTATTTTTGGAATTCATAACCATATCAAACTGCTGCAGCAACAGAATGGATTCAAGGAGTGGATTTTGTGAAAGATAACAGAAGGTGGCTTGGTAGGTATGGGAAAACTGCATTTCTGTTTGGGCCTGACTCTGACAAAGGTGGGATGATTGAAGGCAGAATTCTCATCTCTAACCAAGGAGGGAAGTATGGTGGAAGGAACATCAGCCATGTGAGAAGGATAGAGGGCCAGGAGCCAGATTTAGGGGCCCTTGATGCTCCATGGAGGGCCTGGTGAATAGACTTTCTCAGAGAGTTGCTGGGAGAATCGCATGAGGAAATATATATGAAAACACTATGAAATGCTGTACAATTTGAGGGTAGGACAGATCCACAGTACCTTATCTAAAACCCTTGGGGTCTGAAACAATTCAGATTTCAGAATCCTACAGTTTTTAGGTAGGTTTTGGTCTAGTATATTATGTAACATCACCATCAGGGCCGGGGCAAGAACCTGTCATCAAACACATCAGGTATTGTTAGAGAAAAATATATGAATATTTCCACATTCATCTATTTTAGTGGAATAATTAAAGACTACAGATAGATTCACTTAAGTTCAGGTTAAGTTTTGCCACCAAATTATTCCAGAAAGTCAGAGTTTGCTGCCAAATGGCATATTAGTTTCTTGGGTTTGGGAGTTAGGCTAAAGAATTATGGACCTGTCTCATAATTAGGGTGAATGGTTTCTTTTCAAACTATTTTAAATGTGGGCCATAACATTTCTTGCCTTTTTATTCTAAAGGCTCACCCTGGAAGCTTCTAAGAAGCTGGGATTCCCTGCAGCAGAGGAAATAGCTGACATGTGTCATTCCTATCATATGAGGCCAGACCATGATGTCAAGGTCACCCACAGACTAAACCCAAAAGTCGAAAGCTTCAGCCAGTTCATTGCAGAGAACCAAGCTTGAAAGGCATGTAAAAACTCAGCCATTCAGCTAGGCCCCTGACTACACAACTTCCTTTCTCCCTGATTCTGCTCCTCTTTACATCACAATATCTACATTTACAGAACTGATATGTTAGAATGTAATTATTTGCAACTCTAAAAGTTTCTCTGCAGTCCATTTTTTTCAGCAGGAAATACTCCATTGGTCATTTGACACAAAAATTTGTTTCACACATAACTTTCCAGCAAGTGATAAGGGTGGTACCCCCTTTGGTTATATGAGAAGCCCCAAACTTATGTCACCTTTTATAGTTCTCCGTCTTCAACTGTCAACTCACTTCCACAGGCCCTGGCCTGAGGAACTTGGGAGCTTCTTTCCTAATATGAACTGGAGACCCACTTGGCTTACTCTTGGACAAGTCATTTGGAGCCCTAATTCTGAAATTCCTATAGGCAGTTCTAGTTTTCTCAAGTATGTTGCAAAATTCTTAGTGAAGTTCTAAGTAATTTTAATTTCTTAAATAAAATAAAATAAATAAAAGAAAGGAAAAAAGGAAGGAAAGTAAGAAGGACAAGGATGCGAGTTGTAAACTCTAAAATTAAGTTTTGCTTTAAGAGTTGCAAGTCCATTCTCTAATTTATTCATTAAATCATCTATTAGTCCATTCAATTATTCATCTATTCATATCATTCATTCATTTCTCCATTATTTATCCATTCCACAAACTTTTTTTTTAGCACCAGCACTTGTGGTATATTTGTGGGCTTCCCTTTGGCCATTCTATGTATTTTCTTACTGGAATTTTCTCCCCTCCAAAGGCCATGTACTGTTTTCTAGGGTTGCCATAATAAATTACCACATAATTTGTGGCTTGAAACAACAGAAGTTTTTTCTCTCACATTATCGGAGGCCAAAAATCAAGGTGTTGGCAGGGCCAGGCTCCTCTGAAAGCTCTGGGAAAGGATCTGTCTTTGCTTCTTCTAGTTTCTGGTGGCCCCAGCAATCATTGGTGTTCCTTGGCTTATGGATGCATTACTCCAATCTCTGTCTTCACATGGCCTTCTTCTCTGTATGTCTTCTCCTCTTATAAGGATACCAACATTGGCTTTAGGGGATATCCTAATCCAGTATGGCTTCATCTTTAACCATATCTGGAAAGACCCTGGTCCAAATAAGGTCACATTCTGAGTTTCTGGATGGACATGCATTTTAGAGGTACACTATTCTTTTTCAGTTTGTGGTTTGTGTTTGTGTTATTGCTGGGCAAGAGAGTTCATCTAGCCATTTAGCCACAAGTGCAGTCCAGAGGTTCTGAAGTGGGTGAAGGCCAGGGAGCTTGAAGCAAGGGTTGGGGAAGGATAGGGAAGTAGAAAAAGAAGGTGAAGTAAGGGTCCCAGTACACCCTTTGTACATTTCTGGATTAGCATTTTCTATACCACATGGTAATGATCTTATTTACTAGTCTTCCTCCTGGCTGTAAGTGATTTGAACTCTCTTTATACCAGTGCCTGACACATAATACTCAACAATAAATGTTGAGTAACTAAATGAGTGAATAGAGTTAACTGATCACAAGAAAAAGGAAATATCCATTCAATGATGTTGAAAGAATTGGATATCTATAGCTGAAAGAAGGAAAGAGGACCCCTATCTCAAAACTTATCCCAAAAATAACTCAAAATGGATCAAAAACCTAAAAATAAAAGTGAGAACCATGAAACTTCTAGGAGAAATTGTAGGAAAATATCTTCAAGACCTGGTGGTAGGTGGTGGATTCTTAAAGGAGCTAAGAAGAGGAATGAGATGGACTACAGATGTTTAATGTATGTAGAAGTTTTAATTAGCTTTACTGTAAACGTGTGGAAATGTATAGAGTGGATGGTAACACATAGTGAGTAACAGCTAGTTTATAAATGGGGATGTGGCTGAAAATGGCAGTCTAGGTATGTAAATGCCAATTGACAGAATGCTGGAGAATAGACAGAATAGCACAGTAAACCAAGAGGTGGATGGGAATTGTGGTTGATGGTACAGATGCAGGAATGTCCTTTGTGAGCTAGAGCAAATGTACATCACTACTGCAGGGTATTGGGAATGTGGAGAAGCATGGGAAAAATACAATTGGAGTGACCTATGGACTGTGGTTAGCAGTAATAATATAATATTCTTGCATCTATGCAAAAGATGTACTGTGCTAATAATGAGGCAGTGTGGAAAATGTGAGCCAAATGTACACTATGCACATGGTAACAATCAGATGATATTATCTTGTCTGTAGCAGATGTTCCATTACAGTGTGGTGTGTTGATGGAGGGTTGTTGTTTGGGAATTCTGCACATGTGCATGATTGTTTTATAAATTTACAACTTCTGTCATAAAAAATATATTTAAAAAAATAATAGGGTGGTGTGATGGCTAGGGTATTGTGTCAACTTAGTCAGGTAATTGTGCCCAGCCTTTTGACCAAGCAAGCACTGGGCTAACTGTAATACAAGGGCATTTATGGACACTAGTCACCATTGACTTTACTGCAGTGGTAAATCATAGCTAGCTGATTACAATTACATCAATCAGGGAGATTGCCATCAGCAATGAGTGACACTATCCAATCAGTTGAATGCCTTAAAAGGGGAAGTGATTCCAGCATTGAGTGAGAATTTCCCAACTCGTCTTTGGACAGCCAACATCTCCCAGAACTCATCAAGAAACTTCACTGGACTTTCATTGGAGCCCCTGATTGCATTCTGCCTGCAGAACCTGGACTTGTGCATCTCCGTGGTCACATGAGAGACTCTTATAAAATCGTATACTATTGGCAGGGATCTCTGACTAATACAGCTTGGTACCTTGAGTGGTTCTTGAGGAATAGAGTCTTAAACATGCAGTGTCTGAGGTGGTTCTGGAAGTTTTGCAATAGGCTCTCTACTCTAATTGGACTCAAAGGTATTGACAGCTCCCTTTCCAATAAAGAAGAGGCTGCTAATAGTCCATGGCATGAGTTGGCAATTGAGTTATGCAAAATATCATCACTGGATTCCCCTACTTACATGCTTACAAGAAGCAAGGCTCTAGGTGAGAGTGTTTTCAACACCTTAACACTTTCGTGGAGTCAAATGGTATAATGATGTTGGCTGACTCCTGCTAGATACTCTGGGTACTGTCACAAAAGAAAGAGATGAGTTAAAGGCTTCAAATTTGAAACTTAAACCCCGCATGAATGATGGGAAAGTCTCTATGTGTGCTCTGAAAGAAAATCTTATCTCCTATAGCCACAGGCTCAAAATATCTGAGAACCAAACTCAGACTCTCATTGTAGGAGTAGCGGAGTTACAAAGGAAACTAAAATCTCAACCCCGCAGGGTTTTGCAGTTAAAGTGAAGGCATTGATTGGAAAAGAGTGGAATCCAGAGAACTGGGATGGAGACATATGGGATGATGATAATGGTGGAGACATTGGAACCTTGAATTCTGCTGAGACTTTACCAGATAAGCCTGCTGTGGAGACCACACCTTGTCAACCTTGTGTCATCCAGCCCAGCCCTCCCCAGGGAGTCTGAAACAACTTCCAGCCCTGAGGTGAGTACCAGCCAAACTGAAGCCTGCCCTGCCCAGCCTCTGGCCTGCCCCAGGGAGTCTGGACCTCCTCCCAGCCCTGGGGCAGGTACCAGGGAAACTCCAGCATGCACAGCCTAGCCTCCAATCTGCCCTGAGGAAACTGCCTTCCAACCCCTGCCTGAAGAGATTAATCCTGTCTCAGCAGAATAAAATGCAAGGGAATGCCCTGAGCTCAGTAGCTTGCAAGGCATTTCTAATCCTTCTTCTTACCCACCCTCATCACCTCTCCTGTCTTTGAGATCTATTACTAGCCTAAAGTCACAACAAGCCCCCAAAGGTGAAATATGAATATGACCCAAGTGGAAGTAAGGTATACTCAGAAAGAACTACATGAGTTTTCCAATTTATATAGACAGAGTCAGGGGAATATGTGTGGGAATGAATACTACATGTATGGGATAATGGTGGAAGGAATATAAAGTTGGATCAGACTGAATTTATTGATATGGGCCTACTAAGCAGCAATTCTGGATTCAACACTGTAGCTCAAGGAGTTAGAAAGGGCTCTAACTGTTTGGGTGGCTGACTGAAACATGGACCAAAAGGTGGCCTAGCATGTCTGAGGTTGAGATGGCCAATTTGTGCTGGTATACAGTAGAAGAGGGAATTCAAAGGCTTAGGGAGATTGGAATGCTAGAATGGATTTACCATTTGAGCGCTGCCCACCCACCCCAGGAATGTCCAGACGACACTTCTTTAACCAGGACTGTGAGGAATAAATTTGTAAGACTAACTCCATCTTCCCTGAAGAGCTCTGTGGTTACTCTTCTCTGTAGTCCAGATATTACTGTAGGGAGGGCTGTGATGGAATTGGAATCCTTAAACATTATGGGGATGATTGGATGTCAGTCTGGTAAAAGTAAAGTATCTGCAGTTAGTCACCAAAGTCAAGGTGGTCATGGCTACTGCAATGAAAGGCAGATTGAAAAAAGCACTCAAAATACTCTGAGTCATGTAGAATTATGGCATTGGCTAATACATTGTGGGGTACCTAGAAGTGAAATAGATGGGCAGTGCATGAAATTTCTTCGGGATCTGTATAAACAGAAGAGTTCTAGGTCAAGTGAACAAAACTCTAACTCAAATTACAGACACAGAGAATCATGGCCCATTAATCAATTCCCAGACTTGAGACAGTTTACAGTCCCAGAGCCCCTTGAATGAGGAGGAGGCCAGGTCTCCTTGGGGAAGGATCCTGTTAAACAGCCCAAAATTTTTATGGTTAATCTTCCTTGCACCTTTCCCCAAGGAGATCTACGGCTTTTTACCTGAGTAACTATGCTTTGGGGAAAAGGAAATGACCAGACATTTTGGGGATTAATAGACACTGTCTCAGAAGTGACATTAATTCCAGGTGACCCAAAACATCACTGTGGTCCACCTGTCAGAGTAGGGGCTTAAGGAAGTCAGGTGATTAAAGCAGTTTTAGTGCATGTCCATCACAGTTGGTCCAGTGAGTCCCCAGACCCATTCTGTGGTTATTTCCCCAGTTCCAGAATGCATAATTGGAATAGACATACTCAGTAAATGGCAGAATCCCCACATTGGATTCCTGACTTGCGGAGTGAGGGCTATTATGGTTGGAAAGGCCAAGTGGAAGCCACTAGAGCTGCCCCTACCTAGCAAAATAGTAAACCAAAAGCCATACTGGATTCCTGGAGGGATTGCAGAAATTAGTGCCACCATCAAAGATTTGAAGGATGCAGGGGTGGTGATTCCCACCACATCCCCATTCAACTCTCCTATTTGTCCTGTACAGAAAACAGATGGATCTTGGAGGATGACAGTAGATTATCGTAAACTTAAGGTGGTGACTCCAGTTGCAGCTACTGTCCCAGATGTGGTATCATTGCTTGAGCAAATCAACATGTCCCCTGTTACCTGGTATGCAGCTGTTGATATGGCAAATGCTTTTTTCTCTAATTGCTATTAGTAAGGACCACCAGAAACAGTTTGCTCTTAGCTGGCAAGGCCAGCAGTATACCTTCGCTATCCTACCTTGGGTATATCAACTCTCAAGCCCCATGTCATAATATTGTCTGCAGGGATCTTGGTCATCTCTCTCTCCACCAGACATCACCTTGGTCCATTATATCAATGATATCATTTGATAGGACCTAGTGAGCAAGAAGTAGCAAAGACTCTAGACTTATTAGTGAGGCATTTGCTTAAGAGGATGGGAGATAAATCCAACTAAAATACAAGATCCTTCCACCTCAGTGAAATTTCTAGCTGTCTAGTTGTGTGGGGCATGTAGAGATATCCCTTTTACAGTGAAGGATAAGCTGTTGCATCTGGCCCCTCCTATGGCCAAAAAAGAGGCACAACACTTAGTTGGATTTTGGAGACAATGCATTCCTCATTTGGGAGTGCTCCTCTGGCCCATTTACCAGGTGACCAGTAAAGCTGCTAGTTTTGTTGGGGACCAGAACAAGAAGAGGCTCTGCATCAGGTCGAGCCTGCTGTGCAAGCTGCACTACTACTTGGGCCATATGCTCCAGCAGATCCAATGGTGCTGGAAGTTTCAGTGGCAAATAGAGATGCTGTCTGGAGTATTTGGCAGGCCCCTATAGGAGTATCACAACACAGACCTTAGGATTTTGGAGCAAAGCCCTGCCACCCTCTGCAGATAACTACTCCCCTTTTGAGAAACAGCTTTTTGCCTGCTACTCAGCGTTAGTAGAGACTTATCACTTAACCATGGGTCATTAATTTACCATGACACCTGAGTTGCCTATCATGAGCTGGGTATTGTCTGACCCACCAAACCATAAAGTTGGGCGGGCACAGCAGCACTCCATAATAAGTGGAAGTGATATATATGAGATAGGGCTCGAGTGGGTCCTGAAGGCACAGTAAGTTACATGAGGAAGTAGCCCAAATGCCCATGGTCACCAACCCTGCCATGTTACCTTCTCTTTCCCAGCCCATAGCCTTGACCTCCTGGGAAGTCCCTTACAATTAGTTAACTGAGGAAGAGAAAATTCGGGCCTGGTTTACAGATGGTTCCACACAATATACAGGTACCACCCGAAAGTGGACAGCTACAACACTACAGCCCCTTTCTGGGACATCCCTGAAGGACAGTGGTGAGGGCAAATCCTCCCAGTGGGTAGAACTTCAAGCAGTGTACCTAGTGTTCATTTTGCTTTCAAGAAGAAATGGCCAAAGTTGTGTTTTTACACTGATTAATGGGCTTTTGCCAATGGTTTGGCTGGATGGTCAGGAATTGGAAGGAACATGATTAGAAAATTGGTGGCAAAGAAGTCTGGGGAAGAGGTATGTGAACAGACCTTTTTGAGTGGGCAAAAAACATGAAAATATTTGTGTCCTACATGAATTCTCACCAGAGGGTGACTTCAACAGAGGAAGATTTTAATAATCAAGTGGATAAGATGACTCACTCTGTGGCTAATGCTCAGCCTCTTTCCGTAGCTGCTCCTGTCATTGCCCAATGGGTTCATGAACAAAGTGGCCATGGAGGTAGGAATGGAAGTTATGCATGGGCTCAGCAACATGGACTTCCCCTTACCAAGGCTGACTTGGCTACATCCACTGCTGAGTGTCCAATCTGCTAGCATCAGAGACCCATACTCAGACCCCGATATGGCACCATTCCTTGAGGTGACCAAGGTGCTACCTGGTGGCAGGCTTACTACATTGGACCACTTCTACCACAGAAGGGGCAGCAATTTGTTTTACCTGGAACAGAAACATACTCTTGATATAGGTTTGCATTTCCTTTACTCAATGCTTCTTCCAAAACTACTATCCATGGACTTACCAAATATCTTATCTACCGCCATGGCATTCCACACAGCACTGCTTCCCATCAAGGAGCCCATTTCATAGCAAATGATGTGCGGGAATGGACACACGCCCATAAAATTCACTGGTTTTACTATGCTTCCCATCACCCTGAAGCAGCTGGATTGACAGAATAGTGGAATGGCCTTTTGAAGACTCAATTATGGCACCAACTAGGTGGCAATACCTTGCAGAGCTGGGGCAATGTTCTCCAGGAGACTGTGTATGCTCTAAATCGGCATCCACTATATGGTGCTGTTTCTCCCATAACCAGGATCCATGGTTCCAGGAATCAATGGGTAGAAATGGGAGTGGCACCACTCACTATTACCCCTAGTGACCCACTAGGAAAAATTTTGCTTTCTGTCCCTCCACTCTCAAACTCTGCTGCCCTATAGGTTTTTGTCCCAAATCGGGGAGTGCTGTCACCAGGGAACACAACAATGATTCCATTGAACTGGAAGTTAAAACTGCTACCTGGACACTTTAGGCTCCTCTTACCTCTGAATCAACAGTCAAAGAAAGGAATTAATCTTACTGGCTGGGGTGATTGATCCTGATTATCAAAGGGAAATAGGACTGTATCTACATAATGGGGGTAAAGAAGAGTTTGCCTGGAATACAGGAGATCCTCTAGGGCATCTCCTAGTACTGCTATGTCCTATGATTAAAATCAATGGAAAATTGCATCAACCCAATTGAAGCAGGACTAACAATGGCCCAGAATCTTCAGGAATGAAGGTTTGGGTCACCCCACCAGGCAAAGAACCATGGTCAGCTGAAATGCTTGGTTGAGGGTAATGGAAGCATGGAATGAGTAGTGGAAGAAGGTAGTGATAAATATGAACTTAGACCATGTGACCAGTTATAGAAACAAGGACTATATGGTCATGAATCTTTCTTCCTTGTTTCATTATGTGACTATATGTACACAAAATGAATTTCTTTGTCTTCTTACCCAAACTTTTCCCTTATCACATAACAAGTTGTATCAGTTTCATGTCATAATATTTGAGGATGTCAAGTTTGAGAGTGAATATTACCCTAGAACCGGTACCCTATTCTGTGTGGAATTAATGCATTTCTGGTTGTATGTGGGAGAGTTAAACATTGTTAGGCAGAAATATATATATGTATGTCTGTTATTGTTTTACTTAGAGACTAAGTATGGTTTAAGGTAATGTGTATGGTTGCCGAGTTGACAAGGGGTGGACTGTGATAGTTAGTCTATTGTGTCAACTTGGCCAGGTAATTGTGCCCATTTGTTTGGTCAAGCAAGCACTGGGCTAACTGTATAGAAGGGCATTTATGGACACTAGTCACCATTGACTTTACTGCAGTGGTAAATCATAGATAGCTGATTATAATTATATCAGTCAGGGAGATTACCATCAGCAATGAGTGAGCTTTATCTAATCAGTTGAATGCCTTAAAAGGGGAAGTGATTTCAGCATTGAGTGAGAATTTCCAGCTTGTCTTTGGACAGCCATTGTCTCTCAGAACTCATCAAGAACCTTCATTGGACTTTCACTGGAGCCCCTGATTGCATCCTGCCTGTGGAGCCTGAACCTGCTGTCACGTGAGAGACTTATAAAATTGCACACTAGTGACAGTTATCTCTTGTTGATTCTGTTTCCCTAGAGAACCCTGACTAGTACAGGTGGGTTGACAGAAAAACAAAACAAATGTAAGATAAGGACTATGATTAGTAGTAAGAGTTTGACATTGTTCTTTCATAATTTGTAACAAACGTTTCACGACAATGCAAGGCATTGGTGGAGGGTTGATGTATGGGACCCTTGTATGATGTTACACATGTTTGCTTTGTAAGTTCACAACTTATACTATACACTTAATTGTTTATGTATGTTCATATATAAATGATATAGAGATAATAATAATAGGGTTGATTGGAGGAAAATTACTTCGGTTAGTATACTAATTCTGTATCCAAGTTTGCCTACTTTCTGGAAAGCCAGTTAAGTGATATAAGCTCTATAGGCTTTGAATATTCAGGAAGGATATAGACTGAATATATGGTAATTCAAGCTTACCTAGTATGTGGGTGGTATGTTATCCAAACAAACCCCTAAACTCTAAGAAATCAACAAAGAAAGTCTCTTTTGCATCAAGGCACCGCTTCACCCCCACTCCCAAATCCTCAGTATAAAAAAGATCTGAAAATGTTTCTCAGGGCTTGGTGTTTTTTAGACAGAAGTCCACTGGGCCCGGCTGGTTATAATAAATCTTCCTTCTCAGAGAATTCTTGTGTCTTAGCCTTCAATATGCGATCACTAAATCCTCTCCTCTGCCACTATAGTAATAATATTTTGACAATGCTCTTTAATCTTTAGTTAAAAAGGTTTAACAACAATGCAAGTTATTGGTGGTAGGGTGAGTTATGAGAGTCCTGTATGATGTTATATGTTTGTTTTGTAAGTTTACAACTATTATTATACACTTATTGTTTATGTATGTTTATGTATGAGTGATATACTTCAAAAAATTTATTAAAAAATAAAAGAAAAGGGAAATAAGTGTGTGCATGGGTTTGGAAGCAATAAGAAACAACAATTGATACTTTAAGTGTGATGGGTTGCCACTCCTAGGAGAGGAGATCAACTCCATTACCCTTGAGGCAGGCAGGTTATGGTCTTGGGAGTGAATGAGCAAGGAGAGTGGTGGAGTGGTGATTCCTGGGTGAGAGGAAACTGTCACCTAGGATCCAACTTGGGAAAGAACGAGCCTTGGTGATGCTAAACACCAGTATTTTCTGTCTTTTATGTCATAGCTTATGTATTTGTTGAATGAATGATGTTGAAGTTACTGCAGACAAATTTTGATTCTTGGGAGTTAATCACAGTCAAAATGCATTTGAAGACTAGTCTTCTTTTCAAAGCACAAAACTCGTTAGCAATAAGCTTCCTCCAACTCAAGCTCTAGACACTGGAAAATGGGTCTGGATAAATTTCTAAAAGTGGAAATGAAAAACAAAACCCTGAACTAAAAATAGGTGATTTACTACTCATTTGGGTAGATCAGGCAGGAAGAATGACTGCTGTTCCTTTTATAAATTTCAGCATTCCCTCACTGGAGAGCAGCTATGGGCCTTTGGGCCCTCTGGCTCTGTTGTGTGATTGCTAGGGAGGCAGATTGGTTCTTTTGGTCTCTAGTTCAAAGCTGGCCTGCCAGGGCCATTATTCCTGGAAACCATGAGAAGCCCTTTCTGGGTTCAGAAGCAAATTTTACACTGGCCTTTTAAAAGCCTAGTTTTTCTTGCAAATTCACATAGCCAACAGTCCCTTCAAAGGTGAAAAGAACTTTGAAAGGTAGTCTTAAACATTTTAATATTTTTTGACAGTGCACAGAGGGCCTCCTCTTCACCCCTGTCTCCATCCAGGGCAAGGGAGAGAATATCTTCCCTTTGAAATTGCTCAGGAGAGTCTTTTTATTTATTTATTTATTTATTTTTTTATAAAGTATATTTATTTGGGGTAAAAGCTTACAATTACAAGGCCCTAAAGAGTCCAACTCAAGGTTGCTTTCTCACCAAAGTCATTTGCCACATGTTGGAGCAAGATGGTGGGCAGTCTCTGCCTGGTCTCTCCTTCTTAAGGTTCTGTGGGCCCAGCCTCTTCTGATCTTGACTGTAGGGCTGCAAGATCAAAGTTCTCTCCTCTTCTGTGACATGACAAAATTCTCTCCTCTGGCATCTATGAAGCTGTTTTTCTTTTCTTGTATATCTTCCTCTGAATCATCTTGGGTGAGTCTCCATTTATAGCAGCCCACCAAGGGGGCGAGTACTTAATCTGAGTTACACTCTACTGGTATGGCTGAATCAAAGCACTCATTTTAACATAATTTAATCAAAGACATCTCAACTGAATCTAATACAATCAAAGAGGATCATGCCCAGAGGAATAGCCTGTTTACAAACATAATCTTTCTTTTTTGGAATTCATAAATGATATCGAACTGCTACACATGGGCTTAGCAACATGGATTTCTTCTCACCAAGGTTGACTTCGCTATAGCCACTGCTGAATACCTAATCTGCCAGCAGCAAAGACCCACACACAACCCCTGATATTGGGACCATTCCCATGGACTTATGCATGTCCATGGTTGTGTGAGACAATTTTATAAATCTCATACTCTTACAGCTATCTCTTTTTTAAGATTTATTGAAGTATATCACTCATAAATAAACAATAAGTGTATAATAATAGTTGTGAACCTCAGGAGAGTCTTGAAGACCCAAGAGAGGCACAAGAGGTGGGAATGGGCTGTGCATTACAGTGACCAAACCCACCCCTGTTGTCTGGGGAATAGGTGGGATGAGGGGGTGAGGATATGTGAGGGAAGGAACAGAAGGAATACAGAAGTATGTTTCTCCCTGTGCTTCTAGAAATGTTCCTAGAAACACAGGCTATGAAGTCAGATAGTCTTGAAATTTATTCCTGTCTCTGCCACTAACTAGTTGTATGAATTTGGGCAAGTTACTCGACCTCTCTGAGCTTCAGTTTTCTCATCCTCATAAGGAGCTGATTGAAAGTAGAAACGCATATAGTGGGGTCTTCAGCAGATAGTAAGTGCTCAATAAACAATAGGTATGATTATTATTGAGAGTAATTCCTACCTTGCCTTTTTCAATACCACCCGAGTTCCTGGGTGCCCACCTTCAGGTCTCTCCCCATCCAGACATACCCATCCAGGCAGAATGCAGGTTTGTCCACGCTGTCCACCATCTGCTGGGTGTGTCATCCTGGCCCATCTCCCTTCTCCTGCCACTAGATGGCAGTATAAGTCCAAGAGAAATGACCCAAAGGCTCAATTGTGTTTTTCCAACCTGCTTGCCAGCTAGGTTTCTTCCTAGGCTTTCTTTGTGGACAAGGTCAAAGGAGACAGGTATAAGGTGAATAGTACAGCCCTTCAGTCTCTCTCGGTCACCCTTCATGGTTGTTTCAACAAACACACACTGGCCATCTTCTCTGTGGGGTCAAGTGCCGGATTTTGGATTAAAGGAAGGAAAGGGAGAAACAGGGAATTATCCCTGGCCCAATCTGAGGCAGAGGGAACAGGAAGGTAATAGCATAAATTTTATAACACCCCAGAGTATAAATTGTTACAGCACTTCTGAAGGACTATTGAGCTGAATGTTGCAAAAGGATTAAAACAGTGCACACCCTTTCACTTGGCAATACTAATTACAGGAAACTACCTTAAGCAAATAAACACAAAAAATGTTTGAGAGTTTTATGGGAGTGTTGCTCATGAGAGCAAAAAAGTGGAAATAAGCTAGATGTGCACCATTAAAGGAATGGATTATTAAATTATTGAGCAGTTTGCAAATTCCTTTATATTTTTTATTTTAATTTTTTATTAGAGCAATTGTAGTTTACAGAAAAATCGTGCAGAAAATAGTTACCAAATACCCCACTTCACTCACACGATTTTCCCAATTATTAACACTTTGCATTAGTGTGTTACATTTGTTACAATTGATAAATAATATAATTAGATTATTAATTATAGTCCATAGTTTACATTAGGGTTCACTGCGAACCCTATATAGGGTTGTTTACTGTGGTATACAGTCCTATAGTTTTTTAAATTAAATTTTTATTTTAGTAACATGTATACAACCTAAAATTCCCCCCTTTTAACCACTTTCAAATATATAATTAAGTGGTGTTAATTACATTCACAATGTTTTGCTGCTATCACTACCATCTGTTACCAAAATTTTTCCAAAGTCACCTGAAACAAAAACTCTGTACCAATTAACTCCCTGTTCCCTAGCTCCACCTCCCTCCCTGGTAACCTGTTTTCTAGGTTCTTCCCTCCTTCCCTTCCTCCCTCCCTCCCTCCCTCTCCCCATCTCTCTCTTTCCCTTCCTTCCTTCCTTCCTTCCTTCCTTCCTTCCTTCCTTCCTTCCTTCCTTCCTTCCTTCCTTCCTTCCTTCCTTCCTTCCTTCCTTCCTTCCTTCCTTCCTTCCTTCCTTCCTTCCTTCCTTCCTTCCTTCCTTCCTTCCTTCCTCTCTCCCTCCCTCCCTCCGTTCTTCCCTCCCTTCCTCCCTCCCTTCTTTCTTTCCTCCCTCCCTTCCTCCCTCCTGCCATTCCTTCCTTCCTTCCTCTCTCTTTCTTAGAAGCTATAGGTTTACAGAAAAATTAGACAGAAAATATAGAGTTCCCTTATGTATTCCAATTTCTGACTCTGAATTTGCTTATTCTAATTATCTCATATCAGTGAGATCATACAATATTTGTCCTTTCAGTGTCTGGCTTGTTTCACTCAACATGATTCTTCAAGATTCATCCATATTGTCACATGTGTCAGAATTTCATTCCTTTTTACAGCCAAGTAATATTCCATTGTGTGGATATGCCACATTTTGTTATCCATTCACCTGTGATGGGCACTCGGGTTACTTTCATCTTTTGGCAGTTGTGAATAATGTTGCTATGCCCATTTGTGCAAGTATCTGTTTGAGTCCATGCTTTCAATTCTTTTAGGTATATACCTGGAAGTAGGATTGCTCAGTCACATGGTAATTCTATACTTAACTTTCGAGGAACCACCAAACTGTCTTCCACAGCAGCTGCACCATTTTTACATTCCCATCAATAATGAATGAGTGTTTCTATTTCTCCACATCCTCTCCCACACTTATTTTCTGTTTTTCAAATAGTTGCCATTCTAGTGGGTGTAAAATGATATTTCATTGTGGTTTTGATTTGTTTCCCTGATGGCTGATGATGTTGAGTATCTTTTCATGTCCTTTCTGTTCATTTATATATCTTTTTTTTTTTTTAAGATTTTTAAAAAATGTGTTTCTCTCCCCTTCCCCCCACCGCCAAGTTGTCTGTTCTCTGTGTCCATTTGCTGTGTGTTCTTCCGTGTCCACTTCTATTCTTGTCAGCAGCCCAGAAATCTATGTCTGTTTTTGTTGCGTCATCTTGCTGCATCAGCTCTCCATGTATGTGGCGCCATTCCTGGTCAGGCTGGACTTTCTTTTGTGCTGGGCGGCTCTCCTTACGGGGTGTACTCCTTGGGCATGGGGCTCCCCTATGCGGGGGACACCCCTGCATGGCATGGCACTCTTTGCACGCATCAGCAGTGCGTGTGGGCCAGCTTCACATGGGTCGAGGAGGTCCTGGGTTTGAACCGTGGATCTCCCATGTGGTAGGTGGACGCTCTGTCCATTGAGCCAAGTCCGCTTCCCTGTATATCTTCTTTGGAGAGATGTCTGTTCAAGTCTTTTGCTCAGTTTTGAATTGGATTGTTTGTCTTTTTGTTAAGTTGAAGGATTTCTTTATATATCCTGGATATTAATACTTTACTGGGTATGCAGTTTCCAAATATTTTCTGCCAGTGTGTAGGTTGTTGTTTTACTTTCATGATAAAGTCCTTTGAGGAACAAAGTTTTAAATTTGGAGGAGGTCCTATTTATCTATTTTTTCTCTTGTTTCTTGTGCTTTGGGTGTAAGGTCTAAGAAACCATTGCCTAACACAAGATCCTGAAAAAGTTTCCCTACATTTTTCTTCTAGGAGTTTGATAGTTGTAGTTCTTAACAATAAAATATTTAATCCATTTTGAATTGATTTTTGTATATGGTGTGAGATAGGGTCTCTCTCCTTTTCTCAAAAATTTGGCCACAAAAGTATGGGTTGATTTCTGAGCTCTCAATTCTATTCCATTTGTCTGTATGTCTCTCCTAGCACCCAGTACTATGCTGTTTTGCTTATTGTGGCTTTATAGTAAGCTTTAATCAGAAGCACATGCCCTCCTACATCATTCTTCTTTTTCAAGATGGTTTGGCTATACAGGGCCTCTTACCCTTCCATTTAAATTTGATTATTGGCTTTTCCATTTCTGCAGAGAAGGTTGTTGGAATATTGATTGGGATTGCATTGAATTTATAAATTGCTTTGGGTAGTATGGACATCTTAATGATATTTGGTTTTTCAGTCCATGAACAGGGAATATCCTTCCATTTATTTAGGTCTTCTTTCATTTATTTTAGCAATGTTTTATAGTTTTCTGTGTACAAGTCCTTTACATCTTTGGTTAGATTTATTCCTAGATATTTGATTCTTTTAGTTGCTATTGTAATGGGTTTTTTTTTTTCTTAATTTCTTGTTCCAATTGTTCTTTGCTTGTGTATATAAACACTACTGATTTTGGGCTGTTGCTCTTGCATGCTGCCACTTTGCTGAATTCATATATTAGCTCTAGGAACTCTGCTGTGGATTTTTCAGGATTTTCTGTATATAGGATCATGTCATCTTCAATTTGGGAAAGTACCCTTCCAATTTGGATGTCTTTTGTTTTTCTTGCCTAAATGCCCTGACAAGAACTTACAATGTCGAGTAACACTGGTAACAGTGACCATCCGTGTCTTGTTCCTGGTCTTAGAAGGAAAGCTTTCAGCCTTTCACCATTAAGTAGGATCTTGGGGGTGAGCTTTTTATATATGTCCTTTATCGTGTTGAGGAAGTTTCCTTCTCTTGCCTAGTGCTCTAAGTGTTTTTATCAAGAAAGGATGCTGTATTTTGACAAATACTTTTCCTGCATAAATTGAGATGATCATGTGGTTTTGTGCTGTATTACATTGATTGATTTTCTTATATTGAACTAAACTTGCATACTATGGATAAATCCCACATGATCACAGTGTATAATTCTTTTAGTGTTCTCTTGGATCTAGTTTGCTAATATTTTTTAAAGGATTTTTGCGTCTATTATCATAAGAGATATTGGTCTGTCACTTTCTTTTCTTTGTGATATCTTTATCTGGCTTTGGTATGAGGGTGATATTGGCATTGTAGAACGAGTTAGAGAGTGTTCCTTCCTCTTCAATGTTTTGGAAGAGATTGAACAGAATTGAAGTTAAGTCTTGGAATATTTGGTAGAATTCACCTGTGAAGCCATCTGACCTTGGGCTTTTCCCTGTTGGGAAGTTTTTGATTACTGAATTAACTCCTTGACTAGTAATTGGTTTGTTGAGACCTCAATTTCTTTCTGAAGCAATGAGGTGGTTTGCATAGTTCTAAGAATTTGCCCATTTTATCTAGCTTATCTGACTTATTGGCATACAGTTCATAATATGCTGTCATAGTCATTTTATTTCAGAGGGATCAGGAGTAATGTCTACCTTTTCATTTATGATTTTTGTTATTTCTATCCTCTCCTTTTTAACAAGTAAACTTTATTGGTACCTATTAATAAAGCACCAATCCATTCAAAGTGTACAATCAGTGGTATATAGTATAATCACAAAATTTTGCATTCATCACTTCCATCATTTTTGAAGCATTTTCATTATTCCAATAATAATAAACAGCAAAGAAAAACTCATCACTCTCAATTTTTCTATGCTTCCCCTGCTGTATTTAGTTGCTATTCTGTTTCCATCTCTCTAGTTTATTTGTATTTATATTTTGTAAAACAATCTTATATAGGCAATATCACCCATACTCATATTTTACATGAGGTTTCACTGTTATACAGTCCCATGTTACATTTTTTAGCTTTCCTTCTAGTATTATTTGACCTTAGACTTACTCTTTCAACCACTGTCATATCCATGTAATAGCTCTGCTAATTACAACTATTATTACGTACTTTCACCATTTCCACTCATTTCCGAAGATTTACAAACAACCATTTTACTAATTCTATACAGATTAACTTTCCATTCTCTACCCTCATCGTATTTTCTGGTGGCCTATATTCTAATTATTAACTTCAAGAGTTTACACAATATATTTAGTTCATAATAGTGTATTCATACAGTATTTGTCCTTTTGTGTCTGGCTTGCTTCACTCAACATAAAGTCCTTCAGGTTCACCCATATTGTCGTATGATTCACAACTTCATTTATTTTTATTGCTGCTTAATATTCCATCATGTGTATACACCACAATTTGTTTAGCCATTTGTCAGTTGATGGAAACCTAGGTTGTTTCCAACTTTTGGCAATTGTGAATAATGCTGCTATGAACATCGGTGTGCAGATGCCTATTCATCTCACTGCCCTTAGTTCTTCTGGGTATATATCTAGCAATGGTATTGCCAGGTCCCATGGCAAGTCTATATTCATCTTCCTTAGGAATGCCAAACAGTCTCCGCAGTGGCTGTAACAGTGTACATTCCCACCAAGAGTGAATAAACATTCCTTTTTCTCCACATTCTCTCCATCATTTACAGTTTTCCGACTTTTTAATAGCAGGCAGTTTAATAGGTGTGAAATGATATCTCATTGTAGTTTGGTTTGCATTTCCCTAATCACTAGTGATGTTGAACATTTTTTCATGTGTTTCTTTCCCATTTGTATGTCTTCTTGGACAACAGTCTTTTCAAGTCTTTTTCCCTTTTTGTTTGTTTGTTTGTTTTAGGAGGTACCGGTGATTGAACGCAGGACTTTATACATGGGAAGCAGGCACTCAACCACCGAACTACATCCACTCCCCAATGAGAGTTGGTTTTTTTGTTTGTTTGTTTGTTTTTAGAGGTACCAGGGATCCAAACCAGGACTTTGTACACGGGAAGCAGGAGCTCAACCACTTGAGCTACATCTGCTCCCCCCCATTTTTTTAATCAGGCAGTTTGTTTTTTATTGATGAGTGGTATGATCTCTTTCTATATTATTGATATTAAACCCTTATTGGATATGTGATTGCCAAATATTTTCTCCCATTGAGTTGGCTGCCTTTTCACCCTCTTTATTCTGAAATTTTTTGAGGTACCAGAGCTGGGAATTGAATTTGGAACCACTGAGCCACAATGGCTCCCTTGAGTTGAACTTTTCATTTGTTTGCTTGTTGTATTTAGGAAGAACCAAGGATTGAACCTGGGACCTCCCATGTGGGAAGCAGGTGCTCAGCCGCTTGAGCCACATCCACTCCCCTTTATCAACCTTTTGACAAGAGTCCTTGGAGGTGCAAAGGTGTTTAAAGTGTTTGATCTTGGGGAGATCCCATTTATCTATCTTTTTCTTTTGTTGTCCATGCTTTCTTAACTTTACAAACTACCACCTACCACGAGATCTTGAAGATGTTTTCCTACATTTTTTTCTAGGGGTTTTATGGTTGTTGCTTTTATATTTAGGTCCTTGATCCATTTTGAGTTAATTTTTGTAAAAGGTGTGAGATAGAGGTCCTCTTTCTCTCTTTTAGGGTATGGCTATCCTGTTCTCCCAGCAACATTTGTTGAATGAACTGCTCTGGCCCAGCTGAGAGGTCTTGATAGCCTTCTCAAAAATCACTTGACTACAGACGCGTGAGGATCTATTTCTGAGTTCTCGATTCAGTTCCATTGGTCAATCTGTCTGCCTTTATGCCAGTACCATGCTGTTGCTACCATTTATATCTAAGCAACATGCTTTAGAGTCAGGAAGTGATTTCGTTCTTCATTTTTAAGACATTTTGGCTATTCGGGGTCTTTACCCTTCCAAATAAATTTGATAATTGGCTTTTCCATTACTGAAAAAAGGGCTGTTGGGATTTTTATTGGGATTGCATTGAATCTGTAAATCATATCGGTGGAATTGACATCTTAACAATATTTCCTCTTCCAATCCAAGATTATGGATTGTCCTTCCATTTATTTAAGTCTTCTGCAGTTTCTTTGGGTAATGTTTTGTAGTTTTCTGAATACAGGTCCTTTATGTCCTTGGTTAAGTTTATTCCTAAATATTTGAAATATTTGATTCTTTTATTCACTATTATAAATGGATTTTTTTCTGATTTCCTCCTCAGGTTGCACATCAGTAGTGTAGCATTTTAAGAAAATTAAAGAGAGAGAGAAAAAAGCAAACGAAACAAAAGAAATGCTATTGATTTTTGTATATTAATTTGTATCCTGCCACTGCTGAACTCGTCTGTCAGTTCTAGTAGCTTTATTGTGTATTTTTCAGGATTTTCTAGATATAGATCATGTCATAAGTGAATAGTGAAAGTTTTACTTCTTTCTTTCATATTTGAGTGCCTTTTATTTCTTTATCTAACCTAATTGCTCTAGTTAGAACTTCTAGCACAGTATTGAATAAAGTGGTGACAGTGGGCATCCTTGTTTTGCTCTGATCTCAGTGGGAAAGGTTTCAGTCTTTCACAGTTGAGTACAAATAATAGCTGTAGATTTTTCATATATGCACTTTACCATATTGAGAAGCTTCCTTTTATTCCTATCTTTTGAAGTGTTTTATCAGGAAAAATGTGTTTTGTCGTATGCCTTTTGTGTATCAATTGAGAGGATCATGTGATTTTTCTTCTTCAGTTTATCAGTGTGGTTTATTACACTAATTGATTTTTTAGTGTTGAACCACCCTTGCATACCTGGGATAAACCCACTTGATTGTGGTGTATAATTCTTTTAATGTGCTTTTAGATTTATTTTGCAAGTATTTTGTTGAGGGTTTTTGCATCTATATTCATTAGTGATATTGGTCTGTAATTTTTTTTCATTGTATCTTTTTTTTTTTTTTTTAAAGATTTATTTTTATTTATTTATTTCCCCTCCCCTCCCCCGGTTGTCTGTTTTCTGTGTCTTTTTGCTGCGTCTTGTTTCTTGTTTCTTTGTCCGCTTCTGTTGTCGGCAGCGGCACTGGAAGTGTGGGTGGCGCCATTCCTGGGCAGGCTGCTCCCTCCTTCGCGCTGGGCGGCTCTCCTTATGGGTGCACTCCTTGCGCGTGGGGCTCCCCTACGCGGGGGACACCCCTGCGTGGCGCGGCACTCCTTGCGCATCAGCACTGCGCATGGGCCAGCTCCACACGGGTCAAGGAGGCCCGGGGCTTGAACCGCGGGCCTCCCATGTGGTAGACGGACGCCCTAACCACTGGGCCAAAGTCCGTTTCCCTTTTCATTGTATCTTTATCTGGTTTTGGTATTAGGGTGATGTTAGCTTCATATGTGAGTTTGGTAGCATTCTTTCCTGCTCAATTTTTTGAAAGAGCTTGAGAAGATTGGTATTATATTGTCTTTGAATGATGGGTAGAATTCACCTGTGAAGCCATCTGGTCCTGGGCTTTTTTTTTGATGACTATTTCAATCTCTCTACTTGTGATTGGTTTGTTGAGGTCTTCTATTTCTTCTAGGGTCAGTGTAGGTGTTCTGTGTGTTTCTAGAAATTTGTCCATCTCTTCTACATTGTCTAGTTTTTTTGGTTTACAGTTGTTCATAGTATCCTTTTTTTAAAAATTTATTTATTTATTTAATCCCTCCCCCTCCCCCCCCTCCCCCGCCCCGTTTGTCTGTTCTCTGTGTCTATTTGCTGCGTCTTGTTTCTTTGTCCGCTTCTGTTGTCGTCAGTGGCACGGGAAGTGTGGGCGGTGCCATTCCTGGGCAGGCTGCACTTTCAGTCTGGGCGGCTCTCCTTACGGGCACACTCCTTGCGTGTGGGGCTCCCCTACGCGGGGGACACCCCTGTGTGGCGCGGCACTCCTTGCGCGCATCAGCACTGCGCATGGGCCAGCTCCACACGGGTCAAGGAGGCCCGGGGCTTGAACCGCGGGCCTCCCATGTGGTAGACGGACGCCCTAACCACTGGGCCAAGTCCGTTTCCCCATAGTATCCTCTTATGATCACTCTTATTTCTGATTTTATTTGAGTCTTCTCTCTTTTTCTCTTCATCAGTCTAGCTAAACACTTGTCTATTTTATTGATCTTTCCAATGACTTTTGAAAGTTTTGTTGATTCTATTTTTTTGTTTGTTTCCTATTTCATTTATTTCCATTCTGATCTTTATTATTTCCTTCCTACTGCTCATTTTGGGTTTAGTTTGCTCTTCTTTTTCTAGTTCTTCCAGTTTTTAGATTAGGTCTCTGATTTGAAGTGTTTCTTATTTTCTAATGTAAGCCTTTAAGCTATAAATTTCGCATTCAGTACTGACTTTGCTGTATTGCTTAATCTTGTATTTTAATTTTCAGTTACCTCAATATATTTCCTAATTTTGCTTCTGATTTCCTCTTTAATTCATTGATTGTCTAAGAGTGTGTTATTTAATTTCCACATATTCTTGAATTTTCTATTTCTCCCTCTGTTATTGATTTCTAGCTTTATTTCATTGTGGTCAGAGGAGACATATTGTATGATTTCAATGTATTTGGATTTATTGAGCCTTGTTTTATGACCTAATATATGGTCTATCCTGGAGAATGATCTATGTGCAGTAGAGAAGAATGTATATTCTCCTGCTATTAGATGACATGTTCTATATATATATGTTAGACCTAGTTGATTTAGTGTATCATTCAAGTCCTATAATTCCTTATGGATCTTCTGACTAGATGTTCTCTCCATTATGGAAAGTGGTGTGTTAAAGCCTCCTATTATTAATGTTGAACTATCAGTGTCTCCCTTAAAATCTGCCAGTATTAGCTTCATATATTTTGGGGCTCTGCTGTTAGGTGCATATATATTGACTTAAAGTTTATTTTATCCAATATTAGTATAGCCACCTCAGCTTTCAATGGGCTGCTACTTGCATGGTATTTTTTTCCCCCATCCTTTCACTCTCAATTACTTGTATCTTTGAATTTAGGGTGAATCTCTTGCAGACAGCATATAGTCGGATCATGCATTTTTATCCATTCTGCCAACCTCTGCCTTTTGACTGAAGAGTTTAAGCCATTTACATTTAAAGTTACTACTGGGAAGCAGATGTGGCTCAAGCAATTGGGCTCCCATCTACCATATAGGAGGTCCAGGGTTTGATGCCTGGGGCCTCCTGGTGAAGGCAAGCTGGTCCATGTGGCAAGCTGACCCACACAGAGTGCTGGCCTGCACAGAGTACTGCCCTACACAGGAGTGCTAACACAGCAGATGACGCAATAAAAAGTGACACAGAGAAGAGATAATAAGAAACACAGCAGATCAAGGAGCTGAGGTGGTGCAAGAGAATGATCGCCTCTCTTCTACTCCAGAAGGTCCCAGGATTGGTTCCTGGAGCCACCTAGTGAGAATACAAGCAGACACAGAAAAACACACAGCAAATGGACACAGAGGGCAGACAACGGCTGGGGTTGGGGGGGAGAAATAAATAAATCTTAAAAAAAATTACTACTGACAATACAGGACTTTCTGCTGCCATTTTGCTATTTAAACTTTGTAAATCTTATACCCTTTTTTGTCCCTCATTTACCTTAATGCCTATTTTTATATTTCTTTGCTTTTTTGTGTTGTTCCATATTGAGTGGCTTCTCATTTTTTTTTTTTTTAATATATTTTTCATGTAGTTCCCTGTGGTTACCATAAGGTTAAAATTTGCTGTTCTAAATGTATAATAATCATATTAGGCTTGATACCAAGTTAACTTCAATAGAATATATATACTGTTCCTATACTTCTATGTCCCCCCCGCCCGTCTTTTTGTTGTACCTGTTACAAATGATATCTTTATACATTATATCCCAAACCTTTGATTTATCATTACTTTTTATGCATTTGCATTTGAGAACCTGTAAGATGTAAAAAGTGGAGTTACATACCAAAAAAAATACACTACAATAATACTGGCATTGGGAAACAGATGTGGCTCAAGCAATCTGTTTGAGCCTACCTGCCTACCACATGAAAGATCCTGGGTTTTGTTCCTGGTGCCTCCTAAAGAAGATGAGCAAGACAACAAACTGATGCAATGGGCTAGTGTGGTGAGCTGACACAACAAGGTGATGCACCAGAGACACAAGGAGGAAAACACAATGAGAGACACAACAAAGCAGGAAGCAGAGGTCTCTTAGGCTCTAGTTACTCTTTTTCATTCTTTTTTCTTTCTAGTCCTCAGTCTGAATTATTTCAAGTTTCTTGCCTTTGTGTTCACTGATTCTTTCTTCTGCTGGCTCCAATCTGCTGTTGAAACCCTGTAGGAAATTTTTCATTTCAGATATTATAGTCTTCAACTCCAGTATTGGTATTGGTTCCTTTTTAGAATTTCTGTCTCTTTATTGAGCTTTGCATTTTGATACTTCATCATTTTCTGATATCTTTTAATTCTTTCTCTGTATTTTCCTTTATCTTCTTTAGCATATAGAAGATCTTTTTTTTTTAAAGATTTATTTATTTATTTTTAATCCCCTCCCCCCCTCCGCCCCCCCTCCCGGTTGTCTGTTCTCTGTGTCTGTTTGCTGCGTCTTGTTTCTTTGTCTGCTTCTGTTATCGTCAGTGGCACAGGAAGTGTGAGCGGCACCATTCCTGGGCAGGCTGCACTTTCTTTCGCGCTGGGCGGCTCTCCTTATGGGCGCACTCCTTGCTCGTGGGGCTTCCCTACGCGGGGGACACCCCTGCGTGGGGCGGCACTCCTTGCGCACATCAGCACTGCGCATGGGCCAGCTCCACATGGGTCAAGGAGGCCGGGGTTTGAACTGCAGACCTCCCATGTGGTAGACGGACGCCCTAACCACTGGGCCAAGTCCGTTTCCCAGAAGATCATTTTTTAAAGTCTTTGTCCAGTATGTCCAATGTCTGATCTTCCTCATTGATGGTTTCTGCATTTTCATCTTCTTCCTTTAGCTGGACTATCATTTTCTGTTACTCTGTTTGTCTTGACACCTTTTGTTGCACACAGTACATTTTAATATTTTAAAGTATTAACTCTGAGATTTAGTCCCTGAGCTGTTAATACCTTAAGTTTGTATCCAGCTAGTGGTAATTTTTTTGAATGCCAAGAGGTAACAAAAATAAACCAGTGAAAAAAATAAAAACACCTTTCACCATCTTTGCAAATTGTCTGCATTGGCTGATGCTTTCCTTTAGAGTTTAACCATCCTATCAGTATGATCAGTCCATGGCAAATATGAATTGCAGGGTTATCTCACTTTCTTCTGAGCCTGTGTCTTGTCCTGGCCTTGTGCTTGCTTGCTTCTGGTCTTAGAAATTCCTGAGATTACAGGAATTTGAATGCCTCCTGTACTACATAGAAATAGACTTTTTCCCCTTCATAGGTGCTCTACTGTATGACTTAAAGCAGGTAATCTTTTGCCCCAGGCCACTTTGACTGACTTATTTTTTACTCTGCTTTAGCTGTTGCAAGTGGCTTCTGTTGTAGGGAAAGTTCTGGGCAGGCAAGCCAGAGAAGAGTATCCTAATTCAGCCTTTCAGGCTGCCACTGGATAGATTGGCACATACATAGCAGGCACCTCAGCACGTGTATAGGAGTTACTCTTCTCCCTCTGAAATAGGCCCAGGGACCCACATTAGAAGCATAGGTTTGTTCCATACCATGACAGGAGGGAAGGGAGGGAGGCCGGCAAGAGCACCATGAACTTTTCCTACCATTTTTAAAGCTGTGTTTTCTTGATTTGGCCCTTGATTACTGAAACCCATTAACTGTTTTATGGAGTTTTGAGGAAGATGGCTTTGCCAGTTTTTGCTAGTTGTTCAAAGATTCCATCTGGGAGTGGTACCTTGGAGTGTCTGACACTGCCATCTTGGTTAACCAGAAGCTCCTTTAAATGCCAAATTCTTTAAAACTAACATTTGTAAAACATTTTTACCAAAGAGGAAAAACTAATACTTTTTTAAGTGAAAAATAGTGAATGTAAAACATTCATTAGATTTAAATATAATCTCAATTGTGTAAATTATACATATATGTAGTAATGGGAGGAAAAACACCAAAATTAACAGTGGTTTTCATTGAGAAGTGAGATTTTGGATGAATTTTATCTTATATTTTTAAGTATAGAAGTTTCCCCCTACCTGCACAGTTTTCCACAATGAGTATATATATTACTGTTATGTTGAACTTCTATGTTAAAAAATAGTTATTTTTAAAATTTAATAAATATCACTGATTGCCCTAATTCTTCCTTAAGGAATTAGTAATTGTTATTTATGAGTGTTTACTATGTACAGGCCACTATACTAGGGCTGTATACACATACTTTCATTAAATCTTTGTACCAACACTCTAAGCAAGATTATATCCCTATAACATAAACATAATTCAGAGAGTTTAGGTAACGTGCTCAAAATCACACAGCTAGTCTATGGCAGAGTCAGGATTTAAATCCAAATCTGTGTCTCCAATGACAGTGAACTTTCTGCCATATCTGAGCCCTGATCAACGCAACTCTCCTATTATGAAAGGTTGCATCATCAAATTCATTCACAAGTCAATTGCTTGGATTTTGGGTCTTGTTTTCTCTTAGAAATACTGTTTAAATACTAACCTAGAAACAAAACAAAACAAACAAATGAATACTAACCTGCAAAACTGTATAAAGGCCAACCCTTTAAAAGCTGGTAAAACCACACTTACTTATTTACTGAGAAACCACGACTTTCATAAGATATTGCTTGTTAACTCTCTCCTAGCTGCTCACACAAGAGAATAATGAAATTAATGTAGGCATGAGGACAAGGCAGTACTTGGGGGAGTCATGCAGGGGTCACAAAAACTGTGTATACATACAAAAAAAGAAAGAAGAACCAAGATGTACATCAGAGTGTGGGTGAAAGTCGTGACTCTGACTGGCAGACTAGGAATGTGTCCAAGATTAGAGTTGCAGAGTCGAATGTGGAAGTCCTGTGAGGAAATGTAGGGAGCCCACAGGAAGTCTTGGGGGTCCAGACCCAAATATTTCCAAGAGCCAGGCAAGTAAATGAATGAAGCAGGCCAGGTATAAGACAATAAGGATTGGTGGGGGTTATGGCAATGGAAAACTGCACGACCCACCTAAAATATTAAAAATAAATTTTAACAAAAACACAGTGATGGCCAAATATACTTTGCCTCAGCTTTTCCTAAAATGTGGTCCTCTGACCCGAGGGTCCAAAATTTGAACCTACTAATTTTGTGAAAGGCAAGGAACCTAGGAAAGCTGTATGGATTATGGATAGAGGACCTGATCATGAGGGAAGAGAGCAAGAATGAGACTTGTGTCCACTGCTTTGGCAATGGGGAAAATGTTAGGCAGGACTCTGGGGGTTGAGGAGCTTGTCAGCAGCAGCTGTCCCTATTTGTGGGTAATTAGAAATGAAGCATTCCTTCATTGCTTCTAGCAAAAGTTTGGCCGTGGGGGAAGAGAAAGAAGAAAGGAATAAATACTTGTTGAAAATGGTACTGTTTTACATCTCTAGTTCATTGAAGCCTTACACTCTCCCTGAAAAGTTGGTGTTTGTGGTTAAGACTAGCTAGACGTTTACCAAACCTGTTTCCTTAACTTCCTTGGCATACAGTTGGATCTCATTTCCCAGGTTTTCTTTGTAATTAACTGAAGCCATGTGATGGTGTCACAGACTGTAGCATGTGAATGCAAGTGATGTATGCTACCTCTAGGTCTGGCAGACAACGCTTCCATCTTCCCCCTACCTTTGGATTGATGTCTGTAAGCCTCATGACCTTGAAAATCATGTTTGGGAAATGGTGGAACCAGACAAAGAAAGGAGCCCAGGTGGAAAGCAGCCCACAGATTAATTAGGAACACTTGCTTTGGACTTTATACGAAGAAGAAATAAATGTTTTTATGTTTATTTATTACAGCACTTACCATTGCCTTAACCAATACTGTATTTTAATGCCTATTTCATATAGGAGGAAACTGGAAGTCAGAGACATCAAGTAATTTGCTGAAGGTCACACAGCTGTAAAGTAATTAATTTGAACCCAGGCTTATCCAGTTCCCAAGCCCAGGCTATTTCCATAGCAATATATTGCTTCTATAAGGTAACATGACAAGGTTGCTTGGGTAGGGAAGGGAGTGTGGAAATCCTTCTGAGAGCCAGGTGGGGCTACTAGCAGAGCAGAATGGGGCTGTCAGTCCCTAGCCTGCCAACAGAGGTCTGAACATCCTGGGAACGTTTTGCTATTCCCAGTGGCACCCTTGATGGTCCCCTTGTTCATTAACATCTGCGTTCCTCCAATTTGGACTCTGGCTTGAACCCTGTAAATTGCTCAAAGAGGCTCTTGTACCTCTTTGTTCAGACAGACAATGGCTTCGAAAATAAAGAGGAAAATCAGATGCAGGTGAAAGTTTATTTTTAACATTTCCAAGGCCAAATGAGGATTGAACATGAAAACCAGAGCCCTCACTTCCACCTGCTCTCTCCAAAAGTGGATAGGGTGTTTTTGGCTGGTCAGGACTATTTCTCCAATACACTTGGACTCCTTCCAAACCAGTGCACTACTTGATGTGGTAGACAGTTCAAAGTCTTTCTGGGGCCTTCTTTTGGCAAAAAAATAGGCCTTTTGTTTGGGGATAGGGTTACACTTGGGTCCACAGAGTGTGACCAGCTTAGGAAGCCAAGCTGCTCTAACCGCCCCTCCCCCCCTCACCCCCCACCCCGTACGTGTGCTTTCTTCACATTTCAGTCAAACAAGGCTGAAGCCTGAACAAGTGTGGAATAAAGTGAAAATTCTTTGAGATCGTTTGACTGAAAGCTCTTTTGGGGCTGGGTCCCTGGCACTTCCCTCCTCTTCAGCTCCCCAAAGAGGCCAGCAGATAGCAGAGGTAAAGACCACCAGGACCTGGTACTTATGGAGCTCCTACATGTGCAAAGTACTTTACCACCACTATATCATCTCATTATCAAAACTGTTTCCCCAGGATAAGAATTTTTATCAGCTGTGTTTTAGCAGTAAGGGAACCAGCTCAAAAAAGAAATGTCTTAACCCTTCATTAGCCACAGAACACACCTAAGATCGTTTGACTCCAAAAATTAATTTTTTTTCACATCATACCTCAGTGTAGATGAGCATTAATTTTCTTCTGTGATTTACCACTCACCAGGGGAAGCAGAAATATGCAGAGATGGCTCTGTGCTTTTTCTATCTTGAGATCCCTGGAAGCTACCCAGTTTACTCCTATAGACCCTTCCTTCCCCATTAACTCCTATATTCTGTCATTCACAAGTCATATTTGTCCTCTGTTCCAAATCCTTTGCATTTCTTACTCCTCCCCTGCTTCTCTGTTCCCACCCTAGACTAGGGTCTTGCATTTGACTCTTGGCTGGTCTCCCTGTAGACTCTTTCACTCCATTCACTTATTCATTGGAAAAAAATATTTACTGAGCACCCACTAGGTGACAGACACTGTACTAGATATCAGCTGCACCAGTGAGGGAGACACACATGGTCCAGCTTGAGAGTCAGGCAATGAACAGGCAATTACAGTGCCACAGGATGAGCATAGTGATAGAGAAAGAGCAGGCTGCTCTGGAAGCCCCCATGTGGGGCCCTGATCCCAATGCAGGGAGATGCTAGAGGAGGCCTGCCTACTCTACTGCCAGACTCATCCTCATAAAATCATGCTCTTTTCCTGTTTCAACTAAAATTGGCCTCATTATTTTCCCTCCTTAAGGTTCAAACTTGGCAACCTAGGATTCCAAGCCCTCCCTTATCAGCCCAGCCTCATCCCAGGACTCTACAGTGGTAGTAAAATTAGAAGTAGCTCTGGAAATAATAGTGCTGCTAGTAATAATAATACTGAATCTTCATCAATATTATTTATGCCCAGGTTCTTATCTAAGTGCTTCTAATATTAATTCCACACAATATTCTCTGTGAAGGAGATACAATTATTATTGCCATTTACAGATGAGGAACCTGAGGCTCAGGTGAGCTGAATGGCAGAAGCTGAGTTTAAATCCAGGCAGCATGGCTCCAGGCCTGGCACATGTAACCAGCTCCATTGTGCCTCTGTGTAACCAGGTCATGTGAGTCTCAGTGTCCACCATTCACCCTAAATTCTCCCTGCAGGCCTTTTCTCCTGGAATGCCCTTCTCTTTCTATCAAACCCTATCTCTTTACAAAGCCTCCTCTATGGAACAGGAATAGGGTCTGGAGTCAGTTCTCAGTTCAAGTCCCAGTTTCCAACTGACAAATCCCTTTCTCTCCCTGACTCTCAGTTACCTCATCTCTACAGTGGTAATATTACCATCCTCCTCACAGGGCCAGCCTGAGTACAATGTGAGATAATGTATGTGCACTGCTTTGCAAACTCTAGAGTCCTATACAATATGAAGGAATCATCATTTCCACCCCTGGTTTCCCAAAGTATGAGTATTTCCATACAGCCTGTGCTGCACTCTAACAAAGTTTGCTTACACAATCCTTTGGACCCATGACTTCATTTTTCATTTGTGAAATGGGGATGATATCATTTACCTTATAGGGGTGATTGTGGGGATGAAATGAATTGATGTTCTTAAAGGGTGCAACACATGACAGATACTTAAGCATGTGCATTGCTGGCCCGCCAAACCTTGATCTCTAGCTGCTGGAGAAAAATAATTCCTGTCTCTCATTAGAAGAGGGCAGTCTAGAATCAATGACTTTTCTCTTCCTCCATTCTGTTAATGAATGAATGGCACCTGTCTTCTTGGAACATCTGTTTTAATTCAGTATTGACACTGGAATAATTGTTTACCAAAGAAAAATATTTTCCATAATCCTTTTGACCATGTCATCCTTGTGCACCACCACCAGCAGCTCAGAGCCAATTCTAAAGCAGCAGAATATTTTGCATGCACAGCAGTACCCTGTGACCCTTGGAGTGCTTGTTCAGCTGAAATTACTTATGTCTGGCAGAGACCTTCTCTTTTGACTTTGGCAGAACTTCAGGGAGTAAAAAAGTTGGGTTTGTGTTCAGGCTGGAATTAGATTTTGGGACTCAACAGATCATACTGTTAACACTTCTCCTCTTTGCTAACTTTATGAAGTTCATGAAAAGCTTTCTGGGGAATGGCACCAATTTATTTGCCAGAAGCTGAGATGAGCCAAGGAAGATGTAGTCAGAATTTGGAAACTCCTTGCTTTAGAATTTAACAGCCAAGGAGGAAGAAGGATATGCAAGAGATCTGGGGAATGGGGGACAGTGGGAGCAGGTGTGTAAAAAGATTTGGAAAGATTCAGGATGCCCTCAGGCTTGGACCTTTTGCATCTCAGCATTCTCACCAACTACTGTGATACTTTCTGATAAATCATTGCCCCTTTTGTTCATTGTAGGCCCTGCTGCCAGTTTTTAGTCTTCTGCTTAAAAACTTTCAAGGCTCTCCAATGCTTATCCAAAAAATACATGTATTTTTAAATCCCCAACTTGTAGCACAGGGTTCAAGGTCCCCCAGAAGCAGACCACAAGCTACACTTCTCTCCCATCTGATCCCTCATGTTCCACAAAGCTTCTAATGCCAGTCGGCTAGATACGTGCAATCCCCAGACATGCTATGTACATTCCACCTTGTGAGACTATGCCTGGCTGGTGCCTCTGCCTAGATGCTCTCCCCCAGTTCCCATCTTTGCCTGGTAAATTCCTCTTCATTCTCCATGGCCTCATTCAAATATTAATCTTCTTGTGAAGCCTTTCTCAACTCCTCCACACCAAGTTGATCTCACCTCATTTCTATTCTATGGGACTAGTATAGTGCACTAGTTTGTGTGTTCTACTAGGTGACCATGTCTTATTTATAACTATGTATCTACCAACTTACCCAGTTCCTTGTTCAGCATATATTAATTTATTTGAATTATTGAAAGCTGGTAGAACAAGCTGTCATGGTGCCAGGGAGGAACCAGAACAGTAGGCTGAGTTTTTGCCTCTTTCAGGATCACTGATTCTTCCTTTCCTACTTTACAGAGGAGTGTGATGTACTGGGTATTGGGCAGTACATAGTTGCCTTCTTGTTTACTATGGGTAACTGCTCCCTGCTAATGTGTCTGTCTCCAAGATGTCCCAAGTATCAGGAGCTTTAGTCCAATATCCTCACTATATGTCAGACCCTATGTTGAACTCCGAGGGCATAAACATGACTGTGACATTGTCTCTACCTTAATGGGGGTAAGACACACACATAATCGCAAGACAAAGCATGAAGCTTGATGGGATGTTCAGTCCAGCATGAGAACATCAGAGCAGACTTCTTCGAAGAAGAGACACCTGACCTGAACATTAAAGAATTGGCAGGAGTAACCAATACAGCCCTAAGCTTCCATGAGGATTCAGAACTGAAAAATTATTGGTTGGGCTGAGTGGGTAAGATGAAGACAGAGATACCGATAGAGATGTTGGCACTTGAGCTGGACTTGAAAGGATGAAAGTGTTTTGGATAGATATAGATAGAAATAGGATACAGTTTGGAGGACAATCCAGGCAAAGAAATAGTGTGAGCAAAGGTATGGAGGAATGATGCAGCTTGTGCTAAGTGATCAACCCCAAGAAGGTTGTCACTGGAGTATAAGTTGGGAGGTAGGTCATGGTGAGAGATGAAGCTGCAGAAGGGCAAGAGGCCAGATTGTGGAGGGTCTGAATGTCATGCTGAGGTGCTGGGGCTTATCACAGAAAAGGGGAGTGATGTGGTGAGATTTGTGTTTTGGCCAGATTCTGATGATCCCCTAACAATGGGTCTGCAAAACTGGGAGATAGGAAGCCCAGAATTTGGTCACCTCTAATATTGACTAACAGGTTACTCACTTCTTTTATCTTCTCAGTCCCCACATTGGTATGATCAGGCTGACCCACCCTCTAGCAGCAGAGATAGGAAAGAAAGCTCCAAAGTGCTGAGATGCAGTCCAGAGACAAAGGAGGCTCTTCTCTTTCTCTGGAAAAACAATCACCTGAACATTCTTGGCATGAAAGAACAGCCAGAGTATTTTCTTCCAGGCTATTGTGTTCTTAGAAAGGTAAGTTCTCCTGGTTTTGGATGTTTCAGATGGGTCAGGGACATTTTGGAAATTGAGACGTCCCTAGCCTCCTGCAAACAGGTTGGAGGAGTCTTAGGTCAGAGCCCAAAGGAGAGGGTGGTAAGATTGTTTATCAGCCTTCAGGAGAGCTCCAGCTTTTTCCAGTAAGTTACTTTCTGCTCTTAGCCCAGGCTCTGCCAGGAATGATCTCTGTTGGAACATGGAAATCCTGACAGGTTCTGAGAAACTATGGGAGTCTGGCTAAATGGAAAAACCTTCTTTCTCCAGGTGCAGAGCAGCAACAATTCTGGTGTCTTTGACCTCAGGTTCAATATTGGGTCCCCATGCAAAACATATATAAGACATATATAGGAAGGGCCTCCTGCTTAGGTGCAAAATAAACAACTCTGCCTGATTCTTGTGCTGTATTTTAGGGTCTATTTTAGGTGGGGGTAGGCAAGGAGTTAGGTGAACCTGACCTCTCTAGTTCCAACTGGACCCTTCAAGTTGGTCACCCAGCCATAACCTACCCTGTAGCTTCCCTTGTTACTAAAACCTGTGGATCTCTGCTAATGACTGGGGATGTCCTGACCTTGCATCAATAACTGCCTGGGAAAGGGATAAAGGCTCTCCTAGCTACCCAGATCTGGGACCTGATTAGAAATATCTATTAAGGCAGCCTCAAGCCCATCCAAGAAACACGACTTCAGTGCCCACTATGTGCCAGGCACCAACATGACTGCAGGAAAGATCCCAGTTTCTCCTTTCAAAAGGCACACTGTCTAGTTGCAGTAGGTGTGGGGAATAAGATTTAGCAGTTAGGAACCTTTGGTATGTAAGTGATGCTACTGCTGCTTCCATCTGATTTAAGCAAACAGGAAACAGGCTCAGCAAGGTCCAGGGGCTCAGGGTCCAGTTTTTCTCTTTCTGGGCCAACTCTATTCTCAGACGGGCTTTTCCTCTGTGGTTACTAGTTGGTTCCCAGAAGCTAATGAGGCTACCCATCTGGCTTGTGTATAAGGGGAAATAGGGAACGTCTCTTTCTCTGGATTATTAGCAAAAGCTTCGTTGTGTGCTCTTTCATAGTTTGTAACAAATGTCTCACAACAATGCAAGGTGGTGGTGGTGGTGGCTTTATGTATGGGAGCCCTGTATGATGATATGCATGTTTGTTTTGTAAGTTCATAACTTTTACTATATACTTATTGTTCATGTGTGTTAATGTATGAATGATATACTTCAATAAAATTTGTAATGAAAAGAAAAAGTTTCATTATGTATCACTGACTCTCATAGGCTGCATACCCATTTCCAAACCAATGACTATAGTGTGGAGGGTAGAGGCTGATAAACCTAGGCCTGGGATATATCTCCGTCTCTGAACCAGGGGTTGGATCTCATCTGAAGTACGTAGGCTGAAGGCTGGGGAGGGAAATAGGATTGTGGTTACCTGAACAGTGAATGGAAGCTGGTGACAAAAAATGAGAAATTCCAAGGTAGACTAAGATAATAGTTAGGGCCTTGACTGTAGTGAATGGCAAATCAAAGCAAGGAAAGCAAAAAAAAGCAAGTATGTGTGTGTGTATATATATATAGATAAACACACATGACATGTATATACATATATATACTATATATATATAATATATATACATGACATTGGATAGAGTCACAGGATCAAATGAAGAGTTGAACAACAAATTTTCCAGAAGGTTCAGCAACCAAGGCAGCTCCTAGACTCTGTAGAGATCTTTGCAAATGACTTTCTAACATCTGGTCTACTCTAATGATTAGATTAAGTCAATCATGATATGCAAGAAATAAGAGTGGAGTAATAGGGAAAAAATACAGGTCTTTGGTGACATTATTCATCAGCTGTAATAGTCAACCATGGAGCCCACTTTATCTCCAGTAATGTGAGATAATTAATTAAAATTAAAAATTAAAATTAAAATTAAAAATTAAAATTAAAAAAAATTTTTATTTTGTTCATGGCGTGACTTTCATGTCTGCTACTTTCACCTAAAAGCATCCAAATTGGTATAGTCAAACCCTTCAGTACTCTTTTTTTCTGGATTTCTCTCTAAATGCTGGCTTTATTCTACTGCAGCAAGGCTCCTCTAAATGGTAGGCTCTGTACATATATCACAATGGCTCTGCCCTTTCATGTCCCCAGCGGCATGATAGATTCTAATTGGCATAGCTTGGGTTAATTATATGTACTCTTGGATTAATTAGCCATGGGTAAGGATTGAGGGAAGAATGAAATAAATATTGCTCCTGGGGATGGGTAGCCTGTTGAATCTGTATCTGCTACACTAAAGGTTTTCAGAGTCAGGTCCCCAGACTACTAGTATTAGTATCACCTGAGAAATTGTCAGAAATGCAAATTTTTGGACTTTATCCCAGATAAATTAGAACAGAAGTCTGGGAGTAAGGCCCAGCAATCACCTCCAGATATTTTGATGCATACTCAAGATGGAGAACCATTGGCCCAATCACACAAAAATCAAAACCAAATGCTATGGTGGTTCAGAAAAAATGCAATTACATTTGGTCAGAAGATGATGAAAGTCTTATGAAAAGTAGAGGTTTTTGAGATGGGTTTTGAAGATTGGGTAGATTGCTTAAAATATAACTTCACAAATAATATTGAATGATAATAAAGAATTTTAACAAATGGTTAAAACCACTTTAACAAATGGTTTCCACTTGCCTACAGTCTTTCATTTGGTCCAGGAATAAACATATATTTATTTGTACCTACATACAATAAATTTGCTGTTTTACTTTTTCATATAACATGTTTCTTAATATGTTTTATATGAGCCTTTTAATCATTTATAATAAATTTGAGAAAATTCATTGAAGAAAATTTAAAAGTTAACTATGACCTCACCACCCTAACCCGATAGTTATTTTCATTTCCTTGTGGCCTTTTTCCCATGGAAATTATTTATATAATTGATATGATAGCAGATATGTATTATACATATGTTTTTAACATTATAGCAGAGGCATTCCTCTTAATTACTGCAGTTTTCATAGCCATAATTTTCAGGACTGCACAAGAGACTAGAACATACATTTATCATGATTTATTAGCCAATCTCTTACTATTGGAAATTTTGGTTGTTTACAATTTCTGCTGTGATAAACCTTTTTGTGTATAAAGTACATTTTCCCACATTTTGAATTTTTTCTTTAGAATGTATTTCTAGAAGTGGAAATATAGCGTCACAGGATACAAACTGTTTTATGGTTCTTGATACATTTTGCCAAATTTCTCCTGAAAGTTTTGTACCAATTTACTTTACCACCAGGAATGTGTGAGAGTGCCAGTTTTTCCACACCCTTGGCAGTTTGGGATATTTTAATTAAAAAAATTTTTTTTTTTTTTTGCTACTTTAATAGGGGAAGAGCTTCACCTTGTTTTAATTTGCATTTTTATTACTTTACCTAACATTACTTAATAAATGTTTTCCCGTGTTGCTTCAAAGTCTTCTTAAATAAACCCTTTTATGGTTAAACTTTCATGAGTGAAGATAAGGGTAAGGCTATCCAGTTGAGAGAGCACTATGAGTGACAGCACAGGGTCAGGATCAGGAATGCTTAAAGTCGGCCTACCTGGAACTGAACCATTGCTTTTAGCACCCCACCTGCCCCTGGGTTCCCTTAGTGAATAGAACCACTAGCCATCTAGTCATTTAAGCCAAAACCTGGGTGTCTTGGTTGACTCCTCCATGCCCTTTATCAACTATATTTAATCAATAATCAAGTCCCCTAAATTGCTCTTGAAACCATTTCTTCATCCCTACTGTTGCCAGATTTTCTTTGGGTTCTTGATTAAGCTACAAAAAATGAATTTTAAGTGCAATCCAGTTTTGTTATGTCATTAATTTGTAAGAATGGAAGGAAGAGACATGAGAGAAAAATAACAGATTATGGGTCCTAGGAAGAGAGGAAAGGGGCTGAAAAGAATAAAGAGAGCTGATTTACAGACTACAGTTCCCTGTTAAAGATTACAAAATGTCCAGGTTTTTCGTGCGCTGTTCCAGGCAGGGGGAAAAGGCAAGAACAGAGCTGGATTGGCTTTTGCACTTGCCTTTTAAACCATGAATTATTCTGCCCCTTTGCTAATGACAGGGGAGGAGTCCCAGCTATTTGCTGCTTTATTTGATTACCCCACCCATTAATCCCCCGGGAGGGCCCAATGATAAGGCCCCTGGAGAATATCTGGGGCTTCTCCTGGCTTCTATTGGAAATCATGTCCTGAATGGGGGTTCTTGCAGGTTCTTCCAGCAGCCATATTGTGGGGTATTTGCAGCCAAGTGGCTGTTGACTCCGTCTGTTGACTCCGTAATTTACTAGCCTACCTCACTACCACTACTCCCTGAGGCCATTATCCCTTCCTGAACTGATTGCAAAAGCTTTCTAAAGACTCTTGTTTTCCTCCAAACCATGCTTCACATTGCAGGCAGAGCTATCTTCTCAGACCCCAATATGGATGTCTTTTAACACTTTTTAAAAATTGCTCTCAGGATGAAATCCCCAAATTCCGTGGTCCATTTTACAAGCCTTCTGTAGCCTGAACCCTGCCCTACTCTTTTCTAAGTACAATCAGAAGAATGTGTACTTCTGTTTCTCATAACCATACAAAGACCATGTCCCAGGTCTTTGGGGATGACAACTACATTTTCAAATTGATTGTCTGGGGCTGGGATTTAAGGACCGGAAGCATTACCTGTTTACATGAGTGGCTTTACTGCTTGTCCTGTATCCAGACCAACCAACTTGTTGATGCTTGACCATTGCTACTCAAAGCAATTCCAGGGTTGGTCCCTGAAGTGTCTGTTACTGGTTCACAGTGAGGCGAGTACAAGAACAGACAGTAGACATTTAGAAACAGCTATATAACAATTTGAGAGAGTAGTTTTATATTTAGACTCTAAAAAAATGACAGTATTTTGTGGGTTATTTTTCATTTCCTTTTTCTAATAATTTGATTTTTTTTCTTTTTTCTTTTTGCATTTTACAAAAGTATTGGTATGCAATGGATTGGAAAATTTTTTTAAAAAAGAAGCTCTTTGACCACCAATAGTTAGACTTGATTTCTCCTCAATCTGGAGCAAACAACCTTCTCATGAAGTTTGTAAGTGCACTTTCTGGAATAAAGAGATGCTTGAATTTCCAAACTGTGTATTTCAAAGATTGAAGAAAATCACAAAGAGTAAGAAGCACAACTTTAATTTGTAGCTTAACTGTTCATGCTTTTCATGGAGAAA
The DNA here is from genome assembly GCF_030445035.2 of Dasypus novemcinctus. Classification (NCBI taxonomy): domain Eukaryota; kingdom Metazoa; phylum Chordata; class Mammalia; order Cingulata; family Dasypodidae; genus Dasypus; species Dasypus novemcinctus. Next base: position 60,996,889 of record NC_080676.1, read on the forward strand.
CTGATTAAAACAAAGTTCTGGCTTCTGACCATCAAGTCCAGATGTAACAGTACTTGATATATTGAACAGGATGGTAACTTGGAACATTTAAGAGGAGGGATTGGTTTCAAATACTCCTCATGTTCTTGGTCTGTAAAATAAGGGGGTGGTATAAATTTTTTTTCAATGTTTCTTTCAGTTTTAAAATCATGTACTTTCATAATTCTATGTTTGATTAGTTAAAAACTTTTTCTAATAAAGGTAGCTGCTGGTACATGACATGGAAAAATGAGTGCTTGAAAAAAGAAGGGAGGCGGACTTGGCCCAGTGGTTAGGGCGTCCGTCTACCACATGGGAGGTCCACGGTTCAAACCCCGGGCCTCCCTGACCCGTGGGCAGCTGGCCCATGTGCAGTGCTGATGCACGCAAGGAGTGCTGTGCCATGCAGGGGTGTCCCCATGCTGGGGAGCCCCACGCGCAAGGAGTGTACCCCGTAAGGAGAGCCGCCCAGCGCGAAAGAAAGTGCAGCCTGCCCAGGAATGGCTCCGCACACGCAGAGAGGTGACACAGCAAGATGACTCAACAAAAAGAAACACAGATTCCCGTGCCACTGATAACAACAGAAGCAGATAAAGAACACACAGCAAAATAGACATAGAGAACAGACAACCGGGGTGGGGGGGGGGGTGGGGGGGAAGGGGGAGGGAAATAAATAAATAAATCTTTTTTTAAAAAAAAAAGAAGTATAGGGATAATGATTATACTTTACTATTTATTTATTTATTTATTTATATTTTCTACAAATACAACAATTCTTTTAATGGAAGCAATCGACAAACACACTTTGTCAGAGACCTGGGTTATCCAGTGCTAACTAACTGTGTGAGGACAGATGACTTCATTTGTGTGTTCCATTTCAAAACTATGGTGTTGGACTGTGTTGCAAGCATCCCTGGGAGTGTCAATGGGTCCTTTAGGACTGGTGTGGAGAGGGATGGGGAGTAGAAGGAGTCAGACAGGTTAAGCAGGTCCTCTTTGTGTTTCAGGATCAAACTTTTGTGCAAGATTTTATTAGAAGTATTTCACTGCTACAGAAAGTTTGAGAAAACCATCAGGCTATATGGTTGCCAATGTTCCCTCTAGCTCTATGCCTTCCTATTGGCATTGTACCATTTAGTGGGAGATGCTTGAATTGCAGGAATCATGTCTAGATTGGGGGTGGATTTTGAAAACCCAAACATGTGGAAGACAGGCAAGCTACATAAATGAATGAAAAAGGTGGAGATGCAAAATAAGGTGTAGTGGGCAATGCAGTGAACTAGGAAAACCATGCCCTATCTAAAGGGAGTCTTGGAATCTCAGAACCTGCCCATTGTTGCCCTGGGGATACAGGCACTACTCTAGGGTCTACATATCCAATATATATTCTGGGAGCTAAATGTGATTTATCTTTCTCCAGATGGCAGTTTAGAATGTTTTCTAAGCTAAGTAACCAGCACACATGAACTAGCAGGCAGTAGGCCTAATCATCTTCCCTATTTCATAGTACTGTATCTGGCATGCAGTAACAGACTATGGATGTTAGTTATTATTATTATTATCATCCTTATTACCTAATGATGATGTAGCTGAGCTGGATCTGTTAATAATTGCAATAGAATCATAACAATAAAATTTTGTGCTACTTAAGTTTAATTCCTTTAAACTTAATATCATAAATCAAATTCCTCCATATCATAAATCTAGAGCACTTTGGAGGACTACTGACAACAGGAAAAAGAAATAAATGAAGCCTCTCTATGAACTTGAGTCATGTCCAGGGTAGATTCTGTACTACTCTGCCAATTGTGGCTCTTAAGACTCATCATGACTCACTATGAAAAATGTGTGTCCAGCACTATTGAGCATGTGAATGTGCTTGCCCTGTATGTGTCTTAAAGTCAGACCTATTCTGGTGATAATAAAACAAAATAGTCACACTTACATAGGTGTCTTGTCCGGAGTTTTGGCTTAAGGAGAGATTTTTCTTGATCACATGATTATTGAGCTTTAAAATAAGTTCTAATATCTGTAGGACATGGGCCCACTATTCTTTTTCAAAAATGTCTTATCTTTCAAATTCATAAATTTATTTTAAGATAAACCTACTTACTCATATGGCATATAGTGCCCAAAGCCTGATTTCGATGCCATAGTGAAATCCTGTCCAGGAATTGGCTCTACCTTAAAAAACAAACAAACAAACAAAAAACATAAAAGTAAATAAAAAAAAAAATATATATATATATATTCTTAGTTCCACCAGGTTATCAAAACTATTCTTATTTCTCTGCATCCCCTCCCACACATGTTTTCACATTATCCATTAAATTAAACATATCAGGACCTTATTGAACTTGTTAAGAGGTTGCTAAAGAGGTAAATGGTCACAAAAATGAGCAGGACATAGTTCCTGTCTTCAAAGGAGGGAGACAGAGAGATAAATAAGATTATTAAAATGGAATGAATGGGAAGCAGATGTGGTTCAAGTGATTGAGCTCCTGCCTACCACACAAGAGGCCCCAGGTTTGGTGCCTGCTGCCTCCTAAAGAAGATGTACAAGACAGCAAACTAACACCATGGGCAGGCACAGCGAGCTGACACAAGATGATGCAACGAGACACAAGGAAAACATAGTAAGAGATACAACAAAGCAGGGAGCAGAGGTTGCTCAGATGATTAGGTGCCTCCCTCCCACATCAGAGGTTCCAGGTTTGGTTCCTGGTACCTCCTGAAAAGAAGATCAGGACACAACAAACAGACACAGCAAATGCAAACAACAAGGGGGTAGGGAGAAATAAATAATTTTTTTAAAAAATTGAATGAATGAAACAGGATAACAAATGTGTGGTGGTGGTAGTGGTGATGGTGGTGGTGGTAGTGGTAGTGGGGTTGCTAGGAAGAAGGAAGTACAAAGAAGGAGGGCTGATTAACTCTGGGTATGGAATTATCTAGCTTAGAGTTTCCACATTGGGTCCCTTTGCTGTCTGTTCCAGCTGAGGGTTTCTGATGTAGGATTACTGAGTGGGTCTGGGGGCTAGAGTTATATTTATTACAAATATAAAATTTTGTATTTGCCTTTTAAAAAATTTATAGTAAGAGGTAAATCTTTTCTTGTTTTGCTGTAGAGCCTTTCTAATTATTTTTTACAACCTACCAAAATATTCTTCTTTTATTAGGTATGTATATTATGTTTGATTTAATACTAATTACAAATAACACTGTGACAAATGTATTTCTACATACAGTCCCCCTTCCCCCTTCATTTCAATTATTTCCTTAGGATAAATTCTGTGGAATTAAGCATTTTGGGTTTAAAGATATAATTATTATTTTGACTTGTGTCCTATTGCCCAGTTGTCTTCCTAGAGATTTGAACAAATATACAATGCTACTGGAAATTAAGTGGAGTTTCAATTCTTGGGGTGATTTCCCAGAATTGGATTTGATAAATTTTTGTTTTCATTGTTTTAATTTTTGTGTCTCTGAAGACTAAGAAAGAAGATCTTTAAAAACTACTTGTTGGGAAGCAGATGTGGCTCAAGCAATTGGGCTCCTGTCTACCATATAGGAGGTTCAGGGTTCGATTCCCAGGACCTCCTGGTGAAGGCAAGCTGACCTGTGTGGTGAGCTGGTCCATGTGGAGTGCTGGCCTGTGTGGAAGGCTGCCCCATGCAGGAGTGCTGGCCCATGCAGAGAACTGAGGAGGCAAGATGATGCAACAACAAAAAATGAGACATAGAGGAGAGACAATAAGAGATGCAATAGACCAGGGAGCTGAGGTGGTATAAGAGAATGATCGCCTCTCTCCCACTCTGGAACATCCCAGGATCAGTTCCCGGAGCCGTCTAATGAGAATACAAGCAGACACAGAAGAACACACAGTGAATGGACACAGAGAGCAGCCAATGGAGGGAGTGGGGAGAAATAATTAAATAAATCCTTTTAAAAAACCCAAAAACTACTTGTTTATTATTTTATTTTTTCTTGTGTTAATTGCCCATTTATGTCTTTTGCCATTTGTCCAGAGGGGTTGAGGTGATGTTCACATACATGTACCCCACTCTTATGAAGTATAAATAATCATTCTCTGACAATTTATTATTATTTTTACAAATAATTTTAATGGTCAGTTGTTCTTTTTAAATCTTAGTTTAATTAAATTTGTGATAAATCTACCTGGGCTCCATGTACTTTCTTCTTATCTCATTCTGGTATATATAAGATTGTCTTGTGTATATTGGTTTTCTCGCTCTCTCTCCTATTGAACCATGAGCTCCTTTCTATATCCCTAACATCTTACATAGAATCCAGGATATTATATTTGCTTAAAATTGCTTGTTTTTTTTGCAGAAAAGGAACATTTGAGTGAAAGAATGAGATGAAGAAATATGCTGCAGCGAGACCACCATTTTGAATTTCTGGAACTAAAGTGAGACCTGCGTTTTCTTCCTTCAGTCAGAAAGATGGAGGAAAACCTATGGCTGACCTTCTGGGAGGCCTAGTGGCTGGAGGGTAGGTCTTCCTTTCTCCCCTGGGGACTCTGAGGTGCTGCTTGGAGAGCCCTGGGGGTCCAGGTGGGTAGCTGCTTTCCTTTGGCACCACTTTCTGGGCAAAAGTTTCCAGTATTTGGTTTTATTAGCCAATAAAATTAAGGGGGAAATGCTGGGGGGAAAAATCACAGCACACTGTTGTTACTCTTATGAATGAATAACATAACTTGCAACTAGACGATGAATGTCTAAATGGATTTTCTGTGCTGCAAGCCAAAACACATTTCATAAAGTTACATAGAGATGGACAGCATCCCAGTTAATAAAAACAGTTGTGGGCAAAGGATGCTGTGGTCTAACAGGAGGGAGCTGATTGATGTGAGGTTGTTGTGATTATTACATTTCACTGTGATTTTATTTTTAAATGAAAATATAACACTTTGTTACATAGGTGACTTAAACTTCATTACCAAACTTCATTTGTTGAAGTAATAGTACTTCCAGAATTGATGCACAACACTTAAAAACAAAACATCAAAATGAAACTCTCCAGATTCTGATAGCGGTGGATACCTTAGCTCAATGAAGAATCATTTAACTTCTTTAAAGCCCCCATGTTTCTGAGACAAAGAAGAAAAGAAAAAAATGCACGTCAGTGTACTGAAAGCCTAAAAGGCCTAGAACTTAATATATATTTTTAAATCTGAAAAAGGTAAGTTTTCATTCTATTCTTGGACATCTTCCTTATCCCAATAGATCTCTTTAGTGAGGCTCAGTGACTAGTGGCTGGATTACGTGAAATTGCAACCTCCTCTTTCATTAAAGCTTTTTGTAACAAGAGTCAGGAAAACCCATCAGCTGAGACACAAACTGCCAAAGTAGTTAGAATCCTATATATAATGTATATAGCTTTTCTTTTATCACTCTAACAATAAAGACATAATGTAGAAAAATGCTAAAATACAAAAAATAAAGTCAATGAATATACGGATATGTGCCAAACATTAGTAGTGGGTTACTTCTGGGTCATGGAATTAGGAGTAATTTTTATATTATATTTATTTATTTATTGGTTGTTTTGATTTTTTTTTTCTGAAATAAGTGTGCACTTCTTATGTTAGTTAAGAAGAAATCATTTTTCCTTAATTTTGGAAATTTTTAGGCAAACAAAAACAGCAAGACTAGGCTGGTACACTTCCATATTTCCATCACTTATAGTCTTCTATGTGTTCTACTGTATTGATATATTAAGTACATTATAAAACATACACAAAAATTATACTGAAAAAATATGAAAGATGAAATAACCAATATTTTAAAAATAGCGTTTTATTGTTCACTTATAGAATGCAAAAGAGTATGAGAGCAATGATATTGAAAATGTGCCATTTAAAAAAATAACTTTTAATTTTGGAATAACTTTGCATTTACCGAAAAGTTGCAGAGATAGTACAGAGGGTTCTCCAGAGACTTTTATGGTTGGGGGAGGAGGAGAAATAAATGGTCTCCCAGATCAACAAGCAGCTGTGGTACAGAGGAGAGAGACACTGGACTTAGAGTCGGAGAACAACCTTACAGCCCAGCAGCTGTGTGAATTGGGCATCTCTTCATCTTCCTGCCTAGTCTTCTCATGTGAAAATCCTACCTGGTAGAGTTGTGGAGATGAAGTAAATCCTAGCTCTGTTTCATAGTAGCTAAATGACCCCGGAGAAGATATTTGGTTCTTTAAGGCACGGTTTCTTCCTAAAGTGTGGGGAATAATACCTCCCCTACAAGGGAGGGAAGGTATCCAACTTTAGGACATTGGATCATCTATCTGTTCTTCCATTTTTTTTTATCCCTCAGCCATGATTTTCCAGGCTTCTCCCTAAGCTAGCTCTTGTTGGAGGTTGTAAACGTGCCAAAGAGCAGATCAAATATTCACATGGTTAGTTCAGACACACCACAAAAACATACTCTGAGGCATACAGCTAGTGGCACTAACAAAATTTTAGTGTGTGCTTGGTTGTGTGCGTGCATGTGAGGGAGAGATGGTAGACGATAGATAGATTAGATAGGAAAATAGATATTGGTGACCTCTTATGGCCCTTCCAGCCTTGCGATTCTTTGCATCAATGGAAGGAGAATCTAGGCTTGATGCTTTTAGGCTGGCAGTAGTCCTCAGCTCTGTCTGGAAAATTCCAGGGAGAGGCTTCTTTAGTACATGTGTCTGAAAAGAGCTGATTTGTTCTAAAATGAGCGAGTGCGTGGGTTGCAGGCACCACTGCTCCTCAGCACCCTCCCCCCACCCCCACTTCTGCAAAAACCAGCCTTGCCTTCAACTGAGGAACCTCTGTCACCACTGCTCCCTCCTCTCCAGACTGCCTCAGGGAAAGGAACACCCCCCAGGGCTGTCCTTAGCCCCTTTCTCCTCCTTTTGCATGATGATAAAGATCACAGAACACCCACTGTTGATCTGAGAATCATCTAGTCCGGTGTTTTTCAATCCTGGCTATACTTAGAATCACGTGGAGAACTTTCAAAGCAAACCAATTCCTGGGCCCCTACCTCAGAGATTTTGGTTTGATTGACCTGGAGAGAGGCCCAGGCATTGATATTTTAAAAAATAGCACCCAGGTGATTCTAAAGCCCAGCCAGGACTGAGAACCCCAGCTCCAGGCCTGGGTTTCTGCAGCTCTCTTACTCAAGGCAGAGATCTTGCCTGGCTTGTTCACCACTGAATCTTCCAGCAATTTGCACCACATGTGTTTGTTGAATGACTACTCAAACTTATGCCTCAGAGCCTGGAGGAGTCCCTTGGATGCAACAGAGGGTTGGGCAGATGGGGGCCAACTTGCTGGGTCTCCAGGCCTCATCCCCATTTCTACTGGAAGTGCTTGTTTTTTATCTGTTTCTTTTTCTTTCTTTTTATTTTTTTTAAGGCTTCCAGGTGAGATATGGACAAAATTCATCAAGCTATTGAAAACCTCTCATTTCCTATTATAATAAAGAGTTTAGGTTCAACTAGATTGAGGTCCAGGTCACTGGAACAACCCCTTGTTAGAATAACCGCTATCCCTGACTTCCAGTCCAGATTCTAGCCACCATGTGACTTGCCCTACAGAACACCCTCTCTTTCACCCCCTGGGCTTTCTGCAGATGGCATCCAAATCTAAATTTTCAGTCTGGTCCTCTCTCCTGAGGTTAGCCTCCAAAATTACCTCCTCACTGGATATATTCTACTTGATTGCTGCACCTCAATATCAACCTGCTTCAAACCTAATCTGTCCTCTTTCCCCCAAAACTAGTTTGTTATACCCACTTTTCCTCTTCCAAAACAATGCTAATACTCTCAAGACTCCAGAATCATAGCAGCCTTTTCCCGTCTACAAAAATCAGTTGCCAAGACCTATCGATTTCTTCTTTCATAGCCATCCTTAATAATGATCTTTTCTTTCCAGTCCTCTGTGGTGATCCTACATGATATTATCACTGCTTGTGATATCAATAGCCTTCTAGCCCATCACATCAATTCAGTTTAACTAACAAATATATTTTTAGGGCCTATTTTGTGCCAGGCACTGTGCTATGCTTTGGGGATACATGATAAACATGACAGTTATGGTGTCTCCCTTCAAAGAGCATGTAATCTGGGAAAGACAGAAAAACATGGAATTAGAGATTCATGTAAGCACTGGGAGTGGTTTGTTATTCAAAGCCCTCCATATTGTCTGGGCAAGGAATATGGGCCTTATCATGAAGGAAATGGGAACCCCTTGAAAAGTTTTGAGCTGGATAGTGACATGATCAGAAATGCCTTTTCAAAAAGTCATTCTGGCTGCAATGAATTGACCAGGAAGAGACTGGGCAGGAAACAAGACATTTAGGAGGTTACTGCAAGAGCCCAGGCAAGAAGGGATGAACATCCCAACCAGAGCAGAAATGGGAGAGTGGAGAGGAGAAAATGGATTTTAGAGCTATTTCAGGTTTTTGCAGTAAGTTAGTGTATTCCTGGAGACCAAGTGAGTTGTTTGAGATTCCGGAGATAATATAGTCCAACTGCCCCTCACATCATTTTCTACAGAAGGAAAGGGAAATGAATTATCAAGGTACTCAGTGAGTTAGTGGCTCTACCAGCCTTAGGACCTGGGAGTCCTGGCACTCCATCCAAAGTGTCTTTCTGTTGCAGCTGCCTCTGGAGGCAGGATCCTGATTGCACGGTGTGCTCTGCTGCCGTGGTACATGCTCAGACATTGTTAGAGACAGGGTAGATACACCGGGAAGCTAATGAAGCTGAAGTTTCAGGACCTCTCACTTACTCAGGCCCCTTCCAAGGCCCTGGATGGCCCTTAGCCATGTGGTCACATGACCATATGCTTTTGTGTGTGTGTGTGTGTAATCGGTTATGGCCGCTGTCTCCTTCCAGTCCACCTTTCTTCTATCATATACTTCCTCTTGCATGAGCATTGGTGCAGGATGGCTGTGGGCATTTTGGGAATCCAGCTAAGAGGAATTTGAATTGAGGATACCTTTAATTTGGATTCAGTGGTATGATTATATGAATCACAGTCTTTTGCATGTAGAGTTAAGCTATTACTAGTGGGAATGTCTTCTAGAAATATTTCCATCATCCATTAGCTTAACAAGAAGGTCCAGGTCCAGAGGTCATATTGTAATATGAATGTGTGCTATGGCATCTAGAACCAGAAGTATGCAGACAGTGGAGGAGAAACAGGGTGGGAAATATAGAGAGCCAGACACTGATCTGTGGAGAATTCTTCCATTCCTTAAGTGTGTAAAACAGTAACTAGAGATTTTGGTTCTAATCTATGCTTAGTCAAGATCATGTAGCTGGTAAATGGCTGAGCTGGGACTCAGAACTCATTCACCAGCTCTGGACTCCAAGGGCCAGGTTGTTCCTCTTTCTTATCTCAGAGAGAGTCCTGGAGAGCAAAACCCCCAAACAGCCATGTTAGCATTCCAGGGCTTTTCATGACATTACAGTCTTTGAAAATGATACTGTGGAAGAATATTTTATGATATGCAAAGATGTCCATAAAAAACCTTTTAAGTGAAAAAAGCAAGCTACAAAAATATGATCCCATTTTTGTGAAAACTAAGATATTTGCAGAAGCACCAAAAAATCTTGAATAGAATATATTGTCGTGTGCAAAAAGCTAGATGGAGGAATAATATCTATGGATATTATCTTTTGTAGTCAGAAAGGTGAGAAATAAGAATATGTGTTTGTGCTTGTATTTGTATTAAAAAATACTAGGGGAGTGGCTATGGCTCCCATTTACCACATGGAGGACCCTGGTTTGATCCCCGGGACCTCCTGGTAGAAAAAAAAAAAGAAAGAGAAAAATCATCCCAGACCTGTGCATTGCAGAAAGGGGCAGGCCCCTGCATGGCAAAGTGACACACCAAAAAGAGGATGAAGCAGTCAGATAGAAATATATATATATATATATATATATATATATATATATATATACACCCATATATAAAATATATATATATTAGAAGGCTACACAACCAACCAATGAAGAGGTCACCTAAGATGGGTGGGAGTGGGTGGGAAACGTGATGGATGGGAATGGGGGTGGGGCAACACTTCTTAAGGGACATCTTTTTAATAGCACTTCGTGACCAATTCAAAACACTAAAATTAAAATTTAAAACTCTGGAAGATATACTAAAATGCCTATTTTTGGGTGGTGGGGAAAGAGGTAACATTTATTTTCTTTTGGCTCATCTGTATTTTAAAAGAGTTAGTTTGAAACTTTTTCTCTAGACTTATTAAAAGTCTTTTTTTCCCGTGATTGAAAAGAAGGATTGAATAAGATTTCCAAAGGCTGTCAAAAAGAATGACCTTGTGTAGAATACTGTAAATGTGAGTTCTTTTTTCACCTGAAATTGTTTATTATTTCCAGCCTTCAGTAATGTTTCTGCAAAGATACGTTCTGGACCTGGTTTCAATTTTGAGAAAAGCAGTAGTCCCCAGAATTCCCTCTGGAATTGCCTCCAGGATACTGCTCTGGCTGCAAGATGAAATGTAGCACTGCAAGGCCATTCCTTTTCTTTCTCCAGTGTTGACTCAGATAGTTTAAAAAAGAGTGCCACACCACCTACTTCAGGGAAATGAAGAAGCCCAGTCCAAAGACACTCCCTGGGCCTTTAGCATTTTTGATTGATTGTAAATTTAATGTATTTTGAACTCAATTCAAATGCTTCTGTCTCATGAGACTGCCTCTCCTCTATGTTTCTCAGCTGTTTTGCCTGAGTTGTAGTCAGTGGGGTATGGCCGTGAGTTTGTTGACACATTTTTTGAGCAAGGCTATTTGAGAAATACTGACATTTCCCCTAACTTCCTCTCCAGGCATCAACCCAATTTGTCTCCCCCTCCCTGTTGGGGCTCCAGTCTCTTGGAAGAAAAGAATATGCTTTAGTCTTCACAAGCACTTTCAGATTTTCTTCTCTTTATTTCCTTCTCCAGACTTGTTTCTATTTCATAGCCTGGGCCTTTGCCCAGCCTTCTTCCAAACCATGATGTCTCTCTAACTAGAGTCCTCTTCACTCAAATTTAGAAGGGAACTTAGAGATCTTTTTGGTTCTCAAATCAGGAATTTCCTCCACCACATCTTTGCCAGATGGTCACTCAATGTCTTTTTTTTTTTTAAAGATGTATTTATTTATTTAATTCTCCCCCTCCCCCGGTTGTCTGTTCTCTGTGTCTATTTGCTGCATCTTGTTTCTTTGTCTGCTTCTGTTGTTGTCAGCAGCATGGGAAGTATGGGCGGCGCCATTCCTGGGCAGGCTGCACTTTCTTTCACGCTGGGCGGCTCTCCTTATGGATGCACTCCTTGCGTGTGGGGCTCCCCTACGCGGGGGACACCCCTGCATGGCGCGGCACTCCTTGCGCGCATCAGCACTGCGCATGGGCCAGCTCCACACGGGTCAAGGAGGCGCGGGGTTTGAACTGCGGACCTCCCATGTGGTAGACGGATGCCCTAACCACTGGGCCAAGTACATTTCCCTCAATGTCTTCTTAAACTTGCATTGACAGAGAGCTCACTACCTTACAAACCAGTTGCCCTTCATTGTCTGTGGGAACAGATGGATAGAAAGCTAAGCTGAGAGCAGGCTATGAGGTCCTGTTGCTTCCTCTTTAGATAGTTTCTGATCCAAGTGAAGAGTGGCCTGAGGGAAGGAGAATGGGGAAGAGAAGAGATCACTGCCCCACCTGGACCAAAGAAAGTAGAAAAGCCTGGCATTTGACCCAAGGTGGGCTGGGAAAAAAAGCTCTGGGTTCGGCTTTAGAATGCAGAGTTTCATCTCTGCACCATCTTTCACTTACTGACCCAGTATTCTTGGGTAAGTCATTTACACTCTAGTTTCTCTCCTTGATAAAGTGGAAGTTGTAATAGCTATTTCATAGGGTTAATATAATAGGAGGACTACATGAAATGATGCAGGTGAAACTGCTTTGTAACTATAGAATTTTACAAATGAGAGCATAGTTATCTTCTAAGATGCTCAGCCCAAGAGGATACAAAGCAGAGGGCCAGGATATTACTTTGTCTGAACTTACATGTAATTGGTAGAATCAGTTCAAGACCACTGTTCAATTCCTCAGAGGGTTCAACTACAACATGATGACACAATCAGTAAAAAGGCTGAAGGATGTGAGTTCCATCTGGTACAAAACACTCATTTTCAAGATGGATAAGAAGGATTGGTGACTTGCCCAGTTACATGGCTCAGTAATGGTGGACTGAACCTTAACCCAAAAGCCTGATTTCCATGTATAGCTCCTGTAAGTGTTCCCGACAGAGGGGCAGAGCATATTTTGGACAGTTATCATCTTCACTGGGCAGGTCTTCCCAGATCACTGGAGCAAGTTTAGCACCTCTGGTCCCATCCTCTAAATGTGCCATCTACATCTATATCTGCTGTCATGTTTGGAGGGCAGTACCTCCCTTGGTTGACAACCACTGGAAGCTTCAGTGATAGTGCCTAATGAAGTGGAAAGGTTTTGGATGAGGAGCAAGAAAATTGTTTTAGTCCCATTTTTTCCCATAACCAGCTCTGTGATCTGAAGAAAGTGTCTCTAAGCCTTAGTTTCCCTACCTAGAAATTGAGGGAGCAAATCCAGAGGCTCTCTGGACCCCAGGCCTCTATCTCTAGCCTTCTTGCATCTGAAATGCCTCTGTTAATGAGCCTTCACTTTAGGTCTTGAAGCGATGAATGATTTTTATTCTTTTATATATACCTTTCTATATTTGCCAAATTTTCTGCATTGAACATATATCATTTTTATAGTCATGAATATTTTCTCATTCTTTCTCCTCTTGTGTCCTTTCTCACTCCTGTACACACACTCTCTCTCCCTCTATTATTCACCTTCTCCCCTCTATGGGCATCTTTCCATTAGTATTTAAATATGCTCAAATCTCTTTCATTACAAACAAAACAAAAAACAAAACCCCTATTTTGATCAACTTTTACCCTTTTCTTCCTCCTCATAATCAAAGCTGTTTTTAAAAATTATCTGTTTGGTTATTTTGCTTGTTTATTTTTTGCCCAGAAAAGTAACGTGAGCTATTTTTTTTTCTTTTTAACTTTCAATTTTCTTATAATTTCAGACTTAACAGAGATTTGCAAGAATAGTACAAAGAATTCCCACATACCTTTCGTCCAGTTTCCCAAATGGTTACATTTTACCACATTTGTTCTCTTTCTCTCTCTCTAATCTATTTCTGTCTGTCATCTCTCTATATAGTCTATCAGCAGCAGCATTTATCTATATAAAATTTTTATAAAATTTTACGTAAACTTATAAATCTATGTATTTTTCCTGAATTGTTGCACACAGGATAATGTTTACCCCTAAATACTTAGGTGTGTATATCCAATCAGCATAATTATCAAAATCAAGAAATTAACATTGGTATATTATCTAATCTACAGATCTTATTCATATTTTGCCAATTGTCCAGTAATATCCTTTATAGCAAAAAAAGTCTGAAAGTTGTCCTATCTTTTTGGTTTTTTCTTTCAATCTGGAATAGTTCCTCAGTTTTTCTCTGTGTTTCATGACATTGACTTATTTTTTTAAACAAATCAATTTTATTGATACATGTTAATAAAGCATACACTTTATCCAAAGCGTATAATCAAATTGTATTTGGTATAATCACATAGTTGTCTCTTCATCACTTCAGTCATTATTAAGGCATTTTCATTGTTCCTATAATAAAAATAATAAACAAAAAATAGACAAACAAGGAAATTCCTCCCCTCTCAATCTCACTGTTTCCCCTGCTGTACATGGCTGCTATTTCTGGCTATTCTTGTACAATTATTTATTTGTTTATTAAGCAGTTTTATTGAGATATATTCACATACCATATGATCTATCCAAAGTGTATAATCAATGACTTTTTTTAGCTGTTAAAAGGATCTTTATTGTAAAATTGTAAAATAAATAGAAAAGTAGACTGAAGAATTTACAAATTTTAAAAGCGAGTGCAAGGCCAGGTTAGATTTAATATAATCAATTATAAGAAATAGTAGAGCAACACACATTTATAAATGTAAATAATTCTAATTTAATAGAAATTAATTAAAACATAATTCTAATTTATTATATTGTAGCTGTAATTATTGGACATAATCTCTAAAAATGAAATAAATTATTGGTTTAGTTATTTAATTTCCATTTAGGCCATAATTCCTTCCAGATAATCAAATTTCTATTTGGGAATTCTTCCCATCTTATTGGAATAAATTACAGCAGGTAATAATATGCCAACTCATAATTTTATGAGGCAGAAAAACTCAAAATCTTGTTCAACAGTAGTAATGCTAAATCATTATTGACACAGATGGATTATTTTAATTAATGAGTATGAATAAGAAAGTGTTAAAGAAAAATGAAGTATCCAAAGAAATATCTCTTCTCTAGTCCTCCTCAATTATGAAGAAACTTACAGATCCTGATCACAGGGACAATTTGCTAGTTGCACTGAGTAATTATTGTTCATATACTATACTGTTGTTATTTTACATTTATTTGGTCTACTCCAGCTCTTTTTTGGTTACTGTTTGCATGGAATACCTTTTTCCAACCTTTCACTTTTAGCCTTGTTGTGTCCTTACATCTGAGGTGGGTCCCTTGTAGACAACACATAGACAGTTCATTTTTTTATCCATTCTATATCAGTCTGTCTTTTGATTGGGGAATTCAATCCATTAACATTCAGTGTTATTACTGTAAAGGCACTACTTACTTTATCCATTTTGTCCTTTGGTTCTCTGTTGTCATACTGTTCTATTGCTTGTCTTCTTATCCTTTAGTTTACCCTGCCTAATAATCTTCATATCTAAACTTTTCTCCAAATCTCTCACCCTTGTTTTTTTCCTTTCAGGCTGCAGCATTTCTTTTAGTATCTCTTGTAAATCTGGTCTTTTGGTAACAAATTCTATTAGTTGTTGTTTGTCATGAAGACTTTGAACTCTCCCTCATTTTTGAAGGACAGCTTTGCCAGATACAGAATTCTTGGCTGGCAGTTTTTCTCTTTCAATACCTTAAATATGTCATACTACTTTCTTCTCTCCTCCATGGTTTCTGATGAGAGGTCCGCACTTAATCTTTTTTGTTTGTTTTTGCACTTTATTTGTTTTTCTTCCCTTCCCTCTCCCCTGCCCTGCTGTTTTTGCTGTCTGTGTCCATTTGCTGTGTAATCTTCTGTAACTATTTCTCTTTTTGTCTTCTCTTCTCATCTTTCTCCTCTAGGATTTACAGGGATTCGATCCTGGGGACGTCTGATGGGGAGAGAGGTTCCCTGTCAATTGTGCCACCTTAGTTCCTGATCTCTGCTGTCCTTCACCTTGACTCTCCCCTTTGTCTCTCTTTTTGTTGCATCATCATCTTGCTGTGTGACTCACTTGCATGGGCACTGGCTCACTGCACAGGCACTCAACTTGCTGCATGGGGTCACCATGTGGGCACTGGTTCACTATGTGGGCACTGGCTCACCACACGGGCACTCATGCAGGTGCTTGACTTGCCACACAGGCACTCGGTTTGCCATATAGGCTCTTGCACGGGAACTCAACTCATCACATGGGCACTGGCTCACCACATGGGCACTCACATGGACACTTGGCTTGCCATATGGGTACTCATGTGAGCACTTGGTTCATCGTGTGGGCACTTGGCTCACCACACGGGCACTTGGCTCTCATGTGGGCACTTGGCTCACTGCACAGACACTTGGCTCATCACATGGGCACTTGGCTCACCACATGGGCACTGGCTCATTGTACAGGCACGCTTTTTCTTTTTCTGTTTCACCAGGAGGCCCCAGGCATAGAACCTGGATCCTCCTGTATCATATACAGAGGCCTTATCACTTGAGCCACATCCACTTCCCTGCCCTTAATCTTATTGAGTTTCCCTTGTAGGTGATGCTTTGCTTTTCTCTTGCTGATTTCACAATCCTCTCTTTATCTCTGATATTTGTGATTCTGAATAATAGGTGTCTTGGGGTAGGTCTATTCAGATTTATTCTGTTTAGGGTACACTGTCCTTCTTGGTATTGATGTTTATGTCCTTCATAAGGGTTGGGAAGTTTTTGATTATTTCCTCAAATATTCTTTCTGCCCCTCTTTCATTCTCTTCTCCTTCCAGGACACCAGTAATGTGAAGACATTGATGTTTTATAAGAGTAGAGGCCAGTTTTTTCTTGAATATCCCTCAGTTTGGTTTTGTCTAATGTTTCATGATTAGAATCACATTATGCTTCTCTGGCAGGAGCACCACAGAAAAGATAGCTATGTTTCTCTCAGCGCATCATGTCAGGAGGTCTATGATGTTGATTTGTCCAGTTACTAGTAATGTTAACTTTGATCACCTGGTGGTGTTTACAGGTTTTTCCATTTTAAAGTTACTATTTTTTTAAGTATCTTTTGAGGCGGTATCCTTAGGCTATGCAAATATCCTGTTAGTTCTCAGAATTTTCACCTACTAATTTTAGCATCCAATGATGATTCTTAGCTTGAATCAATTATTATTATGATGGTTGTCAAATGATGATTTTCTAATTCCTTCTATGTTCATTAATTATTTAAATGCATGCTCTTTCCATATTGTCAAATGCCTTTTCAGTGTCTATGGCAGTTTGAGATTATTTTAGGAATCCCCAAAAGGAAAAGATTATGTTTGCAAACTATTCCTCTGGGTGTGATACCCATTTGATTGCATTAAATTCAGTTGAGTGCCTTTGATTAGATTACTGTTTAAGATTGATTTAGGGCTTTTGATTCAACTACATCAGTGGGCGTGACTCAGGTTGAGTCCCTGCCCCCTTGCAATGTCTGATATAAACAGACATTCACACAGACAGACACAGGAAGAGAGAGCTCTGCCATTTTTTATCCTGCCATGTGACAAAAAGAAGTCTCAAACAGCTGAAGCCCCAGGGAGAGAGGAGCTATTTGCCTGATAGCTCACAGCAGACCCTGGGAAGAGAATAGCATAGACTGATATCTAGGAAGCCCTAAGGGATAAGACCTATGCCAGCCTGCAGCTGAAATCAAGAAGAAGGGGAGCAGCTGCACATGAAAGACCAAGTCTGGAAGGGAAGGAGAAACCTGGGCAGAGATCAGCAGCCATCTTGCTTCACCACATGGCAACACACCAGGATCAACAGTAGCTGACTTTGGTGAGAAATCACCTCTTGGGAAACCTTGAATTGAACTTTTCATGACCGTGGGACTATGAGATTTTATTCCAAATAAATGCCCTTTATAAAAACCAACACATTTCTAGTACTTTGCATTTGCTCCCCTTTGGCAGACTAATACAGTGTCTAGAAAAGATCATATTTTTTTCCCCTTAGACTTCTTAATTTGGATATATCAGTAGATTTGCTTGCATTGAACCATCCATGTATTCTCAGAGTAACCCTCACATAGTTATTATTTACTTATTTTTGTTTAGTGCTTCTGGAATCTGTTAATGTTTTATTTAGGATTTTTGCATCCATGTTTATATGTAACAATGATTTATTGTTTGTATGTATGTAATCTTTCCTATTTATGAAAATCAATATTATATGCTGATTATAAAAATAATTTACAAGTGTTCCCTTTTTTGTGTCCTAATCTGTGGAACATTGAAACTGTCAACTCAAATGCTTGGTAAAAATTCCTTGTGAAATTCCTTGAGCTGATTTAAGGGGAAGAGTTCTCTAATAAATTTCTCGACTTCTTCTTTTTTTTTTTAAAGATTTATTTTTTATTTATTCCCCCCTGTTCTCTGTGTCCATTTGCTGTGTGCTCTTCTGTGACCGTTCTATCCTTATCAGCAGCACCTGGAATCTGTGTTTCTTTTTGTTGCGTCATCTTGCTGTGTCAGTTCTCCTTGTGTGTGGTGCCATTCCTGGGCAGGCTGCACTTTCTTTCCCACTGGGGAGCTCTCCTTACAGGGTGCACTCCTTCTGCGTGGGGCTCCCCTACGCAGGGGGTACCCTCGTGTGGCAGGGCACTCCTTGCGCGCATCAGCACTGCGTGTGAGCCAGCTTCACACGGGTCAAGGGAGCCTGGGGTTTTGAACCGCGGACCTCCCATGTGGTAGGTGGACACCCTACCCATTGGGCCAAGTCCACTTCCCTCTCAACTTCTTTTAAGGAAATTGGTCTATTTGTATTTTCCACTTCTTCTAAGATTGATTGTGGAAAATTATATTTTCCTGGAAATTTATCCATTTCTTTTAGGTTTTCAAAGTTATTTGCAGAGAGTTAGCAAATTAATCTCATGATTCTTTTATTTCCTCTAACTCAAGGTTGTTTCTCCTTTGTCATTTATTTGGCAAAGTTGAATTTCCCCCTTGTATTAGTTTTTATTGCTACTTTAACAAACTACCACAAACTTAGTGGATTAAAAGTACAAATTTACTATTGTACAGTTCAGGAGGTCAGAAGTCCAACATGGATCTCAGCAACTTAAAATCAGGGTGTCAGCAGGGTTGTGTTACTTTCTGGAAGTTCTAGGAGAGAATCTTTTCTTGCCTTGTTCAGCTTAGCTAGAGGTCATGCGCATTCCATGACTTATGGTCCCCATTTCTCCACCTTTGAGCCAACAATGGAGGATCGAATTCCATATCATATCGCTCT
Source organism: Dasypus novemcinctus (assembly GCF_030445035.2). Taxonomy (NCBI): domain Eukaryota; kingdom Metazoa; phylum Chordata; class Mammalia; order Cingulata; family Dasypodidae; genus Dasypus; species Dasypus novemcinctus. The sequence continues at coordinate 61,015,562 of NC_080676.1, forward strand.
TATCTCTCTTCCATTGTCACATCTCTCTGACCTCAGCCAGGAAAAGTTCTTTGATTTGAAGGACTTATGTGATTAGGTTAAGCCCACTTGGGTAAACCAGGACAACGTCCCATCAAGAAGTCCTTAACCTTAATCACATCTTCAAAGTTCCTTTTGCCATAAAAGATAACGATATTCACAGGTTTCAAAGATTACAGGGTAAATATCTTTGGGGGGCATTATTCTACCTATCACTAACTCCCCCTTTTAAAATAAGATTGGCTAAATTTTTATCTATTTTATTATTTATCCTCAATTTATTCATTACGTCTTAACTTATTCATTACTTCTACCTTTTTTGTTTTCTAACATTAATTTATGCTTAAAAAAAGTCCTACCTGATTTTCTTGCTTTTTCTAATTTTGGAGTCAGATACTTAATCAATTTGTTTTTCTTCTTTTTTCTTTATTGACACAAGTAATTTAAGCTATGGAATTTCCTCAGAACACTGTTGTAAATTGTATTTTTTGAAGATATATACATCACACAAAAAAATATATCTTCAAAAAAATACAATTTACAAAAATGATGTTGTGGGGGTTGGGGAGTGGGTTATATGGGAACCTCTTATGTTTCTTGTTTTTTTATGTTTTATATATTATATTTGCTGCAGCTGATGTACAAATTTTGAAACATAGCTATCAAACATGGTTCCATTTTGGTTTACATTATTGTTTATATTTTAGACTGTACAAATTTCTAAATTTTTAGTTTCCTTATGTTTTACATTATAGTTTACATTTTAGTTTATAGACTTTTATATACTTTAGATGTAAGTTGACATGTCCATCATTGAATGATCTTGTGGAGCACTTCCAGTACCCCCCAGTTAGAATGTTTTCTTATAGCCTAATAGTTGGTCAAGTTTCATGAACGTTTCATAGGCCCTTGGGGAAAAAAGTATATTCTTTATTTTAGGGTACAGAGTTCAAATTTTATCAGAACTTCCTTACTAATAATTTTATATATAAGCTCTTATATGTAATTGCTTATTTGTTTGTCTGTTACCAATGGCTCTCGTTTCTGGGCTTCTAGCTTCTTGGCTTATGTTGCATAAAATAGTTTAAGGATGTGCCATAGGGTATGCAAGGGAGTAAAGGGTTTATTAAGAAACAAGAAAACAAGAAAAGTATACAGCCTAAGGCATTGTCCACAGCAAAACTGCAGGGTGAGTGGTGTGCATGGGACCCTAGGTCAAGGCTTTCCACCCCCTGCCTTCACCTCCCTGAGGTCCCTCCCTCGTCTATTTGCTCATTGTTTTTGCTTGTTGCTTTTGCTCATTGCTTTTTTTCATTGTTTTTCTCATTGCCTGCTTGTTTTTGCTCAGTATCTGCTGCTTGTCTGCTTGTCTTCTTTAGGAGGCACCAGGAACAAAACTCAGGACCTCCCATGTGGGAGGCAGATGCTCAACTGCTTGAGCCACATCTGCTCCCTGATCAGGATCATTTGAAACCTTTTTGCTGTTCTGATTGGTTGCCCACCTGTCATTTCTTAGGGGGCCAATGGTGAGGCCTTTTAGGATATCTAGGGCTTTCCCTCTCTTTCCAAATGAGATTCTCATGGCCAGGATTTTGCAGTGTCTTTCCAGCAGCCTTCTTCTCAGGAAGTTTCCTGATGGGGTCTCATGGACATGTTATCTGTCGGCCATATTGCCTGCCAGGCCAGTCCCCTTTTCCTCTCTCACTATACTAACTTGCTTCATGTCCACTTACCTGTCTTGGACTGAGAAGTGAATTAAAGTCTTTTATTAATGTGTTTCTGTCTATTTCTTATTGTATCTTTATAATTTATTCAATGTGATAGTCATTTTTATATTACTTAGTTTACGGATTTTTATAAGATTTTATCTGCACTGTGGTTCTTTCTTACCTCATTTGGCATGGTACTTTTGATGTACAAAAGCTATTAAGGTTTTATGTGGTTAAATTTTATTGACATTATCCTTTATGGTTTCTGTGCTTTGTATCATGTTTAAAGAGGCTTTCTAGAATCCACGATTTAAAAATTACTCAGTCATGCTTTTCTCTAGTACTTTTGTGATTTTGTTTTTACATAAAATTTTTATTCCATTTGGGATTTTGATGTAAAGAGTAAGTGCCTAGCCTTATCCCTACTTCTCAATCTTGGTTTTCTCAAATGGCTTATCAGATGTCCAAACATCTTTCCTGAATAATCAGTTATAGTAGACATCATTTTTGCTTCTTGCCCAGCTTTCTTTACCTCTTTTAATAACAACTTCTCTATTTTCCTTGGGGATCTATCATCTTTCAGTCCATATAGCTTGTTTGTAACTGATACCTGCTCTTGCTCCAGAGTTGGGTATGTAAAGCAACCCTGGTCAAAGGCTACAGTGATTGGTTCAAGGATGGGACATGACCCAAGTTAAGTCAATTCAGGTCAACAAGACTCAACTCTAGGACTTCTATTCTATTGGTATCTATTCAAGAAGAGACTGGCTTTTTCTATTGGATTTGCAAACAAGAGGAACTTGGTTTTCAAATGTCTTCTGTTTGAAAACATTTTGAATTTGAATGCTGCTGTGAGTTGTGAGAGTTGGCAGATAGTTCTTATCTGCCTTCTCCTTTAGAGAATTGCTTTTGGGCCAAACAGGAGCCCTCCCATGAAGAAGGGTATGCCCAGAGACTACCTCCAGACTCTGCTAATGACTGACTGGCACAGAGAACAAAAGATCAACTCTCTTCCTTCAAGGTGGGACTTTGTGTTCCCAGAACATTCTTGCTGAGTCTTCCCTCCTTGCCCTATCCTATTACCTTTACTTCCTTCGATATATCACTTGAGCAAAAATCCCCATCCCAGATTCTACCTCTAGGAAACTTGACCTAAGAGAGAAAGTAATTATGTTCAGCTTTTCTCAATACTCATGTCTATATGCTGTCACTAACAGGATGGAGTAGACCCTACTACAATTGAAGCGGTACAGAGTAAAGGATGTTGATTCTTTGAAATGTATTTGCAAAGTTTTCTGAATCTACTACAGTTTCAAAATATATCAGATAGTCAACATTGGACAATTAAATGTGTAATGTGATTCAGGCAAGATTGGCACAGGATGAGAAACCATTGGGTGAAGTTTAGTTGAGGGAATGGATTTTTTTTTTTTTTACGTACCGGGGCTGGGGATTGAAATTGGGACCTTGTATGTGGGAAGCCATCTCTCAACCACTGAGCCACATCAGCTTCTCTGAGTTGGTGTTTGTTTGTTTCCTTGTTTTTTGTTTGTTTTTAGGAGGCACCGGGATGAACCTGGGACCTCCCATGTAGGAAGCAGGTGCACAACTGCTTGAGCCACACCTGCTCCCCGAGTGGCATTTTTATCAAAACACATATACACACACACACCTCCTTCCATTCCTACATACTTGTTTATGTGATCAAGGTTTTATTTGTTAGGGTAAGTTAAACTGCTGTTACAAATAGACCCAAACATGTAATGGTCCAAACATAGTAGAAGTTTATTTCTTAACTGACATGTTGTCTCCTGTATTTGGAGACTCAGAGACCCAGGTTCTCCCCACCATGTGGTTCTGCTATCCCCCAGGGTCTCGTCAACATTTACATCCAAAAAGTGCATGGAGGAGGTATACCTGCTCTTTTCATAGCCCCAGGCCCAAAATAGCACCCATTATTTCTTCTTTCCTTTATTGTAGCGATTTAAGTAATATATTACTGTATTCCTCAGTGTCCAAAGAGGACAAAGCAACCATAAAGTAATTTGAATAGGAAAAGCTTAATATGGAGAACTAGTAACTATAACAGGGGATAGGAGTAACAAAGCGTTGGCAGTTAAGAAGTAAAGGGATACAAAGCTACAGTGGTCAAAACAGCATGGTACTGGCATAAAGACAGACAACAATCAGTGGAATAAAATTGAGAATCCAGAAATAAACCCTCACCTGTAGAGTCAACTGTTTTTTTGGTTTGTTTTTTTATTCCACCCCTCCCCCCCAAGCTTGCTTGTTGTCTGCTCTGTATCCATTTGCTGTGCACTCCTCTGTGTTTTTTTACTTGTCTCCCTTTTTGTTGTGTCACCTTGCTGAGTTGGCTCTCCATGGCACTTGCAGGCCACGTGGCACTCTGCAGCACCTGTGGGCCAGGTGGTACTCCGTGGTGTGTGGATGAGCCTGCCTTCACATGGAGGCCCCAGGATGCAAATCCAGGGCCTCTCATATGGTAGGCAGGAGCCCAATTGATTGAGCCACAGTCGTTTCCCTCAACTGGTTTTTGACAAACCTACCAAGTTAATATTAATGGGACAAAACAGCTCTTCAACAAACGGTGTTGGAAGAACTGAATATCTATAACAAAAGATGACTTCTCACTCCCTATTCAAGAATCAACTCAAAGTGGATCACAGAGCTAAATATAAAAGCCAGGAACATAAAACTACTAGAAGAAGATGTAGGGAAACATCTTCAAGGCCTTGTAGTAGGTGGTGGTTTCTTGGACTTTACACCCAAAGCATGTGCAACAAAAGGAAAAATAGATGATAGATCTATAGATAAATTAGACCTCCTCAAAATTTTGCATCTCACAGGACTTTGTCAAAAGGGTAAAAAGACAGCCAACTAATGGGAGAAAATATTTGGAAATCACCTATCCAATAAGTGTTTAATATCCAGGATATATAAACAGATGCTACAACTCAACAATAAAAAGACAAATGACCCAATTTAAAAAATGGGCAAAAGACTTGAATAGATATTTGTCCAAAGAAGAAATACAAATGGCAAAAAACATATGAAAAAATGCTCAACATCCCTAATGATTAGGGAAATGCAAATCAAAACTACAATGAGATATCATTTCACACCTATCAGAATGACCACTATTAAAAAGACAGAGAACTACAAGTGTTGGAGAAGATGTGGAGAGATAGGAACACTTATTCACTGTTGGTGGAAATGTCGAGTGGTACAGCTACTGTGGAGGACTGTTTGGCAGTTCCTAAAGAAGCTTAATATGGACTTGCCAAGTAACCCTGCAATACCACTATTGGGTATATACCTAGAAGAACTGAAAGCAGTGACACAGACATCTGCACACCAGTGTTCATAGTAGCATTATTCACGATTGCCAAAAGTTGGAAACAACCCAGGTGTCCATCAACAGAAGAATGGATAAACAAACTGTGGTGTATTCATGCAATAGAATATTATGTAGCTGTAAGAAGAAATGAAGTCGTAAAGCATATGACAACATGGATAAACCTGGAGGGCATTGTGTTGAGTGAAGAAAGCCAGACACAAAAGAACAAATACTGCATGACTATGTTACTATGAACCAAATATATTCTGTAACATATTGTATGATTCAAAAAAAATTTTTATATGTCTCCAGTACATTTACTTGAGACATATATGTTTTTATTCAACTGTGTTTTCTTTTTAGTTTTTAGTTGTTTATATTTTCAATTATTAAATGCACAAAGTAAAGTAAAAAAAAAAAAAAAAAAAGAAGTGAAGGGATATGGTGACTTCCAGTGAAGATGGTAGAGTAGGGAGTTCCAGGATTCAGACCTTCTATGAAAATAACTATTAAACAGGCAGGAACTATCTGAAACAACTATTTTGAAACTCTAGAGGCCAGAAGAACATTGTACAGTATCCAGGGAAGAATATGAGGAAGAAGCTGATAAATTATGGTAAAGAACTGTAAATTGCTCTCTCTGCACAGTGGCTACAAGTGTCCATTTCCTGCTCTTGTGGTAGGCTGCTGTGGGGTCTAGTCCCTAGGTGGCAGCTAATGATAGAAAGGGAAATAAAAATCCTCTTCCCCAAGAACAGGGGTGTACATGGCTGGCCAATCACTTATCACGGCTTTTGATTGGTGAATTCATCGCTGGGGGCCCAGCCCTGAGGGCAGCTATTGTTTCAATCCTAGCTGGAAGAAGGCAGTGGGAGCAGTTGTTTCTACCCTCCCTGGACAGAGGCAGAGGCAGTGGAGATTTAAAGATGCAGGGCTTCCTTAGCACTGTGGGGAAAAGTTAGCTGAAGGGCTGCATTTGCTGGACAGGCCAGAAAAACTCAATCTGGGGAGCCATTGGAGAAATTTCTCGCATCCTTCCTGACACCCTCCACAGGGCACCTTGGAGCTGGTCTGAGACCGCTTCATGGGTCCCTGGCCCTATTTTGTCTGGGAAAGACTGACTTGGGAAAGTCCTCCCCAGGGTGACCCTCCTCCCAGAATTTGCCCACTAGGCAAAAGCACTGAGACAACAAAAGGAGTGTTAAAAACAAAACAAAAAAACTATAGAAGTGGACAGTCTGGTACAAAAGCCTGCTGACTTTGGATACCTGGGAGATGGAGGTTTGTCCCCTGAAAGACAGGGGGGACAGCCAGACTCCTGTAAACAGGGGAACCCCAAAACAACCAACAAAACAAAAGGCCAGGACAAGAGAGAAGCCCAGTAAGACAGGGAAAACTGCACAGTACATTCACCCTGGGCAGACCTCCCAAGAAAATCTGTTTTATCACCAGCTGGTTGTAAAAACAAGAAACATATATCCCAGGGAGTAAATACCAGAGTTAACATTTTTAAATTAAAAAGTACAGTGTGCAGAAAAAAAGAAGAAAAAAAAAAAAGGTACATTGTGCAACAAAAGAGTACAAGACAAAGAAACAGGAAATGGTGGCCTATCCAAAGGAAGAGGATAAAAATCCAGGAAACACCAATGAAGATGAGAATATGGACATACCAAACAAAGCCTTTTGAAAATGATCTTTAAAATGTTCAAGGAGATGAAGGAAAGTTAAGAAAGAACTATAGGATATCAGGAAAACAATGATGAGCAATATGAGAGACTAAGCAAAGATGTAGAAATTTTAAAAAGGAATTTTGGAGTTGAAGACCACAATACTGAAATGAAAAATGCCCAGGAGGGTTTCGAGAACAGATGTGAAGAAAGAATCAGTGAGCTTGAAGAACAAGACACTTGAAAATGAGAAAGAAAAATGAAATATTAAATGTGAAAATAGCCTAAGACATCTCTGGGATGTCATTAAGTGCACTAATACACACATTATAGGGGTCGCAGAAGAAGAAAGTAAGGGGAAGAAGGAATAGTCAAAGAAATAATGACAGGGAACTCCCCAAACTTAACAAAAGACATGAATATGCACATCTAAGAAGCTCAGAGAACACCAAACAGGATAAACATGAAAAATATACATTATCATATATTGATTACACTCTCAAATGCAAAGGACAAGGAGGGAGTTCAGGATGCTGCAGGAGAAAAGCAATGTGTTATGTGCAAGGGATTCCCAATTAGATTGTGTGCCAATTTCTCATGAGAATCATAGTGGCAAGAAAGCAGGGGGTTGAAATACTTATAATACATATATACAAATACATATAAAACAAGGGAGAGAATTGTGCAAGATGGGGCTGAAGAGCCAGAAGACTGAGTTTAAAATTTTGGTTTTATCTTAAGAAATGACTATAAATATATTTTGGAGTTATAATTTAACCTAAAATAAAATGCACAGACTTAAGTGTTCAGTTTGACAAGGTTTAACAAATGTAACAACCATCCAAAATAAGATACAGAACATTACCATCACCCCAGAATGTCTCCCTGCCCCTTTCCAACCACTTTTTGCCCACCCATTTTCTGCTCCCACTTTCTGATTTCTGTCACCATAGATTAGTTTTGCTTATTCTAGAATTTCATATAAATGGAATCATACAATATGTATTCTTTTGTGTCTGGCTTTTTAAAATAGTATATGTTTTTGAGATCCATGGCACTATGTAAAGTGTATTCTTTTTTATTGCTGAGTAGTGTTGTATGAATACCACAACTTGTTTATCCAATCTGTTGATGGACATTTGGGTTGTTTTTAGTGGCTATTGTCAAACATTCTTGCACAGGTCTTTTTGTTAACACATGTTTATCTCTTTCTTGGGTAAAAACTTAAAATTGGAATTGCTGGGTCATAGGGTAAATGTATGTTTGCCTTTGAGAGAAACTGTTTCCCAAAAGAGTTTTCCAAAGTGGTTGAACCATTTTATACTCTGACCAGCATTGTATCCTTGCCAACATTTGGTGGTGTTAAGCTTTTTAATTTTAGCTATTCTAATGGGTATTATTGAAAAGTCTTAAGTGGGAGAATGGCATTATCTGTTTGGGGCTTTTAAAAAAATCATTCAGACTACAGGGGGATGGGAGTGGGCAAGAGTACATGTGGTGAGGTCTATTAGATGATTGCAACAGTTCAGGTGAGAGATAATGGTGTTTTGGATTATGGTGGTGACGTTGGAGATGGATTTTAGTGATATTAGAAGGTAAAATTAATAGAAATTGCTTTTTTGATTGGGAATACTTAGAAAAGGCCCAAATTATTAAATTTTGTTTGTTTTTAAAGGTGGAGATCACTTGGCTGGTTTTGGAAATATTGTATTTGTGGTGCCTTAATATCCAGCAAAGGGGACTGCTTAAATAAAGTATGCTGTTTATGTACTGAGGAATAGCATGCAGTCATTAAAAGTGAAATTGCAGAAGAATAATTCTTGATATGGAAATATGTCCAAACATTGTTTTAAAAAATAAGTTACAAACGATTACATTATATAGTATGACCACATTTGTATTTAAAAAACAGTGTATGGGAAACGGACTTTGGCCCAGTGGTTAGGGCGTCCGTCTACCATATGGGAGGTCCACGGTTCAAACCCTGGGCCTCCCTGACCCATGTGGAGCTGGCCATGTGCAGCGCTGATGCGCGCAAGGAGTGCCGTGCCACGCAAGGGTGTCCCCTGCGTGGGGGAGCCCCACGCGCAAGGAGTGCGCCCGTGAGGAAAGCCGCCCAGCGTGAAAAGAAAGAGCAGCCTGCCCAGGAATGGCGCCGCCCACACTTCCCGTGCCGCTGACGACAACAGAAGCAGACAAAGAAACAAGACGCAGCAAACAGACACCAAGAACAGACCCCCCGGGGGGGGGGGGGGGTGGAAGAATTAAATAAATCTTTAAAAAAAAAAAAAAAAAAAAAACAGTGTAGAGAAAAGACACCTGGATAGATGTACAGGAAAGTTTTAACTGTGATCCCTAGGTTGAATTTTCAGACTAGTGTTTAATTTGAGTTATGGCTTTTTCCTCTTTTTTTTTCCTACCAAGATCACATGTTAATTGTGTAATATTAGCTGAACTCAAACTAAGAATTTTGGAATCCACATATTCTAAATTCCAGATTATAGAATTTGATCCCTGCCCCAGCTGCAAGTCAATTTAGAAACCTTTTGACTCCAGTAATATTAATCAGTTCTGTAAATGACCTCAACTCCATGGAACTGGCTCTTGCAAGTCTATCTATGACATCCACGTTTTCATCCAATTGTTAAGCCCCAGTCCTCAATTTACTTGACACACCAGAAGCATCTGACACAGTTGATCTCTCCTTCCTCCTGGAAACACCCTCCTGGTTACCCCAACTTCAATGGTCACTCTTTTTTTTTTTTTTATTCATTTTTTTAATATTACATTAAAAAATATGAGGTCCCCATTTACCCCCCAACCCCCTCACCCCACTCGTCCCCCCATAGCAGCATCTCCTCCATCATCATGAGACATTCACTGCATTTGGTGAATACATCTCTGAGCACCACTGCACCTCATAGTCAATGGTCCACATCATAGCCCACACTCTCCCACGTTCCATCCAGTGGGCCATGGGAGGACTACAATGTCTGGTAATTGTCCCTGTAGCACCACCCAGGACAACTCCAAGTCCCGGAAACGCCTCCACATCTCATCTCTTCCTCCCATTCCCCACACCCAGCAGCCACCATGGCTACTTTCTCCACACCAATGCCACATTTTCTTTGATTACTAATCACAATAGTTCATGAATAGAATATCAGTAAATCCACTCTAATCCATATTCTATTCGTCCATCCTGTGGACCTTGGATTGGTTGTGTCCACTCCACATCTGTATCAAGAGAGGGACTAGCCACTCTTTTTCAGACTCTTGCTGGATCCTCTTCACACTATCAGCATTTTAATCTTGGAGTGCCCAGGACTCAGTCTTCAGAACATGTATTTTTTCTGTTTATGCTTATTCCTTTGGTGATCTCATCCAGTCTCAGCTTTAAATACTTTCTTATACATTGACAACTCCTAATTTTCTATTTTCAGTCTGGATCTTTCCCTTGAACTCTAAACTTATACATCCAAATCAGTGTTCCCATTTGGATTTCTATATAGGAATCTCAGGCGTAATATGTCCAAAACAGAACTTCTGTTCTTCCCCTAACTCCACCCAAATTGTTCCTCTGCAGTCTTTTCTGTTTCAGTAAATGGCAACTTCAACCTTCCTTGTGCTCAGAACAAAAACTGTGGAGCCATCACTGACTCCTTTCTTTCTCACTCCCCACATCCAAAATCTATTGGCTTTACCTTCAAAATATGCCCTGATTATGACCTCCCTATGTCCCTCGTCCAAGCCACCATCTGACTGCACACAGATTACTGCAATTGCTTTCTATTTGATCTATTTGATCTTTCTTGTTCCTCCTACACTGTTTTTAACTCGGCAACCAGAGTGATCCTTTAAAAGATAAATCAGATAATGTCATGTTACTCCTCTGCTCGAAAAGGTTCCTTCCCATCTCATTCAGTGTAAATGCCAGGATCCTTAAAAAGTCTATGAGGGGGAGTGGATGTCGCTCAAGCGGTTGAGCACCTGTTTCCCACATGGGAGGTCCCTGGTTCGGTTCCTAGTGCCTTCTAAAACAAACAAAAACAAACAAGAAAAACAAATGAAAAAACCAACTCAGAAGAGCCCATGTGGCTCAGTGGTTGAGTACTGGCTTCCCACACAATAGGTCCTGAGTTCAATCTCTAGCCCTCCATACCTATGATAGGACCTCAGTTACTTTGTTGACATTTTTTACTACTCCCCTCCCACTTCCCCCATTCCCTCTGATCTGGTGTCACTGGATTCCTTAAATATTCCAAGTATGTTCCTGTCTCAGAGCCTTTGCACTTGCTCTGCTCTGCCTAGAATGTGATTCCTTCAGATAACCATCTAGCTTTTTATTTTTTTGAGGTACCAGGAGCTGGGGATTGAACTCATAACTTTGTATGTGGGAAGCCAACACTAACCCACTGAGCCACATTAGCTCCCCTGAGTTGTGTCAATAATTTGTTTTGCTTGTTTTTTCAGGAGGCACTGGGAAATGAACCCAGGACCTCCCATGTGAGAGGCTGGCGCTCAACTGCTGATCCACACCGGCTCCTTAGCTATTTCTTTAGTCTATGCTCAACTGTGAAAACTTTCCTGGCTTTCCATTTAAATTGAAATCCTCATCTCCATCACTATCTTCTTTCTCTACCTTTCTCTATAGTATTTAACACAATGTAACATAAACTATCACTTATTTACTTCATTTGTTTCTTAGCTCTCTCCCAGAAATGTAAGATCCTTGAAAGCAGGGATTTGTAAATTTTTTACTCTCCACTAACTCTAGAAAAATTATCTGGCATGGAATAGGTACTATTTGTTTCATGAGTAATACAAAACATGTTTTACCTTGTAGTCCACTTTCATGGAGACAAATGTTTCTCAGTAGCCTGTGGGTTTCATTGTATGATTCCTCATCCTACTCCCCACCCCCATAGCATCTATCAGTTCTTCCTCTGCGTGCTAATGGAATGATGTAAACAAACTCACTGATCTTAAGCATGGACACAAGAAAACAAGATCATCCAGGACAGTCCTGCTAATGCTTAACAGCAAGTACAGCAGACGCCGTTGGTGCATGTTTTCACAGCCCATCTGAGTTCACTGTGTCTGCAGTTCCCAGCACACAGATACTTGCATCTACCCTCATTGAAGAGTTAATCCCTGGGGACAACCCTCAATCAATCGGGTCAGAGTTGCTGAATCTAAGCCCTGGGCCCCTCAACCTCAGGTGGCTGATTCTGAGTTAAGTTTCACACGGTACACCTGAGGGTCCCCCAGAGCAAGCCCCTACTGCCCTTCCTGCTCATTTAAGCAACACGTTTTGGTTTTTCTCCCTCCACTGGCTCCTTTTTCCCACTTCCTCATTTATGTTTTCTGGGGCACCTTTTAAATATCCTATCTGAACTCAAATCCTTGGCATTCAAATTTTTCCTTAGGGGAACCAAGCTAGCCAGTGGGTCATCTTTGCATTTCCAGAGGAAAGTGGGTAAGAGTTCCAGCAGGATGACCTAGTTCCTCAAGATCACCTTTAGCTGAGAATACGGAGGTGGGGTGTTAGGGATGGGGGAAAGGCGGAGGGCAGGGGGCGGAGGATCTGGGGGGTAAAGGCATTAAACATAAGGGTATTAGAAAAGGCTACGGCCTGAGGCTTCCATGTGGTTGGAAGGAGATGGTATGAGTAGTGTTTAAGAATGAGCTGATCTGACATGGGAATAGGGTGTTTAAATATTTCAGGAGTCATCACATGCATTACATTACTGTGCCACAAAGAGGGCTTTCACTTAAAAACACCACTTTAAACAATTAATTTTCATTATTCAGCTGTGCCTGCAATTTAGATGTTCAGAAAATGAATAAACATATGCTTTTAATGGTGGGACTGAGCAATCTTCAAGAGCTTACTTAAAGATGGTGACTTGAAAATGATGTTCCTAACTGTTAAACTTGTCCTCCTCCCACTGAGTTTCCAGTGAAACTTTCTCCGGTAACTTTTAAGAAACGGGAAGGAGCAGTTGATCCGAGTCCTCACTGGCCAAAAGGTTAAGACTCAGAGTGGTCCTCTAAGACCATCTTGTCAAATCCAACTGATCACAGAGCTGGGGCTAGATTAGGAAAGATTTTTACTACTGCATGGATGGAAAAAACAGTATAGGCAAAACCTAATTTATTCTTTCCTGTATCTAGTCCTCTTTCTACAATAGCCACTGTGAACATTCCAGGGAAAAAGTAATTTTGGCGGCTAACAGCTCTGCGTATTTTCAGATTCAATTTCAACAGTGTTGCCATTTAAGAAAGCTTGCCAAAAAGATAATGGGGATGAAAAAGTACTCTGTCAACTGTGAAGACCTATCCAAAGGTTAGCTATCTGTGGTTCACTGCCAAGGCCAACAAACCCAGGCCCAGGTATAGTCAGTTCCTAAAGTGAAAGAGCTAAGGAAAGGCTGGTCATTAAAGGGGCCCCATCTGAATGCAGCCTCCATGCCCCTATTTTAAGTACATTTACATGGAATAGAATCAATGATTACACTTTATGTATTTAAGCTGATCATTTTTCTGACCTGTTTCCTTTCATATGTGTTTCAAAGACCACACACTATGCTCCAAGCACCTGCACCACTGGGCAACGAGTTTTCTTTCCAAGGTTTCCAAGCGTGTGGGCCCATTAGTGTTTTTCTTCCACATTAGTTTACATTTGTCCCAGCTGCATTAGAATTTAGATTCTGCACATACTCTGGCTGTCAAAACCACATTCTTTTGCCTCACACTATCTCTTTTGTCATCTAACAACTGAATAAGCATTGTTTCTCTGGCTTGGCTCATTAAAGGGGATCCTGATGAAAAGTAAACTTCCCATTTGTGAGCTTCCGTAGCCTACCACCCTGCCTGAGAAGGGTGGCAGTGTTTGGTGACCTCCCTGCATTGGGTTAAAGATTTGGGTCTGGGCCCAGGCTAGAAAATGAGCCTGTGAATAATGGAGAGCTGACTGTCAAAGCCTTATCATGCTGAAGCTGAGAAAGAGCTCCCTTTTTCCTGCACTCCCCTGCTCCTTCTCCCAAGCACCTTTTCTTAGTCTGTCAAAGCTAATGGGCTTATGTGGAGACACTCATTCTTCACAAGCTCTGATTCAAGCAGCTGTGCATGGATTCAGTCTCGGATGTTTCTACACTTAAGGGCTTGTAAAACAGTGAAAGAAAGAGAGTAGATAATCTTACAGAAAGCCTTCTGTTCTAGGCTTAAAAAAACTCTACTTATTTCTCTCCTATAATAGGAGTCTTGAAAAGCCCAAACTAATGGTGTAAAAAAAGTGAAATAAGAACACTAAAAGGTATAATAAAACTGCACATAGTACTGCAAACTTTATTTTCTTCCACACTTTTCCCAAGTGATTATCATCCACAAGAAAGAGACAAACTTGGAGGAAAGATTTTCACTACTGCATGAATGAAAAAAAACAGTACAGGCAAAACCTCTAATTCAGGGGTTTTTAAAAAGGGGTTTGTGAGCTTGAATTGAAATTAAAAAAACATTATTCTTGTGGAGACATGTTGGTGCGGGTGTGATATATTTATTAAATAATACACAGTTTAGTGTGGACTTAGTAAGGGGTCTGTTGTTTTCCCCTGAGTGGCAAAGGGGTCCGTGAAATAAAGATTAAGAACCCCTGTTTTTAATTTTCTATTTTGAAGGACCAACTATTAGTAAAATTTTTACTTTGCTAAGATCAGAACTTATTGGGGGGAAATGAGGACCTGAATGGTTTTACTAAGTTCTAACTGGTTTCAAAGTATCCATCTAAGGGGCTGAGCTAGAATAATTCTGGGACTCAAAGCCTAGATTTATTAGTCATCTTTTCACACAACCCAGGGCCCCAGCCATGAGCTACACTTTTTTCTTTTTAAATTTTAATGTAATTTTCTCTCCCCTTCCCCGCCCTCCCCCAAGTTGTCTGCTCTGTGCTCATTCACTGTGTGTTCTTCTGTGTCTGCTTATATTTTTGTCAGTGGCACCGGGAATCTGTGTCTTTTTGTTGCGTCATCTTGCTGCATCAGCTCTCCGTGTGTGTGGCGCTACTCCTGGGCAAGCTGCACTTTTTTCGTGCTGAGCAGCTCTCCTTATGGGGCATACTCCTTGCAAGTGGGGCTCCCCTACATGGGGGACACCCCTGCGTGGCACAGCACTCCTTGCGTGCATCAGCTCTGCGTGTGAGCCAGATCATCACACGGCTCAGGAGGCCCTGGGTTTGAACCCTGGAACTCCCATGTGGTAGGCCGATGCTCTATCTGTTGAGCCACATCCACTTCCCTACACTTCTTTAAGAAATAGAATTGGGAAGCAGATGTGACTCAAGTGATAAGGCCTCTGCCTACCATATGGGAGGACCTGGGTTTGACCTCTGGGGCCTCTTGGTGAAAAAGAGAAAGAGTGCCTGTGTGGCAAGCCAGTGCCCACACGAGTCCCTGTGTGGCTAGCCGAGTGCCCACAGTGCCTGCGTGGTGAGCCAGTGCCCGTATGGTGAGCCAGTGCCCGTATGGTGAGCCAGTGCCCATGTGGTGAGCCAGAGCCCATGCAGTGAGCCGAGTGCCCACACAAGTGAGTCACGCAGCAAGATGATAATACAATAAAAAGAGAGATGGAGGGGAGAGTCAAGGTGAAGTGCAGCAGAGACCAGGAACTGAGGTGGCACAATTGACAGGGAACCTCTCTCCCCATCAGAGGTCCCCAGGATCAAATTCCGGTGAATCCTAGAGGAGAAAGATGATAAGACAAAAAGAGAAATAGATACAGATGATCACACAGTGAATGGACACAGACAGCAAAAACAGCAGGGTGGGGGGAGGGAGCGGAAAAAGAAAAAAAGAAATAGAACTGGCAAGTAGGCAGGCTCAAAGGAATGCAGTGGTCTCACCTCATCATTGGCCAGGAAGATTATGTCTTTTCACCTTCTACCCCTTTGGATAAAATTTTTAGCCAGAGTTCAAGAGGTGAGAACAAATAGCTATGTAATTCTACTCCAGATAACAATTCCCTCGATCCCACCATGTACTGGTGAGGCTAAATAGTTTAGGATAGGGGTTCTTAACCTTTTTTGTTTCACAGACCCCTTTGCCAGTCAGATGAAAACCACAACACCCTTCTCAGAATGTAGCAGCAGACAGTTTTATGACACTTTACATCAGAAGTCAGAGAAAATAAAGATAATAAGTTGATTTTTTCCAGTTCAAGCTCACAGATCCCTGAAATAAGGACCTCTGATTAAGAACCCCTGGTTTAGGGAGATTGGGAGAAAGGTGAAGACAGACGGGCAAGAAAGAGGCAGGTTTCAGGCACTTGGTAAACTGAAAGCAAACTTTATTGTACACAGTACAGAATATAATGCAGCTTGGCAGGATGCATATGGCCCTGCACAGGGGAAGAAAATATTTCAAATCAACCAGCAGGTTAAAGCCTTTCTGCACTGTAGACTTTCCTCACTCTGGAAAGAAGCATAAAACCAAAAACCAAAAACCAAAAAAACCAAAAACCAAACCAACCAGGAAGTACATGAGTTCAATGGGAATGCAACAGTGATGCCACCATCCTATGTCCTGTCATAGCACAGGCCACGTAGCATAGTTATGGCAGGGGAGGGGTAGGTAACTCGGGCTATGGAGGATTATTTTCATACTTGCTAATACAGCATAAACCCATTAAAAAAAATCCCAAACCAGGATAAGTAAAGATAATAAAAACAAATCCTATACAACATTTACAACAAATAAATCTCTAGCCAGCTGGGGGTAAAATACTCAGATTATATATAGACTATGTGTAGGTTAGAAAGCTATAAATATGGTTTGGAACAAATCCTTTGACTAGAGTACGATGCTGATTAAAGCCCAAGCTATAGGTTCAGTACCTTTGTGGGTCAATTATCTTCCAACAGAGGACAAACTTACTCTTTCATAGCTATAAAATGTACCCCTAACCCCTGTGAACCACTTCACAAATGCGCTGTTGGTCATAAGGGGGACTGTTTAAGACTACAGAGATAGAAAAACAACTCAAAGCGTGTGTCATACACTCACCGAGTCAGCACCGTCACCTTCGTGTATGGAGAAGAGCAGTCACTTTTAACGTGCTTAGTGGCTCGGGGAGCATGGAATTCTACCAGCAGAGCAGGCAGCAAGGCACTACCACTTTCTAATAACTTTTCCTCTACTTTGAGCTCAACTTTCATATAGCTTTAGTTTGGTTGCTTAAAACTTTTTCAATATAATACAGCAATCAGAATAAAACTTTTTAAAAGAAAAAGGTGGCAGGACACTAAAATGCTAGCACTGTCTCATCTGTCAGTGGCATACAGTCAGTCCCAAACCCTACTGAATCATATTTAGGGTTTAAAGTCCAAGATCTAAAAAAAGGAAAACAAAACAAACCGATAAAATGGAAATTGTCATCAGTCATGCCCAGAGAAGAATCCCTATGGGCCCCACCAAGCGACCAGGTTTTCATGAACATGACATGTATTATGTACATATGCTTTCCAGAGAGGCATGTTAGTGAATATGGGGAACTATACACATAGACTCTAAATTGTGTGTCCAGGCTGCCCTGCACACTTCAAAAATGTACAACTCAGGTGCAAATGTTCCATCAGGTTGTCTGGTGCAGAAAGCACAAAGCAGGCAACAAAGCAGGCTTTTACATGGCAAAGGGGAAGTCCCCAGCAAAGCCCCTTTCAAGCTGCAGCGTCTTCATAAGTCGGCATTGCCCTGGCTAAAGGACACAGTGCACAGTTACCAAAAGGTTTGTTTTTTGCTTTAAATACCAAAATTACAAAAATCAGTTTATAAACTGTTTTTCCAAAACAACCACCAAAACAAAACAATCCCCCAACTAAAGCAAAATAAAATACTGTCAAAAATGTTAATCACCCTTCTCCTAAAATTAGTCATCCATACTTAGTCATGTGACTGGGGAGAGAAAGGGGGTGTTTGCTCTACTTGGTAACCACATGGCCAGTAGGTTCCCAAGCATAGTGGATGGGTTATTATTGAACTATGGAGTGGGTAACAACTGTTCTTACCCCTCCTTCTTTTTAAACCAAGGGGAAACATTTCACATTGAGCTTGCCTTTCTTAATTTTGATCTATTTTTAACCCTTCATGATTCAAGCTTCCCTAACTTAGCCTACCTACTGCTCTGTGGGTTTGTGATTTCTTTTTCAATATATTGTGCAAATCAGAGCCCTTCTAAATGTAAAGGCATTTAGTAGTCCATCAATACTGTGGATTGTCACACACTCCATCTTGGCTTATGGGTACTAACCTGAACAAGGTATTGCTTTGCATATGTTGTCTGTGGTAAGGAGGCTCCATTTCCATCTTTTCCCTGAAACCCCATCAGAATCAGAGCAGAGGCACCAGTTCTTGGTGGTTTTCTGCCTCTCTCTCTGTTCCCACTCCCCAGCCAAAGTATCTGCTTTTAGGGTGCCAATCCAGAGATGGCTTGGGTTTTCTGGAAAATACTCAAGGGCAAGCTTTAGAAACAGCCAGAAACACAAACAAAACCATTGCCCTCATTTGCCTGAATGGGAACTGCTAGCTCTAGGGTTTGGCCACTCAGCCACTCAGAAACTCAGTAAGCAAAGCCTTCAGCATAGGGGAGGCTGCTGCAGCGATCCACATCCAGGAGGTAAGCAGGGTTGTCTTCAAAGTGGGTCAGTGGCAGGGTTTCCTCTTCATTGAGGTGGCACTCAGATTCTGCTTTCAGGAATGGACGCTGATTGTCAGGGAAGGCCATGGAAAAAAGGGCATCTGGGTCACAGACAAATTTGTAGACATATCGTTCTCCTGCCACCTGAGAGAGAAATCACACCTTATTGAGAACCAGTTGGAACAGGGCTTGGGGAACTGGACAATTAGCATCTCCACCAGAGGAAGTCTTCAGGGTGGCAGCTGTATCAACCATCCCTACCAGATTTTTTGGGAACCATAGCTTTATCTTAACTCTCTGGGTTCCCAAACCCAAAGCTGGCACATGTATGTGGTAAAATGAAGTAGGAGGGCAGAGTGGAGATAATACTAGATGGCGTCTAGTCTGGATTCAGTCTTACCAAGTCTTCACCTCTATCAACCTCCATTTCCCCTTTCAGAAATTGAAGGTATAGGACTACAGCGTTTCTAAAGTCCTTCCCCACGCTGGCATGCTATCACTCACCTTTTAATTAGCTCCCATTTACTCAAGGGTCATATAATAAATACAGTAATGATCCCTTATATTGAATAGTGCATTATTATTTCTGGAACATTTTTACATATATTACCCTGTGAGATTAGAGCAGAGATTATCTACATTTTTATTGGAAATAGAGGCTTTGGGAGGTTAAATAACTTGTCTTAAAGCATATAGCTAATAAATGGCAGTGTTAGGATCTAAACCCACCCAAGTCTCATTCCTGGATCTTCTTGTACTCTTTGCCCGTTTCATTTTCAGAAATAAAGTTCTCTTCTACTTCCTTAGAAAACCTAGGGACAACTCACTTCCATTGATTTGAGTTACTGTGTCTTGGTTACTTTGCCTCATATTGGATCTGGAGTTGGGAACAGCAAAGGAATAATGGTTCTCCCTCCTGAATTTAGGATTCAATCTAATAGTATTAACACTAAAAGGCAAGTAGGGGGGTTGGAAAGAAATGGGAAGTGACTGCTAATGGACATGGGTTTCTTTCTGGGTGATGAAAATGTCCTAAAATTGACTGTGGTGATAGTTGCATAATTTAGTGAATATATTAAAAATCATTGAAACATATACTTTAAATGGGCAAATTAATAAGGTCTGTGAATTATATGTAAATAAAGCTGTTAATAGATATATATTTAGAAGGGATGGGGGTAAGATGACCACCCATCTACTAACAGCGACTAACTCTGTGCCAGGTACTGAAGTCAGACCCTCAATTACTACCCCAAAGGAACTTACACTCTTGTGGGGGATAGCAACAAGCAAAGGAGCAATTTACAGAAAGAAGGGCAGTGATGGGGATAAATAGAGGTGCTACTCGAAGCAGAAAAGGGGGCCACCTGACCAGGCTATGGACTTCAGAGTCTAAGGAGCAAAGAGCTGATACATATTCAGGAAGAAAAGAAGTAGGGGCTGGCCAGGTAAAGAAAACATTGGGAATGTTTCAGTTCTTAAGTAGGATGGTAGTTTAATAGATGGTTTTTGCATCTTATCCTATGCTTGATAATTTCCATGCATATAACATGAATTCTTTAGTAAACACTACATTAAAACATAGTTAAGGGAAGCAGACTTGGCCCAATGGATAGGGTGTCTGCCTACCACATGGGAGGTCCGCAGTTCAAACCCCGGGCCTCCTTGACACGTGTGGAGCTGGCCCATGTGCAGTGCTGATGCACGCAAGGAGTGCCGTGCCATGTAGGGGTGTCCCCTGCATAGGGGAGCCCCATGTACAAGGAGTGCGCCCCGTAAGGAGAGCCGCCCAGTGCGAAAGAAAAAAGTGCAGCCTGCCCAAGAATGGCGCCGCACACACGAAGCACTGACACAACCAGATGGCGCAACAAAAAGAAACACAGATTCCCAGTGCCGCTGATAAGGATAGACGCAGTCACGGAAGAACATGCAGCAAATGGACACAGAGAGCAGACAACTTTGGGGGGGGGGGGAGGGTGCGAATGGGAGAGAAATAAAAAAAAAAAAAAAGAAGAAAAGTGACTGTGCTGAATAAAGTAGTCAAGCACAAGTGAGCAAACAGGAGAATTAGATGGTGACCTGATTGGGGACAGCTTTAGCTCCTGTATAGTGCTAAAACAGTCTAGATTTTATCCAGAGAACCATATTTAATATTTTTTAAGGTAGTGAGGGGAGTTTGGAGTCACATTATCATCTGCCTAAGAGAACAGTGAATCTGGCTTCAGTATGAACAAGTTCTCAGCAATTTCTACCACATAGACTGCCTAAATGTGTAAATGCTAAATTCTGAGGGAACAGTATAGTAGAAAACATGAAGGCTAAGAAAGACCTATCAACAATTTGCCATTCTTTTCCTCTGTCTATCCATGGTATTTTAAGACTGTGGTCACTCACTACTGATCCCAATAAGAATTTTGTACTGGCTTCCTCCAAACATGCTTCACCAGTTTATTCTGGTGCCATTTTATAAACCTTTGGTTTTTAACTTGAAATCAAGTTTTTATATAAATTCTGAAGGAGAAATAAGGTTTCCTTATTCCTCTATCATTTTTAAGATTATCAAACTAAGATTTGGAGGTCTTGGAGGTCTAGGTGTTTTTAACAACTAAAGACTCAACCAAGCTTTCTGTGAGAGTAGAGACCTTCAAGTTGATTCCCCTCATGCGCTTCTTTATGGTTGACTTAAATTATTTCTGAATTTCTTTGAATTAAATGCAGTGTAAGTAAAGCAGAGGAGCCTAATTTTCCTACTGTATGTTCCGCATGTGTACTCTGGTTTCCATGTACTCAAGAGTATTAAGAGCCTCCTAATATCTCATTTGACTCTTGTCTTAATTTGTTTTTCCAATCAGAGAATCACTTATGAGGCTAACATTCTCTCCTACTGATCATAAACAGTCTTATGAGAGACTCCTTAGACATTTTTCTTTTAAAGTGGTCAGGGGTGGTCTATATGTCTCTTGTAATTGCCCCACCTTTTGCATGATTCCTTTTTCATAGTAATAGCGCAGAGAACGGCTGAGCTTGTCATAGTTCATAGCTGGCCGGTTCTTTTGGATGCCCCAACGCCGAGCAACCTGAAAAGACAGGAAAACAGAGCAGTGGAAAACACTGGGCCTAGAAGTTTTCTCCCAATCTCAGAAGAACCAGTCTCTAACCCAAATGCTTTGGTTAATGACCCATTTCCCTGACCTGAAAGGGAAAAGGTTTAATTCCCTGAAGACCAACCATTCAACAAAGCTGATGATTCAGTCACAACAGCTAGGAGACCTAGAGTAGAAGAATCCTAGTGCTTTAAGATTGCGAAGGGCTAGGCTAAAGTCCCCAAGGAGGTCAGCTCTCTACCAGTTTTCCATATATGAATTATTGACCAATACTCATAGCCCATTAACATGTTGCCATTAAGTGCTATGGTTTCTGTAGCAGTCAATAAGGAATAATTAGAATGGTCATTCCTGAAACATTAGAAACACACTAGTGAGTTGCTAATGGGCCAACAGAGCAAAAGTTCAATTCTAGTAAGATTGGAGAGGGGCTGGGAGATGTTTACTTATTGCAGCTCATGGAGTAAGGGGGAATAGGATCATTTCAGCCTGCTGCCATCCAATCCCCTACTCCCAGCAGACTTGCAGAATGGACACTAAAGCATGTAGCACCATTATCCACTTAATGAAAAATTAACAGGGCTTCCCAAACAGTTCTGCAGTACATTATATCCAACCCAGTCCACCTGAGGTGCAGTGATGGGGCGATGTAATTGGAGCTTTGGGCAGAGAAGCCTTATAGCAGGAAAACTTCCTAGTAGAGTTACCAGATTACCAGAGCAGCCATGCAATTTCTGTCCTCAAATATCTCAATTTCTGTCCTCAAATATCTCAACACCCAAAGTCCTATTTATTAGGATGACTGTCAAGGAAGGAGTAGAATAACCCTGGAAATTGGGGTCTTTTCAGGAGTCTTTATGCAAATCAGGGTTCATGTTTTGAGCATTTTAGGTCAGTTTTGGAAACTTCTTAAAAAACAAAAGAACTACATCCTTTCTATCTTTTACAAACCAAATGTTAAACATGGATTACAAAGTAGGGAGACTGCCAGCATTTCACTTAAAGTATTTCCTTAAGGTATTTAGGAAGAGTGAAAGCAACCAATCTCCAAATTCAGCATTCTAAAATGACCTTCAATAAATACCAGAAATGATCAGATGAGTAAGGAAGAATAGATCTGTCCTGATGACATTAGAATAATTCAATAGCCATGGTTCCACTTTGCCTTGCAAGAAAGTTAAATTTCCTTTCATTTACTTCACACCCCTACAGGACACACGATGGCCTTGGGGCTCCTCTTTTCTCTATATTGCACCCATTCAACACGACCTTCAAAATTGCCAAAAAAGGACAAAATTCAGCAAAAATCAAATCCTGGTTAGAGAAAACAGACATTTTAAACCAATGGAAAACAGTGGTAAGAAGGGAAATCGGCTAACGAATACTTGTCTCGTTCTATCCAGTGTAAAAGAAAGGACACTCTGAAATTTACTTTAATTCCTGTCAGCCACAGTGATGCAGGGAACTTCTATAATAAAAGAAGCCCAGCTTCATAATTTACTATGTTCAGAGGTAGAAAACAATTCTTAACTTCTTCTTGACCTCCCTCTGTTTGCACTTGCATATGCAAATGCCTGCTGGAGAGAGGTTCTGTATATGCACAGATTTCAAAGCAGCTCTGGTAGCCATAGTTACTGACTCATCCTCTGGCCAGAACCCTGTGATTCAGTAGCCCTCACCAGGGCTGCTTCTTCTACAGTAACGCATAATGCAGCACAGCTCCAGGTTGGCTGGAAATTAGGGCCAGCCTCTTCTTTTTTGCGGGGGAGGTGAGGGGATGTGGGTATGTGTGGTGAGGAAGTCGACAGCTTTTCCATGAATTACTCTGAGAAAAACTCTGAGGCTGAAGGAGTTAAAACATGCACACAGCTCCTCCCATTTAAAAGGACAACAAGCCACAGCACAGGGAATGGCTCCTTCTAGCAGCCCATCCTTTTAAACCTCTCTATGGCATCAGTTATCTACCACATGTTCAACAAACAACCCTACCCCCCAAAATATTCATTAATGCAGATTCATAGCTAAAATGGCTCCAGATTAAAGCCGAGTCAGTCATAATTGAGAGGGTGCTAAGCTGGATGACTATCAAAAGACATTTGATTAGGGGGCCTGCCAAAACGCAGTTCTAAAACCACAATTTCCATGCACAGTGTAATGGATATTATGGATAATTACCCAGAGTGCACTACTCAGCCACACAGCTGCCTACAATTACGTCCCAAACAGCTTCCTCCTCCACTTCACCCTTCAAGCTCCCCACATGTCGACGCCTTACAGTTTTTCTGAGAGGTTGGTATCATCCTGAGAGCAGCAAGAAGAGGATGCCCAAACTTGTATACAAGGAGTAGAGGGGGAAAGATTCAACAAATGTGTGTCACAAGGCCAAACTACACAAGTGGAACCAAATCAATCCTGGGTCAGGAGAAGGGAAGATTCATAGCTTCTGGAATGCTCAGGGACTTCAAGAGGGGTGGGAAGAAGCACTTCTTGGAGAAACAAAGCTGCTCCACAAGAGGCGGGCTCAAGGCCACCACAGGCCTCTCACATGACTTGGCCACTTGGCATTTACGTGCATTCTGGATTAATATTCGTCTCTTTATTAAGTAAGAAAGCAGAGGCTTTTTGCCATCTGGTCATCATTTTCTTTACCACTGGTAGGAGAGCAGCAGATTCAATAACATTTACAAAGGGTCATAACCAGGTTTACCTGCAGCTGTACAGCCTGTGCTTAGGCCTGAGGCAGTGGCAATAAAGTAATAAAAGCTCCTGTTTGTGAAAGGAGATAAATCAATAAGGGCTGCCCACATAGCAGACCTACTTTCAAAAAAGCCTCAGTGAGTCTAGGTGACATGCTTTCCTCAAGCCTCATATAAACCAGACCATGTTATTAGGAAAGCAGAGAGAAGAATGGGACTATGTGGGACGGATGGCCCTCCAGTACAGCTGGAAGCCTAAAATACAGCTTAGCCAACAAGAAATGCTTAGAAAAACACAGTAGTACCAAACTCTGGCTTAGAAAGCAGACTGAGCCTTTACAGAAACTATTTACAATATGAGATGTTGATATATTTCCATTTTTATAATGACTGAAAACAGGGAACACTATACACATACCTCTTTTACAAATGCATTTAATGAACATTTCCTTACGCTCTTACCATTCAGGATTCTCCATAAATTTCCAATCCACACATTCTCCTCCTTATCCCATCTTAACTTTCAGACCATTTCCTCTTCCAAATCAAGTGCCAGATTGTTACCTCCTGCTGTTAACCCCCATGCCAACTTATCCCCGTGCTGTGCTAAAGTGAGCCCTGGAGTTAAATGAACACCACCAAAAGTTGCTGTTCTTTCTCAAATGCCTTCCCAAGAGTGCCGTTTCCATTTTAATTACACCCAACCCAATGATACCTTTTACCCTGCTGGTTTAATATATAATGCCTAAGTATACACTATCAAAAGAAGCATATGTCAGTTTGGTGGACAGTTATTTCTTTTCTATTTATAATCTCTCTAGATTCTAAATCAAATAGAAATGAAAATCAGCCCCTTTAAAAAATGCTGAACTGACAGCCTGATCTAATTTACTTTGTTATATGATATTCAAGAAAAGGCTCTGTGGGTGTGTCTCTACCCACTGAAGAAATGCTATTGGTTCTGCCCATAAGCTTTTCTGCCAAGTTTTGGATAAACAGTAATACTGTTTCTTTTTCTATTAACAAAATAATGGAAGGTTGTGTAATCTTTCAATGACTGTGATGCCACTAAAACACCCTAAAAATCTAAGCTGGTAAAACTGACCAATCTCTGATAATTTTCTTTCTTCAAATTAGAGCCATCTGAGAATATAGTAGGGGTAGTTATATCCTGAAATATCTTACCAAAATGTCATACAACATGTTCATGTAGCCTCAGATGTAGATTATGACATACGAGGGTTGAGGCCAAAATAAGTGAAATAACACTTGAAAAAGACTTTCCAAGAGAGAAAACTTACCCTATTTGGATATGTCTTCATAGTCTCACTCCCCAGATTTTGCAGAAGTGTTACAAATACTTTTTATGAATTCTACAGTGAAGAATTCTGCCTGTCCATGTAGTGTAAAGTGCCCTATTCACAGGAAGGGCACTGCAAGCCCATTGGCCAGGATGTGAATGGGAAGGGAGTGAATTTGTTTAACACAGTAAAAAGCCTCAATGGATATCCAAACCAGCACCACCATCATCATTAACAACAACAAATCCAAAACCATGTAACTCTGGCATTCAGTTCTTACCTCTTCAGGCTCTATCAGCTTGAACTCCATACCTCGGCCTGTCCAGGCAATGAAGTGGGCATTGGCTGGGTCGTCAAGAAGGGTAACCAGGAACTGCCAGAGCTGAAGGGAACCTCGCCTCTGGTAAGGGGGCCCTTCTCGATACATGGTGGGCTCTTGTTTGACTTTACCTATTTGGGGCAAAGATACATAAGCAATACTTGAGTCTCAGGTTTCTTAGGTGATTTGGCCAAAAAGGAGTTATTGACACCGATTCAATCATTTAACTTGGCAAAACTGAGGTGCTCCAACTTCTTCAACCCTCCATTTTAGCAACAAACCTCAAGTGAGGCTACTTACCTTCCAGTCTCTCAGGCACAACACAAGTGTCATCAAAATACAACCGGGGATCTTTTTCATATGAAAAACCTACAGGAGAATAAAAAAAAGAAAAGAAAAAGAAATAAAGACCATGCTGCTTAACAAATGTTATCTGTGTGGTACTAAAATTAGGGATTTAAGGACTAAAACAGGATTCTGCCATGTCAGGCCCTAAGCACTAATGCTGTATCTATGCCAAACTGAATTTTCAGGGATTTCAAAGGGATTTAGGCATTCATGTTCTGATGTCATCACCTGAGCCCTGGTCCAGAGCCACATCAATCCTGTTATTAGAGCTAAGACTGCAGGGAAGCACTGAGTCACCAGTAAGTTCCTTCACATCTTGTGTTTCTGTGACTAAGCCTTTATATCTGAAGAGACATCTCTTCTATTTTAGTTGGCCTAGCTGGATGCATTTAGATCATATGTGCATAGTCCTGCCATTTTCCTTTCAGTTAATATTAATTTTAGTCTTTCCTATAACTTGTCCAGACTACTTACATACTTTACTGAATTATGAAAAAATGAAGAAAGGCTTGGGCCTGTGGAGGACTGCTAAGAGCAGTACGTCTAAGAGCAAGTTGGAGTTGTGATTATCACTTGACACAGTAGAAGAAATCTCAGGAGATTTTCTACCAATAAAATGTTTTCATTTTATAAATGACTAAACAGAAGTCAAGAATGGAGAACTGATTGGTCCAACAATACAAGCAAGTGGAAAGGAAAGCAAAAGGTTTAAAGGCGACAAGGAGAAGGAAGGATGGGATTCTCAATCCACAAACCCTCAATCCGCATTTCAGAGGTGTGGGGGCTTCAGTGTAACTCTCCTTTCAACATCACTTCTCAGGACAAAGCTCCAGGAGCTCCTGCCTGATAAACGATGCCTCCGTGCACTCGACTCTCCAGTTGATTCAACTGGTTATATTATACAAGTGCTTGGGTGTTGGGCATGCAACGGAGACAGGCAGGGAAAGACACTCTGCAATGAAGAGCTTTTGTTAGACTTTGAGAAGGATTCACTGGAACTTGAATTATTACATGGGTAAAGGCAATAAGAAATAATCAGTTTTCTTTCTTTCATCCCAAACAGCCCAGATTAAGTAGCTTCTTGGCAGGTCCAGCACCATTTTAAGTATCCCAGGACTGGGAGGAACATGCCCAAGTTGGCAGAACTATGATTGTCTTAGTCATTTTTGTTTCCTCAGCCCCAAGCACCACTTCTTTGTTGCTCAACTATATCAAAGGCAGTATATTTTATTGGCATTTATTATTTAATAAATATTTATGCCAGGTAATGTGCTAGCAGGAGATAGTAAGGAGAATAACACAGACTCAGTCCTTGATCTCATGGAACTTGTATGCCAAATGGGGGAGACAGACAATGAAACAGACAATGAAATGAATGAGACGAGGTATAGTGTGGAAGCTAAAGAGTGAGTCCACCCTGATTAGCTGTGTAACTTTGAAAAGTTAATTAATCTCTGTGCTCCAGGTTCATTCTCTGAAAACTGGGGATAAAAATAATTCCTATCTTATGGGGCTGTTGTAAGGATTAGCTAAATTAATGTATCTAAAGTGCTAAGAATAGCTCCTGGTATTAATACATAAATGTATAATAAATGATAGTTAAAGAAACACTGTAATTGCACACTGGGGTAAGTACTATAAAGAAAACTCACTGAAAAAATGTGAGATACATCCTGTCATGGATTCTAAATTCCTTGAGGATAAAGACCAGGTGCTGGGGGGAAGGTAATGCATTTACATGCTGAGTTTGGCTTAGAGTGGCCACATTTGAGCAACACAAAGGCTCTCAGGAGGTAACTCTTAGGCATCCTGCAGCTCTAGGCCTAGTTCATATTTCAGGCGCACAGGCTCTTAAGCAAAGTCATCAGTATCAAGGGCTCACTGTTGGACCATCCATCTTTATTGGTCTTGGCCATTGCACATGGGGGATTGTTGCTGTTCCATTGGGAAATGTGATAGTGCTCCCCTGGCTAGGAACTCAGCACTCCCTCAGTTGTCATTTTTAACTGTAACCACTATGAAAATATCCAAACATCTTTATGTACCCTGTATACATGCCCTGGAGAACTCCTTCCCAACCATGTGCCCCCTATCAATAACACCCCACACCAGTGTTCCTCCCCTGCCATAGTTGAACCTCTCCGTAGTCTAAAACTTCTTCAAAAATGAAGCCTAATATATTGTCAGGATCCATTACTAGTAAAATGGAATAGAGTGATGGGTTGAAAGTTTAGATATAGAATACATACTAATTTAGAAAAATAAAGTAAAAATAAACTGGGGTATCAAAAAAATGAAAAAATGAAACGGCTTTATTTTTGATGTTTTGACTTTCATCACCGCAATAGGTGTTGCCCTGTATGTACAG
This sequence comes from Dasypus novemcinctus, assembly GCF_030445035.2. NCBI lineage: Eukaryota > Metazoa > Chordata > Mammalia > Cingulata > Dasypodidae > Dasypus > Dasypus novemcinctus. Next base: position 61,044,138 of record NC_080676.1, read on the forward strand.
TGGCAAGACAGTTTCTTCCATTTTTTCCTCAGTGTCTACATCCTTTCTTTTTCTTTTTTTTCCCTTCTAATTATTAAGTTTGTCTTCACAAGTTTTAGATCATAGTAATTCACATATACAATATACAGTACTCCCACATATCCAACATCAAACACTTTGTCCCTTCCCTAGCAACGATCTTTTTACATGTTCATATTATATTTACTGCAGCTGATGTACAGATATTGAAACAATAGCTTTCAAACATGGTTCCATTTGGGTTTACATTATGGTTTATATTTTAGACTATACAATTTTCTAAATATTTAGTGACTCCTGGGGATGAGTCTCCCTGGTGCCAAGAGATTACTACCAAGCACCAGCTGATGATGTAACTAGAAAAAGACCTTGAATAAAAGGGTCAACTCAGACCAGCAGAATATCTCAGCCTACATGTAATATCAGGTGCTAAAAACAGCTTTTTTACTTTGAATAAAAGGGGGAAATGGAAAGGACAAATGAGTATATATGGCTATGAACCTCCAAAAAAGAGTTGGGAGGTCATCAGAGGGGTCACGCTTGTGCACATCTCAGCAGGGTCCCAGAGACAGCCAAAGTAGATACAAGCCCAGGTACTGGTTCTCCTGAGGGCTACAGAGACTCAGAGGTTCTATGGCCATGGCAGATGGCTCTGGAGTTCAGTGCCATGTCAGTTGGCCCTACTTTGGAGTTTGTGTTCCTGAGTGTGATGGAGCTGGTCTCAGATGTGACCTTTCTACACATGCCTCTTCTGTTACTTTTACTGGACCTGTGGTTGGCGCTGGGGTTGATATATATTCAGGAGACCTGAATCTCTGGACTGTCCATGTGACAGCCACGTCCTGATCCTTAGCAGACTTGCAACTCTTACCCTCTGGTTTATTGGACTTACCCTGGCCAACTAACAGGGAGGTGAAGAAGGTCAACCACCACACCAGGGAGCCAACAGTGCCTACAACTGCAAGCACAAGAATTGTATCCATCATCCATGTGGAATCTAAGCCCCCTCTTGATATAGAGGTGGAGTGGACATAACCATCCCAGGGTCCACAGGATGGAGGAATAGAGTATGGATTAGAGTAGACTTACTGATATTCTACTATGGAACTATTGTGATCAGTAATGGAAGAAATTGTAGCACTGATGTGGAGAAAGTGGCCATGGTAGCTGCTGAGGGTAGGGAGAGGGAAGAAGAGATATATGGTGTGGGGATATTTTCAGGACTTAGAGTTGTCCTGGGTGGTACTGCAGGGACAGATGCTGGACATTGTATGTTCTGCCATGGCCCACTGGGTGGATTAGGACAGAGTATAAATGACAATGTAAACCATTATCCATGTGGTGCAGCAGTGCTCCAAAGTGCTTTCACCAAATGCAATGAATGTCCCATAATGATGAAAGAGGTTGTTGATGTGGGAGGAGTGGGGTTAGGGGGGTGGGGGGTTTATGGGGACCTCATATTTTTGAATGTAACATTAAAAAAAAAATAAAGAGAGAAAAAAAAAAGACCAGGTGCTGAATATCTTAATATCCTCACAGGAGTTTGCATGTAACAAGTGCTCAATAAATACTTAAATAAATGTGGGAGAGTCTATAATCTCTCCTAAGAAATATTTAGAATACAATGTTATCTTTTAAGTCAGGGATTCAATGATTCCTGTGATAAATTTATTTTCCAATTTGGTACTAGGAACCAGTGTGACTTTTATGACAAATTGATACTTTTGGTTTTATCAACAAGAATTACATAATCCATCATGCTTCATGTTTTTTGCCTTGGCTGCCAGGAAACAGTATTTCTTGACCCTCCTTATGGATTTTGATACTCCAGTGATGTTTTAATGGCCTTATTATAAAGTCATTATAAGTGAAATATTTCAAAGGTTATACACCTGTCAAACTTGCCATGTTATTTTTAGAGCTTTTCTTCCACTGAAGTAAGGATAATACATTCACAGTATATAGGAAATAAAAGTAAAGCTAGATTAAATTCTAGGTATAGTTTTCAAAACTAATCAGATGAAGGGCTGCCTATAAAGAGTATCATTGGGTGTATTTTGTGGTTTTCAGTCATTTCCACGAATGGTTCTCTAAAACATCTGGAAGATGCTATTGGTTTAAGTAAAATGTCAGTTGAATTTGCACCAGCAGTTGCATCAGTTGTGGCTACAACCAAATAAAGGTGGCAGGAAGGAAGAACCTGTTTGAGGTGCAAAGTGGAAATGAAAGATTCAAAACAGTATGAAAGGATTCCAGGTGAACGCTCAAGGCAGGATGGCTATCTTAGCAATCCCAGATGCCAATCAGAAACACTTGTTTCACTAAATGTTTTAAGGGCATCTGTGGTCAAGACTGTATAAAAAGGATAGAAAAACCTCCTCAGGGTAATTTAGAGCAATTAAGAATGCTGGGTCTCTTTCAAAAAACTAACTTTTTTGATGTGTATGGGGTCAGGGAAAAAAATGAAAAAGACTAGGGAAAAGAAAAATCACACTAAGTCACTAGTTATTCTCTGTGTAATAAGCAACCCAATGTCTTACTAAAAATATTTCCTTTAAATGCTCTTTCCTAAATGTTGTAATTATGAAAAATGCTTTCCTGCCCCCCCCCCCCCCCGTGCCTCCCGTTGCCTGCTGCAGGCATCAATTGCTGCTGTAGAAACATCCAGGAACCTGGAAAAAAGCTCTACACAGTTGTGCCTATCACCGTCAGTGGTCCAGTAGACAGCCCTTCCTTCCCAGGGCTGGACTGTCCCTCAGAATGTCATGGATGCCCAGTGAAACAGCACTTAGTCAGTAGGAAGCAGCTCTGCATAGAAGCCATTGCTGTGAACTAAACACCTCCAAAAACCAACCAATGCCTCATGGTGCTCTTTATCAGCTCTCTCAACCTTCCTCTAAAACTCTAGGAAGCAGTGATTCTCAACCTTAGATGTATTGGAATCACCCGGGGAACTTTAAGAAATAACTGAAGCCTGGGTCCCATCAGATTTTCTGATTTAATTATTCTGGAGTAAAGCCTGGACATCAGGGTTTTTAAAGGCCCCCCTGCTGATTCTAATGCATAGCCAAAGTTGAGAATCACTGCTCTGGAGCAGGAGTTCTCAAACTTACATGCACTCAGTGTACACTGGAATCTCCTGCTTGGTCCCACCCTCACAGTTTCTGATTCTGGGGTAGCGGCAGAGGATCTGCATTTCTAACAATTTCCCAGGGAAAGCGGATAGCACTAGTTTGGGTTATCACTGCTCTAGATGGTTATGGAGAAATGTACAGGATGGAAGAAAAGATATACTTGTGGAGAAACTTGTTCTAAAGAAAAAAAATCTCCTTTATTTCAATGCTCAGAAGGGCAGTCCCAATTCTACCATTTACAGCCCTGCCTTTGCCTGCAAAAGTAACTCTAAACATTTGAGCCTCTCTCAAGGCCTTTCATGCTTCTCAAACTTCACCCATCTCCAACAGGGCTCCTCTCCACCAACTGAACCAATTCATTTGCTACTGCCATCCACTTGTGCAGGAGGTACTCAGTAAATGCTCCTTCCAGCTCTGGGAGCTCAATTATCCTCCCCTTACAAAATGTCTCCCCCTTCCTTTTTATTCACATCTAATTACTTCTTCAATGTAATCTTAAATTTTCAAAATCCGCCCCATACTAAAAACAAACAAAATCAACAAAAACACAGGCCCTCACAAAAACTGGCAGCAGAAGCCTTAAAAATGTCATATCCCTCATACCCAGAAATTTCCCTTTCAGAAATTTATCCTCAAGAATGAATCAAGGGGGGAAGCGGACTTGGCCCAATGGATAGGGCGTCCACCTACCACATGGGAGGTCCACAGTTCAAACCCCGGGCCTCCTTAACCCGTGTGGAGCTGGCCCATGCGCAAGTGCTGATGCGTGCAAGGAGTGCCGTGCCATGTGGGGTGTCTGTCCCCTCTGTAGGGAAGCCCCATATGTGCAAGGAGTGCACCATGTAAGGAGAGCTGCTCAGCGCGAAAGAAGGTGCAGCCTGCCCAAGAATGGTACTGCACACATGGAGAGCTGACACAACAAGATGATGGAACAAAAATAAACACAGATTCCCGGTGCCACTGATAAGGACAGAAGTGGTCACAGAAGAACACAGCAAATGGACACAGAGAGGAGACAACGGGGGGGGGGGAGGGGGAGGGGAGAGAAATAAGTAAATCTTTAAAAAAAAATTGATTCAAGGAGTATGAGAAGATTTAGCTGGATGGATAATTCATCTCGGTTTGGTTTACTTTGGGAATAACCTGAAAATGTTTAAATTTTCAGGAAGAGGTGACCAGCAAAATGCACACCAGGCAAAGAGTACTGTACACAGGAAATTGTACAAGAATGTGTGATGCTATAGAAAGAACTACAGAGGATGGAGGGAGGTAAAGAGTGTGGATTCTGACACTCATCCCCCCAGCCTTGTGACCTTGGGCAAACCTTTTAAACCTCTGAGCCTCAGTTTTCTCATTATAACATGGGCATGGGAAACAGATGTGGCTCAGGTGCCTGGGCTCCCATCTACCATATGGGAGGCCCCAGGTTTGATTCCCAGGGCCTCCTGGTGAAGGCAAGCTGGCCTACACCATCGCAGAGGGCTGACAGCAGACAGTGAGTGCAAACAAGGTGGGGGGGGGGGGGGGATGGAATAAAATGAAGTAAAATAAATAAATCTTTAAAAAACAAAAATAAAACATGGGCATAATAGGAATATCCATTGTATAGGCATGCTATGAGGATTAAATGACTTAAATAATCTGAAAGCATGTTAAACACCCAGCAAAGTATTTGTACATATTAAGGGCTCAATCTCTGCTAATGCCTAATTATAAATAAAAGAAAAAATAGAAAATAGACTATGAAACAATGGGTACCGTATGATGTTATGATTCTGTATTTTTATATGTACAAAAAGTCCAGAAGAGTATACAGCAAAATATTAATGATGATCTCTGATGGTGAAGTTAAAATTTTCAACTTTTTGCTTATCTGTACTTTCTAACTATTGGACAACCAATATTTATTGTTTGCTACAAAAGTTAATATTTTAAACAAAATGAGCTCAAAAGCAAGTTCCTCCAGGAAGCTCTGAGATTCTACCCCCATTCTGATCACTTCCTTAAAGCCATCTCCCATACAAGACATATGTATCTTATTTGTTCTAAATTACCTTCATCTCAATTAGGAGGTCAGTTCTTGTGAAGGCTAAGTCATAAACTTAATCCTGGCCATGGCTCCTTCACCTAATTACAGTCAGATTATCTCAGCGACTTGCTGAATTAGTTGGTCCCAAAGGAACTAGGCCTGAGAACTTGAATAAATACCATACCCTTGACATGAATCTATCACCTACACATTCAAATAAATGGCAGGACATGTGAAGATTCAGGCTTCATATCTATTCTCATGTTTCTCTTTTGAGTTTTTTAATCTATCCAATTAGACAACATTTCATTTGTGTCCTTCTGCAGAGCCTTTTGTATATAATATTCCCCTATAGAGTCTCATCAACCTCTTCCCTTCCCTAGCTCACCTCTTCATGGGACCTCTCAAGGTCAGCACAAGAACAGAATCTCAGATTTCCCTTCTATTTTAAAAGCAGTAACCATTTATCATGTAGTAATACTAACAATGAAATGTTATCCAGGTAGGCACCAAACTAAGTGAAAACTAGAAATACCTTTCCTAAGACATTCTTGATTCACATACAACCACCCTCACTGACATATTCCCAAATTTTACTTTAGGCTAATGTGTTATATACATATATGTAAACTCCTGTATGAAAATATGGAAATCAGATTTGTTCATTTTTACTTCATATTATCCCAAGAATTTTTGAAGGCTAGGGTTACTGCTATTCAAAATGATGTCAGGCCTCAAACCTTGTATGCAAAATAACTGAAGATTATGATCTATTTGTTCTCTTACTCATGAACTAAGAAAGCTTTAACCTATGATCTCAAATCTTAGCCTGGAAATGGCAATTTTAAGCTCCTTGAATTTCTTTCTTTTTTAAAAAATCTTCTTACCTTCATGGCTGCTGGAGAAATATCCCCCTCTCATGTAGGATGACTGGCAGTTAGGCACTTCTAAAAGGGAAGCACAGACATACACACCCCTGTCAATATTTCTGCAGTAGCACTAGCACATTGGTTCAAATGCAGGTCTGCAGCCAAGTCCCAAACCTTCTCCTGGCTCCAGGCTCATGTCTTTTCAACACTGTCCTGGGAAAGATACACTAGCCTGATAAGAAACACGGGAAACATACTACAACCCACCATCTGAAAGTAAGACATTCCCAATCAAGGGTCACAAGAGGAAAAACTCATTATCTTGCTCTCCTATCTCAATCATTTTAGAAATTAGTTAACACTAAATATGGTGAGAAGTAATGGTAGAAAAAGAAATTGACTTTTAAAAGGCCAAGCCTGGCCTCCTGCCTATCATTGACTCGGGTCTTTTAGGTCCAGAACAGGAAACAGATTGCTTTTAGTTCTTTCCCAATCTGCTCTCTTTTATGCTGATGGTAACACTCAATTCTGCTCCAACTGGCCAGAGTATTTTCAGGACAAAAGATAAGGGGATTTGAAGTTATGAATGAAGCCTGAATAAGAACCATCAGGACTAGGGGATATGCAGTTTGGCAAGTACATTTTAGTCATGCCAGAACTGTTAAACTGAAACCAAACCACACTCAACTGATACCATCTTCAGGCATCATGTATCAAAGTGTCTATCAAGAGCAAAGACAGTTGAGTTGTGACCACTGGGATAAGCCTTCACCCCAGGGATGCTACTCTGATCAAAGAATTACAGATATGGTATCATCTACTGAGTGTCTTGCTTTATATTGGGTCAGGACAGATTAAAATATCAATCCCTAAAGAAAAATATTGCTGGTTATGCCTGCTCCCAAGAAAAATACATCACAACCTTAAGAAGGAATGCCACTGGAAATTTTAAAAGATATCATTTGGTAATATCTACTAATATCAATACTACCAACTGATATCTCCCTACCTACCTACCTATCTACCTACCTTTCCAGACTTTGCCATTTCAGCCCAATTTCAAGCTGAATGGAGCAATCGATGTACTGTCTCCAAGAAGGGCAAGAGCAAATTCTATATCCCATTCCATTTGCAAAAACCTCATTCATATACATACTGTCCACCCTCTCCTTGGGATTTTCAAGAAAACTTAAGCACTTGGGGGAAAGGCTGTAAACCTACCAACCACCCTCAAATTCCCTTACCCTTAACTGAAAAAAAAGTGAAAAGTTGGTCATTTCTGAAAGCAGAAGGGGAAACCAAGAGGAAAAAGTTTCTTAAGTGTGTAAATAGCTGCATAATGCCAACTCTTCTTTCTCCCAATGTTTTCATTTAATGTCTCGTGGGGTGTGTGTGTGTGTGTGTGTGTGTGTGTGTAGAGGGGATGTGGGATGGAGTGAGGTCCTATAAGTAAAAGAGTAATAAATTTCTTGATAGGTTAAAGTAAGTTCCTAGACAGGAGACATCCATAACTAAACAATAGGTATCTAACATGTTATACCTCTCCCTGTGTACACCAACAGTTGCTGAAAAACACGAGAACTTTCCCATCAAACAAACAGGACAATCTTTTCCATGGTGTACCTAGGGCCCTATAAAGCCATGAAATATCAGAACACCATTAATTTTGAGAATATAAAGAATCACACCCTACATGTTCACTTACACTTATATTGGGTGTTCAGTGGATTTGGTATACTCCAAAAGAAAGCCACAAAACTAGGGACAGGACTGAAATGTGAAAATGATATGCCCTGTGTCCAGTGATCCTAATGCTAAAAGTTCTTAAAAATGGTACCACCAAGACTGGACCCCAGCAATCTTTAGGCTTGGGTTCAGATGTGTATTCTGTGCCATTTCTGAATGCCTACTATACTCATTACCATTTGTAGTGTGTATATACCATATGTATACTCACTCTTCCATTTTGCTTTATATTCAGTGATGCCTAAACATGTCTACTTTACTAGACCTTAAGTTCTTTAAGGCAATTCTTATAAAACAATTTCCCAAGGCCTTGCACATAGAGGACACCCAATAACTACCGGATAGATAAATGAGATAATGAAGAAAGGAATGGTATGATTTTTATACAAACCTGAATCAACGCAGTAATCCCGGGGCTCCTGTTTGATTCCCATTGGTGACTGGAACCCATGTGCCGGTGGGCCTGGCAAACCTGGGACCCCGTGTTCATAGAGTGGGTCATGGTATTCTTGTTTGAATCCCTGAGGGGGTGGAGGAGCTGCAGGGACGATAGGTTCTGACATTTGCCTGTGGTAACTGGGGCGATTATCTCCAGGAACTCCTGACTGAGGAGGGAAGGTATGGCAGGGTTCAGACAGTTGTCTCTGAAATCTGTAAAGGAAGAAAGAAGTTCTATGGTTTAACTAGCAATCTGATGAATACCTACTATGATTTAGCACAGGGACTAAAGTTCAGATTAGGAAAATTATTTGCAGACAGCAGTAAATTTATATATGTTTGTTCATTAGTTCATTGATTTTTTTTTACCTGTAGACAGAATAAACTTTTAAAAAGCCTGAAAAGTACAAATTAACCAGTTATAAAATGTGGTTTAAAAAAAAAAAAGCTCATTCACAACAGCAATGAAAACCATAAAATCCTTAATAATAGCCAAGAATTATATGAGTAAAACCTTAACAGTGTCTGAGGAACAGAAAGATCTGAGTGAAGAGAAAAACAGCAAACCACACACACACAGAGCTTTGAAGTTGTTGATTCTCCAAAAATTATTCTATAAACGCAAGGCATACCCAACCAACTTGAAAGAATGATTCCAAATTTTATCTAAAACACTAATCTCTGAAAAGAAATAATGCTCTCCTGGAGAGCATATATATTATGAACTACAATAATTATAACAGTAATACAAGGAATTAAAGATAGGCAAATCAAAGGAAGTGAATGGAAAGACAAAAACCATCAAGTTCTAAAATTTAATGTTTTAGGGTTAGCATTTCAAATCAGTAAGGGGAAAAAAGATAGACCCTGTTTTACACCACATTCCAAAATAAGTTACATATGGATTAAAGAGTTAAATATAAAAAAGAACCAATAATAAAGTAAATATATATGATACTTCACATAATCATGGAGTGAAAAAAAAAATCTAAGCATCATACAAATAACAGAAATCAAGACAAATATGCATATACTTTAATGTATAAGTCTGGAATTTCTATAAATAAAAAAAAGAAACAACAGCAAAATGAAAACAAACTGGGGGAGAATCTCTAATAGATATAGCAACTTTAACATTGTTGACATAAAGAGAGCTTAAAAAAAAATCAATAAAAGATGAATATACCAATAGAAAAAATGAGCAAGGAGCATAAACAGGAAAATCACTAAGGAAGAAATAGCCATAAGCAGACCAAATTTTAACCTCATTAGTAATCAAAAAGTACAAATGAACAAACCAAGATGAAAAACAGAGAAATATTTTTTCTTGATAACTTGGAGGATGAAAAGGCAGATAATAATTCTATGGCTGGCACATAAAAAGCACTTAAATCATGGATAAGACTGGCTATAGCTATACAGATAGTTCCCAACTCAAATGTCTAACAAGGGAACTAACTGGCAAAGTACATTTTGAGAGTCATTTAGTTGAGAGCAACTATGAAATGTGATACAATGTGCAAATATATACGGTCCTGGAAAGGTTATTTTTGGTACATTAAGAAAGGTAGGTTGCAGGTTACAGGCAAGTGACATTAAGAAAAGCAGGTTGCAAATTTGATGCTCAAATTTGGGAGGGGAACATCAAATTTATGGCATCACATAAAATCCTGCAAATATTTAACCTGTATATAAATAATGCTTATCTCTGGGTGGTTATACTTTAGATGATTTCTCTTTCTTGCTCATAATATATAATAAATGTGTACTTTTTATAAGACAGAACAATAAAAAGCTTTTCGTTAATGTTGCTAACCAATGTGTATCCTTAAAGTACTTCAGCTATCAGATAAATCCAGATGGGAGCCAACTGCCCTTTCCCTGCTGGGCAGGCTATATGGCCCAAGGGAGAGCCTGAGGTCCTGACAGAGGGCAAATTTGCTTGGCTTCAGTGTCCTCATCTGTAACAAAGAGATACAATCTTTCTTCAAAATGCTACTGGAGGGAAACGGACTTTGGCCCAGCGGTTAGGGCGTCTGTCTACCACATGGGAGGTCCGCGGTTCAAACCCCGGGCCTCCTTGACCCGTGTGGAGCTGGCCCATGTGCAGTGCTGATGCGCGCAAGGAGTGCCCTGCCACGCAGGGGTGTCCCCCTCGTAGGGGAGCCCCACGCGCAAGGAGTGCACCCGTAAGGAGAGCCGCCCAGCGCGAGAGAAAGTGCGGCCTGCCCTGGAATGGCGCTGCCCACACTTCCCGAGCCGCTGACGACAACAGAAGCGGACAAAGAAACAAGACGCAGCAAAAAGACAGAAAACAGACAACTGGGGGAGGGGAGGGGAATTTTAAATAAATAAAAATAAATCTTTAAAAAAAAAACCAAAATGCTACTGGAATGATAAAGTGAGATTTGTCTATAAAGCATGGTTTTCTGCCATAGCTGGGATAGTTTGCAGACATGATTGTAATTACAGACTGTGGGGATGAATTCAAAAGGTGGGTGTGGAGGTTAGAGATGAGTGAGTGACCCTTCAAGACTGTATGGCCTAAGCCCATGAAATACTTGAGTGCCTACTATGCATAAAGTCTATGTGTATTAAAAAGAGTACTTGTGAACACATAAATAGTAAGTAGGAGCCAGGGTTCCTGGAGAAATAAAGAATTTAGAATGACTAGTTTTGTTGAGGTTTTAAAAAAAAATCAATAATATAATTCTTTAACACCTCAGTCTTTCTAATTTTAGCTTGAATCCTATTAAAACTTTAAATCAAATAACTTGAATTTGATTTGAATCAATCTGTGGCAACAAGTGCCCAATAAATTTTTAGAACATCAAGATTTAAATCTTAAACTGAAGAGATTTTATGTGCAGATAAAATAACGGTTTAGATGAGGGTATAGCATGGTATGATGTGTTCTGTGTGAGTCTGTATTACCAAAAGTAGCATAGTAAGATCATTTTATAACTTGAAGATCACTGAACAATTTTATGCTCAGCCGCCTGCTTATCCCACACACCAAAAGCAACAGAATCTGTCTGGTCAATATCTTAAACAAGTTTTACAAACTATGAGGTTCAATGGGTTGAGAGCCTTGAAGTGGGATCCCAAACACACCACAATGTAACTTCATCAGGCATGTGATTTTCAAGGCTGCTGTGATATTTAAGAAACCCTTCAATGGTCTTTGAAGAAGTGTCAATTTGAAACTCAGGTTTAGGCTTGACATTTAGAACATGGGCACCAGCAGCATACTGAGAACCTGACCTGACTTGTGATGCTGTGGGCAGAAAAGACAGACAAGGTATTCTTAAGGCCTTATTTTCATAAAGTGTCCAAACCCTTATGATACTTGGAAGGAACAGCAACAAGGGCCCACACCCTCCATTTTCTCTCTCCTTTGACCTCTGCCATAAGTCAGTTCCTTTGAAAACCCAGAGATTGCACGTACCAGGCAGTCCTGTTACTAGAGCCTCTGCAGCTGACAGGCCCAATCACTCCACTTCCGCTCAGTGCTCACCTCACTTTTCAGACTGAAATCTCACCTGGTATGGCCTCTTCAGGAAAAGGTACTTCCATATGGGCACCAGTCAGCAACCCCACCCCTTCCCCAAAGCCTACTTTTTAAGTTGCATGACGTTTAGAGGCCTGTGATTCATAGGAGGGATCCCATAATTGGGAATTGTTCAGTACCGGTTTGTTTTGAGGGAGTGGGAGTGGCAAAGACTATCTTAAGGGTAGGTCACAAAAAATATATTTGGAAGAAAGAGTCAGAGCTTGCTGCTGATAATGGCTTTTATTTGCAGAGATGAGTAAAAGTAATTCAGTTCTCGTTGTTCTCAAAATACATTCTGTGAACTTTGCTTACTGTCCTTCATTTGAACCCCTTCCTTTCTCCACATCCTTTTGAAATATCTAAGAATGTGTTGTATATATAACACAGCATTGAAAGATTCTTCTTATTTACCAAGGCAGGCAATCATTTTCAACTGCAGAGCAGCTCTGCTCCTAACATATCTTTTCTTCTTCTTTCTAAACCCCTTCCCTTTCTTCCACCCCTACCAATGATCGCAACAACAGAGATCATGCCTTAATAAACTCATAGTTGGTAAGTAAAAGCACACTTCTGACTACTAAGCAGGCCTAAATTCCATAGGTTACAAATAAAGGCTTTTTCAGTTAGTTTATTTAAAGAACAATTTATTTATTTATTTGTCAGATTTATATAGCGCTTCCTCCAAAGAGCTCACCCATGCTACCAACATTTTGGTTTACATTACAAAAACCACTAGATGCTTTTCCCACATTTCCTTTTCAGTTTCTGCTGCCAACACACAGAGTAAACACAATGCTTACAGGAAAAAAGGAGAAAAGTGTGGATCTGATGAAGGCTACACGGTGGCTATGGTGCCAGGGTGAAGTAAAGACAGTTCTGAGGCCAGCTGAAAGACAATACATAAAATCTGTGAAGAAATTGACACCATGTACTTCATATTTCTGTTAGGGCTAAGAGAAGATGGAAAATAGAGAAGCAGCATAGCTGGATAAGAGGCTCAGAACATCCTGAGCTGAAATCCAACTTTCATCCTTTACTAGTAGCTGTTGGGACCTTGAACAAGTTACACAACTGCTTTTAGCCTCAGTTCCTTATTCAGGACAACCAGAATACCCGTCCCAAAGATTTGTTGTAAAGCTTACATAAGATAATTCACGTGAAGGAACCCAGTAGACATTGGTAGGTTCTCAATATATTACCTTTACACTCTATCATCAACTGCCCTCCCACCCCCAACACACTAAACTCAGAAGCTATGCAAATATAAGAGAAGATCTTAAGAAATGGGAGAAGACTACCACATATAGAGAAACCATCCACAAATCAAAATATGAAAGTCTACTAGTTGCCTACACAATATCCATGAGTTAAAGAGAATGCTGATTTTATTCAGGGTGGCAATGTGCCACCCAATTTCACATTAGTATTTATTTTCCATATAACCGAGAGCCAGACACTGCTGCAAAACAAAACCCAAATGCTATCCTTCAAAACATATCCAAGTATTCTGAAACAACTCCAAGGGCTCAATGAGGTTTGTCAGTGCTGCTCAGGCTCAAATTGGCTGATCAAAGCTGTTGATAAAACATTGAAAGGTGAGGAACAAAATATTTCAAGGACCAGCTGTCTCATTTTTCAAGATTAAATATGGGAAAAGGAAAGAGATGCAAACATGACCCCAGAATATTAGATGGTCAAAGTAATAGTTTCATATATATGGTATTAATCACTCTGATAATGAAGAGATTAGGGATAAAGGGGAACTTGAAAACTTAACATTAAACAATGAAGCAATTGAAGCTTCTAAGTTATCTACATCATTTTATATAGATACATCATTTATGGGACCTACATCATTTTAGAGAATTCCTTTAGTACAGTTTTATCAAAAATTAAAGTGATCTTTAAAATATAATATTGTCACAGAAGCTAACATTTATTGAGCATTTCCTCTACAAAAATATTATTTAATTAGATCACTCAATGATTCCTTGTGGTAAATATTTTCTACTACTTTCCCATTTTCAGATAAAGAACACAAAGCTTAAATAAATTTAGTGCCTGCCTGAGATTATGCAGACAGTAAGCAGCAGAGCTGGGATTCAACCCCAGGTTGTTAGCTGTCCAACTCCAGAGGCAGTGGCCTGTACATCATTTCTACAATTGTTTTAACATCCTCTCTTGATGACCTTTAAATAAAAATCATACAGTCTAGACAACTAGAAAACCGCCATATGTTTGGAAATTAAGAGACATACTTTGAAAGAACTCAAGGGTCAAAAAAAAAATCATGATAGAAAATATCTGTAACTAAATTTTTAAAATACCACAGATTAGAACTTAGGACTTGGGTAGAGAGCTAATAATTCATAGTCCAAACCAGGATACTTTGGGGAGTGAAAAAGGGGAAACTATTGGCCATTACTTCCAGACAAGGCATATATAAACCTTAAGTGATATGGTCAATCCAGGATGTATGGTCACTATAGCCTTAGAAAAAAAATTTATATGCATATACTATAAACAAAAGAAGCTGAAAATTAATGAGCTAATCATCTAACTAAAGAAGTTAGAAAAGGAAAAATAGAATAAATCCAAAGGAAATACAAATTATAAAATATTTTAGTAACAGCAGAAATCAACAAAACAGGAAATCTCCAATAGAGAGAATGAACAAGGCCAAAAAAAGTTAATATGTTGAAAAGACAAAATTGTCTGGCAAGACTGAAAACAAAAGTCTAGATAAATAACATGAAAAATGAAAAAAGGGACAACTGCAGATGCTGTAGATTTTAAAAAGGACCTTATGAACAACTTTATTTTATTAATTTAAAAGAGGCAGAAAAAATGTTTGATAAAATTTTACCTTCATTCATGTTAAAAATTCTTAATAAGCTAGGAGGTAAAAGGAAATTTCTTCAGCTTGATACAAGATAAAAATCCATCGTAGATAGGGTAAAATGCTGAAAACAAGACCTATTAAGATTTAGAACTAAACAAACAACAACAAAAGAAACAACTCCTACTCTAACCATTATAAGTATATTATTTAGTCTGTCAAAGAAGGTTTCGTTACACATCCATGAAACTCAGTTTTGGATCCCAAAAAGAATTTGTGCTACCATATAGAACATGCTATTAAAAGGGGTGTGCCAAGGAGATGCATCAGACACATTCATTTCATTCCCAGGCTACAAATGTGATTTGTCAAGTTCTTCCTTCTCTAAAATTTACAAATTTTGAAGGACAGAAATGCACAGCAATTTACTAGGGATGGAAATTGTGAAGGAAAATAGAAACAAGAGAGAAACTTGGTATTAAATCTCTTAATTTATCTGGCATCTTTAGACATGAGTGCTTTTCTATAAAGCAAAATTCCAGGAAACTTAAGCTTATCCCTCTAAACTATGTAGCCCAGTTCATAATTACCCAGAAAGAAACCTTCATAAGAGGTTATGCAGTATATATAGTATTCCCTCTTTCAGAAGATATTATACATAACTGATCTTTTCTTGATGACTCAGGGATAACATATTATGACTATAAATTACTGTAATACTGATGCCCTTAGGGATTATCAAAAAAGTACAGGCTTTTCACCAGCAGGAGTATTTTCTTAAATTTTGCCCTTTCATGAGTTTTTATTACTTTCCTTGATGACAAATAAAGAGCAGTGTAATATAAAACTCTAAGAATACAAAAAGAAAAAAAAATTCTTAGATTATAAGTTTTTTAGTGGAGCTTCTTCAGTTGAATTGTGGGACTCTGGTGGGGCCTCCCTCAACTTGAGATGTGATGAGAAAATGGTATAATAAAATTATGTTCAGTATTACAGGCTTAACATATGAACATTTTCTAAGTTCTTCTACCCAGCACATGTAAACTGTAAACAGCACGATGAAAAAATATATACAAGATTTGAATGGCTGAATTTGAAAAGCACTCCTCTTCTTCAAGGAACTGCTGGTCTTTAAGGATAAATGGAACATGTCTGAACATGCCAAATTACATGGTTTTTTTTCTTCCTTGGGGGGAGGAAATCACCAATATAAATCACTACTTGCAAGCATAGTATTTAGCTTCTAAAAATAAATTCTGAGTTGTGAAGAATTATATACTAAGATTATATAAAACATTAAGAATGTACTTTTGACTAGATCATATTTTAGTTATAAAAAGTATAATTGCAGCAAACTACTATCAGTATTAACAAATATGTATTGAGGACAAGTAAGATATCCTGCTACATATAGTCTAAAGAAAGGGGTCTAAATTATGTTTTCTTATTCTCAAAGAACTTACTCTATTCAGCTTAGGGCACAACGTGACTGTGAGCAAAATGAAAAAGATATGTATTACAAGATAGGTTTAGATAAGGGATGTAGAAACTTAGATTTTGTAGCTTAAGAGTTGGACAAAGTCCTGGTATGGGTCAAGGTCAAAACAGATTTTTCAAGATCACTTATTGAGCTTTTACTAGTCATTAGTGAAAGTCAGCAACCCAAAGAAAATGAAAACCGAAACAAATGATTTAGTCATAAAGTTTGTATTTTGGTTTCTAAATGTAGGACTCTGTATTTGGCTATGTAATGTTGAGGAAGTCCCTTAGCTATATTTTACACCATTTATCTTGTAAAATGGTGTTTTCTACTCAGCTTTGGCCACAGAACTGTGAAAAGGCTCATTTAAGACTATTTTTTCTTCTAACCTGTAAAAAACAATGTATTTTTGTTAGCAGGTTAGTTATGAAGTAATATCCCTCTAGGTTTAAAAAAGTTATGAGCAAAGAACACACTATAGTACTGAACAAAAGTAATCTGTCCCACGTTAGGGCAGACACTGAGTTTATTAAGTACATGATTATTAAGTTTGATGTCATACACAGGTTTTCAGTTTGTCCCATTTTTCTGTTATGCAATATCTACCAACAAAATCAATGTCATATTTTTGATGTATTTTCTATCACAGATCTCACATAGCTATCTTTATTAATAGACAAGGGGGAGTAAGTCCAAGATGGATAAGCAGATGCTTCAGATTCAGACACAATCATTCCCAAAAAGATACATGACATTCTGATTCTGGCCTCTGCCTTGACACCTGCGGGCAGACACTCATGTATCTCAGGAATCCAAATCTCCCCCTTTCAAGAGGAGACAAAACTACTTCATTAAGTAGACTAAGGCCACTCTATCTGCCAGGACTGCAAGAGGAGAAATAACCTCCGATGGAATTAAGGTATTTCTTTCCCAACCCAGTTAACCTTTAACGCAATCTGTTTACATAAGTCCCCTGGATAAGAAACAAGGATTAAGGAGGAAATGTGAGCAAGAGATTTACCATCAAGTCATTTTCTTTTACACATGGTATACCAAACACAAAGTGTGCTGAGTATTTCAAATACTGAATCTATACCTCATCTCTCCTCAATTAATAAACCCCAAAAAAGTCAGATCAATGCTGCTTAAAAACAGAAAAACAAGAAAGTATTGAAATAGAAATGGTGTCAAGACCTGAGTTCACAAAGAGGCAGGCTTGCCAGGTAATTCCGCCCACAGAGAGGTTTTGTTTAGTCCGCAGAGTGTTGTTAGTGTTTTTCAGTTTGAATTAATTGCCAACTTAAAAAAAGCTGAAACTTTTACATAAAAACCCATGTCCAAATTCTCTTGAGAAAGGGCAAGATTGTTAATTCAAGGTTAACAAATGGCAAAAGCTAGTGGCAGCTGTCTCCTATGGAGGAGCTCAGACACAGGGGAACCCTACTATGTGCCAACAAACCCCCACACAACAACTCCACTTTGGCCCCATACAGCATAGGTGTTCATGGGCCTTCACCTCATCAGGGAAAACATACATTGATCAGCAGTTTTTCACAGCAAGGGGAAGGAGGAGCAGAATCAGATAAGAGGCCTATTTTTTCCTAAACTTCATCTAGAAATAAAGTGTTCCAAGTAAATACTGGTAAGTGCCTGGGTTGGCCCAGGCCTGGGAAAAGCGTATTCATGTGTCCTCCCTACTCTCCCTTGCCTCTCATTACACCCACCCAATGCAGAGTACAACAGACAGAAAGGAAATACTGTGGTCACCATCTTGCTGTTTTGGTAACAATACTGACAAACCATCACAACTACCTGCCGGCAGTTTCTCCTCCTCCCAGAGAGGTTTTCTGATCAGCATCCAAAATTCTAGAACACCATGGATAATGGACTTAGAAAGCTGGGACTTACGCAGTCAAACTTGGTGTTTGCGGAGGAGGCCCCTTTTACACCTTAGCTTGTTTGGTGAACTGAATGGACATGTTACTGCTGATGCTTCAATGTTTTTTTTGTTTTTTTTTTTTTAAAGATTTATTTATTTCATTAATTCACCCCCTCCCCCGGTTGTCTGTTCTCTGTGTCTATTTGCTGTGTCTTGTTTCTTTGTCTGCTTCTGTTGTCGTCAGTGGCACGGGAAGTGTGGGCGGCGCCATTCCTGGGCAGGCTGCACTTTCTTTCGCGCTGGGCGGCTCTCCCCACGGGGCGCACTCCCCGCGCACGGGGGACACCCCTGCGTGGCAGGGCACTCCCTGCGCGCATCAGCACTGCGCATGCGCCAGCTCCACACGGGCCAAGGAGGCCTGGGGTTTGAACCGTGGACCTCCCATGTGGTAGATGGACGCCCTAACCACTGGGCCAAGTCCGTTTCCCTCAATGTTCTTATATTAGGAATGCAGAACTCCCTGGAGTGTAACCAAGAGATTTTTATCTCAAAAGTAGATAATTATAAGTAAGGCCCTTAGCTAATTTCCTGTTAAAATGTGTTAAAATCAAATGAGTAATAACATTTGCTATAACTCAGCAATCTCTCCTAATATAAAGGTGAAATGTGAATGAAGTAATTTTGGGCAGCACAAACCAAGGTTCTATTCTGGTAGGCAGTATCCACTATGAAGCCAGGAAATCTGCCTTCGGCAAAACTTAACAGATCGTGTGTCCTGGGCAAGTCATCCTTCCTCCACCTCTACAATGGGGCAGATAGTACTAATTATCTCTCCTTTACCTCCTTCATAAGGATGTCGTAATGTCTAGAAACATTTGGAGTACTCAGGAACAGGGTGGTATGTAAACAGGCCACATTATTCATATTATTATAATCTTACCTCACAAGATGCCTCAGTGGAATGAGAGCTTTATAGGTTATCTGGTAAACATGACTAACTGCTTACCATCTTCCAGTGAGGAAAAGGAGGGGTGAAGAAGGCAGTTTGGAAGCCCAGATCAGCACTAACCTCTGTTCTGATGGATACTGGTTTTCTGGCATCATCTTTGGCATCTGCATGGGCGGATGTGGTGGTCGGGGAACTGCAAAGGGTTGCTGCTGTGGTCCAGGCTCTTGAAGCGAATGGGGGGTGGGGGCAGGGCCCACACCTTGCACAGGGCCAGCTGAAGGGGCATGCGCTGAGGGAGGCAGAGCTGCCTGAGGCGGGGGAAGTAGGGAATTCTGATGACTGGGTGACAGGGGGGTGGTAGGAGGGGTTAATGGCTTGAACCCAGAGGGAGGCTTCCTATCGTAGGCACTGTAAGCAGAAAAGAGAGAAGGAACCATTGAGCTGCAATCACGCCATTTGCATGGTTACCTGGTCCAGCAGAACACTAAGGCAGCCCACGGTTGCCAGGAAATGACAGGATTAACATAGTTAAATTGCTAGCAGCCCCAAGGGAATATTTGTACCTCTGAAAAGTGACAAACACACTGCGTCACAGGGACTTGTTTAACACTTCTAGTGATTTTTCTGAAAGATAATTTTAGCCTCTGCTTCCGGTTTCCTCTCCCGCCTCTTCCCCCTCCCCCCCTCCAAGAATTCTGTGTGTGTGGGTGTGTAAGGGTGGATGGGTGAGGGGAGAATCTAAGCCCAAGTCCTCCAGGGTTCTCAGGAATTCGCCAGAATCTCTGGTGAAGATAAATTTCTGCTGTAACATCACTGGAATTAACAACAACTCTCCTTCCATTTTCAGGCGAACCTTTGTTTATCTTCTAGAGCAAAGAATGATTTAAAATTAAAGCTTCATTCCTGGTGCCTGGATATTCTTAAGTAAAGGGCAAAAGCATCAGGACTTTTTCATATATTCTGATTTGCAGATTATTTCTTTGGTGCTTAAAGTTCACATTAACATATGACAGACATGAAGAAATATATATTCCTTCCTTCAAAGTCACAGATCAAATATCCCAGTATTTGATCCCCTAGGAAGGCTCAGTACCACATGAACTTAGTCTACCGCAGTCACAATGCTTCAACAGTTCTGCAGTTCATGTGCAGCAAAACAGCCCCAAGTGGACTGGTCTACACCTGGAAGATTAAATTGTCATGAAAGACAGAGGTGCTCTACCCCTTGAGTGTGTGCTGGATAAGACTTGCAACAGGCAGCACTACAGCAGAGTCTTTCTGGGCAGCCGTTCTTCAGTTCCACTTACCAGTAGTTGTAGAGGCACTTTTCTACATAGTTAGCACCGAGGGCCTGCTCATGGCTACAGGACGACAGCTCAGAGGAGGGGCTGTGCAGCTCCCGTTTGATCTTGGTTGGAGGTGGGGCATGAAGCACCACTGAAATGAGAACAGGGATGAGGGAAGAACAGAGAGGACAGCTGATTAACATGCTTCCTTCTGCACACATTGTAACTAGCCAATTGTTCTTGGAACTCATGTCAAGTCACATGCCAGAGAAAGCAAAACACTTCAACACAGAACCCTTCCATTTCAAACTAATGAAAAGTTCTTCAAAATCAGAAATCATCACCTGACACTTTAAATCAGCCAATTCTTTTTTATTTTTCCCCCCAAATTTCCTTGGTCATAGGTCTGCTTTCCAGATGCTCTGAAACCCTTAAAAATCCTGCAGATGAGTCTTCAAGAAAAACACAGGTGGTGACAGAATACCAGGGATTGCAGACATGAAGAATTCTGCCTCTAGAAAGGGCAAAATGGCCAAAATATGCTGGTAGGCACTGCTTTTCTTAAAATTGCTCTGGCAAATATACTTCCTATTCAGAGGCATATTTATAAATTAAATATATGGCTTTTTAAGAATCCTTAAGTAGCTCTAAATATCAGATCTGAGTAAGAAATACAACTCTGGAGCATTACAAAAACTTTTAAAACAAAGGAATTAAGACAATTGACCAAACTGCTACCCAGGAAAGGCTAACTGTATACAGACATTGACGTAGTCCTGGAAATGGTTGTGCTTACAATGTTTTCTCCATGCCTTTCCCAGTGACCAGCCAGGAAGAGCAGGTTTCCATAGTCAATCCTTTAGTAGATAGTGCCAATTACTTTTCCTGAATTGATTAAGTACATAGAGGTGCTGCTTTATGTTTGGAAGCCAACTGCATATTCCCTCTGTGATTGTGAGAGGGCAAAGTAAATAGGAGTTTTTCAAATCAAAATGACAGTGGCCCCAAAAAACAAACTCAGGTATGCCTTTTCTATATTATCTAGGAGCTAACTTGTTTCAGAGAGGACATTTTACCCAAAGTAGAAAGACAAATTGTAAACATGCTATACTATGAGGGCTGTCTTTTTCTAGTTATAAGTTAGTAAGTCTAGCTACTTAGAAGGATGGGGGAGAAGAATGAGTTAAGCTTCTTTGCCAGCTACTTTCCACCGTATTAAAGCTCTCATTAAATAGCTAACCACAGTCGGTGCTCTAGAAAGCCACTAAAATATTCTTGGACTCAATGTTCACTTCTAAAACACTTGCAGGAGTTTGGTTAATTCTTAACTATTATTCTAGGTAGAATTAGCTAAATGATCATCCTTTTTCTGTCTGATAAGGCTGAACAATCTTCTAACCAAGTAGGTTTCTCAGGTGTCTCCTACAACCCCAAATTCTGAACTCAGCAGTTGACATGAGTTGGGCAACTTTATCACAGACATCAAGATCATAAAATAATGTTGCCAGAAAGTCCTGCCAGTGACTGAAAGGAAAGGACAGGTTTTCATAATTCCTTTCTTACATTATGCCAACTGCATTTCCTGAATAGATGAAATAAATACAAAACTGGCAGGTTATATTTAGAAGTCTTTAGAGTCTCTTGTGATTTTTTGATGGTGACATCATGGCAGCCAATGCTCAATTGTTATCAAATGTTTTCAGACATTCAGACACAAAAAACAGTTAAGCTTGTTGTTGTTTGAATGTTTGCCGTAAATGACAAAGGAGAGTCAGTTGTTTTCATTTCTCCAATGCAGTGGATATACTGAGGGTTCTCAGCACTGCCCCTCTTCTCACCAGTCTTCTGCTGTAAAAGTTTTGGGGACAGGTAATGATGCCCCAGTTTAAACAGAAGTTACATGTCCTTGAAAAGTCTACTTTTCTTACTTCAAAGAAAATAATTTACAATCAGCGCTTTATCTCAATTTGGGAAGTAAACAATTAATGCTATTATTAATTTTCTCATTTAAGTTTTTAAAAATATCTTGATATCTTCACATTATTATAAGTTACCAGAGGATAAACCTAACACCAGAGTGTAAACCAAAGTTGCTCAGAAAGAAAAACTGTGTATGGTTTTAGGAAGAACATCTATTTTAAAAGAGAATCTAAACTGTCAGCTAATGCTGATGTCTTGATATCTTCAAAGCTATACAGTACTTTTAGTATACTGTACCATTTTGGCTCTAAATTATATGGTTCCCTCTCCTACCCCAAACTGTCTTATATGTGGAATCTTGTGCTCTCTACACAAAGGCGTTCAAGGAAAATTTGAAAAAAGAGATTGAGAGGATTATATTTTCACTTGCTTCTTAAAATACAATGACCACATCTCCCTCCAAGGCTAGGCACAATGTTAGCCATATATATTTTTTCCCTCAGGAATTAACCATTTGAAGGAGAGAAGAGATTGGAACAAGGCAGGAATGATATTGGAAGTTTCTAGAGCTACAATGACAGGAAAGCCTACCGGGGTTTTTGCAAGACGGGAGCAAGGTTTAGCTTTCCAAAGCAACTGCTGGGCCAGAGTCGATATGTAAAGGAGCCTGATTATGGCATGCCTCAGTGAGAGAGAGTGATGTATTTAAAGCAGAAACTCAGAACCTCAAGGAATGGTACAGCACCTTGCAGATGGTGCTATGATGTTGTGTAGTTATATACTGGTCTTTAAAAAAAATAGAGTAATTTATACTAAACGCTGACAGAGACCTAGCACTATAAATGATGGCCACAAACTGGAACTGAAAAAGGATTATGAACTCTTGAAGTTTGAGAAGAGATGCTTAAAAGTTGATAATTTGAGTAGATAAACATCTTTTACAATTAGAAATTATGAGTTATAGAAGATGGCCCCATAAAGCCTTTGTTGTCCTAACAACAATTCCTGGTAAATATCAACTGACAACCTTACTTGTCATAAAGGATTCGTTCGCTCATTCGTTTACTGGGTGTTCTCTATGGGTCAGGCATTCTGGAGGTGCTAGGGATACAATGGCAAGCAAAACAGACAAGGTTCTTTCCTCAGGACACACATAATTCAGTGAGGATGTAGCATCTTCTCACAGACGCAGTTAGAGATAGAATAGGGTCCCACAGTACACTTAATTCAGGCCCTTATTTTTGCAGAAAAGGGTCTTAGAGGGCAGAGGAGGCAAGGGCTCCCATTGTCATCTTTTTTTGTTGTTGAGGTATTGGGAGCCAGGGACTGAACCTGGGACCTCATATGTTGATGCCACACTGACTTCCCTGAGTTAGTTTTTTCATTTGTTTTACTTGTTGTCTTTGTTTTTTTCAGGAAGCACTGGGAACCAAACCTGGGACCTCCCTTGAGGTCCTCAACCACTTGAGCCACATCTGCTCCCACCACTGTCATCTTAATACTTTTGCACTGCACTGACAGAAATGGAAAATATTCCATTGTCCATTCTATACATTGAATAAAGAGGCCATACACCCTTTTATCAACTAAATAAAAAACAAAAATACCACACTACATCTGATTAAGGAAGAGTGCTCTAGAACAAAAGAAAAATGGAAAAGAAGAATAAAACCTCAGAAAAGAAAAAGAATGACAGACTAAGACAGAAGCAGCCAGACTCCTTACCTAAATTTACTATGAACTGCTCTTATATTATTTTATTTGATTGTCACAACCCAATGAGACAGTTACCACCTTCAGCTCCATTTCATAGATAAGAAAACCAAAGCTCAGACAGAAAGGGCACTTGCCAGACTCACAGCTAGTAAGCAGTCAGGATTCCTACCTAAGAAGTTCTTAATCATTATATTGCCTCCCAGAGGGAATCTGAGAGAAAAAGACTATATAGAAAAGGGATTTAAAGAAATAGGAAAAGAGATGGAGAAGAAGGATCAAAAACACTGGAAAAAAGCATGGAAGACTATACTTTTTTGGCCAGCTCTCAGGTCTGTATCCTCATCTTTAGTTTGCACTCTCCAGCTAGAGGCACACGTGATATACCTGAGTCTACTCAATGACTTAAACTGACACCTCCCTCTGTATCTAGGCCACTAAAACCCCCACAATTCTTTCCTCACCCCCACCAGCAATGTACATCTCTGATTCCAGCAGCCTTTACATCTTGTAATCCTTGCCTCCCATTCTAGTATTCCATCTAAAAGTTTCATTCTCCCTTGTATACTCCAGCTGATCAAAATCTTTTGGTCTCAGGAAGCAGATTTGGCTCATTGGATAGAGTGTCTGCCTATCACATGGGAGGTCAAACCCAGGGTCTCCTGACCAGTGTGATGAGCTGGCCCATGCAGTGCTGATGCACACACGAGTGCCGTGCCATGCAGGGGTGTCCCCCGCTTAGGGGAACCCCATGCACAAGGAGTGTGCCCTGTTAAGAGCCGACCCGCGTGAAGAAAGTGCAGCCTGCCCAGGAATGGCACCGCACACACACAGAACTGACGCAGCAAGATGACACAACAAAAAGAGACAGAGATTCCTGGTGCCGCTGACAAGAATATAAGCGGACACAGAGGAACACACACCGAATGGACACAGAGAGCAGACAACTGGGGGGGTGGGGATGGGAGAGAAATAAATAAATAAATCTTAAAAAATAAAAATCTTTTGGTCTCCTAGTTGCAGGCCCTTTGGAACACTCAGACCAGTCAGAAGCAGCATTGTTGCCACTGATACCATCTCTTTCTCCAAACGCCCTGCCTCTCCCACTAAATGATATTGCTTCTGGACAAGTCTTTCTGAATGCCACCTCTTGTGCAAGGAGACTTTGAGTGACTTTGGATCAGCAACCATTGTTTAGGCTACACACTGTGCTCACTCAAGACAGGACACATTGCTTAACTCTCAGGACAAAAGCAAAAAAAAAAGGGGAAGGGGAGCATGCTAATTTCAAGCACCAAATTTGGGTGAAGGGATGGCTCACATCAACACAGAAGCAATAAGAAGTAGAAATTATTATTTAATGAAATACAAGATTAATGAAAAAAAAAAAGTCAGGATGGAGATTACCCTGGAGTAAGGTGCAGTGACTGTTAAGGGACACAAGGAGTCTTTCTATATTCTGATGAGCTCGATTTCTTGATTTCAATGCTTGCTACTATGGGTGTGTTCGGTTTACAAAAATTCATTGAGTTCTACCCTTTTAATTTCTGTATGCTATTTCAATAAAAAATTCCTGCATTTTTAAAAAGGAATAGCCTTGTCCTTGTTAATATCAACCACTGAATTAATACTAAGATTTTTCAAATTTTAGGAAATATTTCTTCTCTGATGGTATAGAAGCAGTCTTCCAAAGAAATAACAAGACTGTTTTAAAATAGGAAAAAAAGACAAGCTGGTCCATTCAAAAGAAATAATAATCCCCTCTGCTGACAAAATCTGTTTCCTGCCCACAAGTACAGGCCTGTGGACTCTGTCCAAGGCAGCTCCCCCATGCCAGTGCTGGCAGTGAACTTCACTATTAGCGTTCTGAGGATCAAATCAAAGGAAAACTCTTTCATTTAATGTTATGATGAACGACAGTTCAATTCAAAAGGACTTTTTTTTTAGAAAGACAAAAACTACCTTGTCTAATAAGGCTTTCCTTTGGTGTTTCATCAAAGTTTCAATTTGCCACAGACTTTGCTGTGAATCCATACAACATTTATGTAGCTGCTGAGCATTAAAGAAATTGTCAGTCAGTTATACTACAGTCTGAGTGGGGAGAATGACTGAGTCCATCTTTATTTTTCCCACTTCACATACACAGGTATGGGTAGTTGTCACCAGTTGTTCTCCTTCAGGTTCTGTTTTGGGGTTTTCCTCTTCCCTTCCTCAGTTTCATTACTTTCATCCAAGTAGACTCTTTCCCAAATCAACTGTGCAGGCCTGACTTCAGGAGAAGACTTATCTGGTTACACTCAATGGCCATGATCCTCTCACTTTGCATAAAGAGTTGTGTCTCATGGTGGAAATTGACCAGAACGCCAACACCTGCCTCCAGCTGGCATACTGTCCATCAGGCTGGGTCTGAGGTGGCCGGCCTATGTCTCCACAGCCTCCAGTAGCTCTTCTGAACAAACATGATGTGGAACAAATAGAATGGCCAGATACTTCTCAAGATTCCAGAGCTGTAATCATAAAGCAAAAGCCAATTCCAAAGCTTACAACTCTCTTGGCCACCAGATTTGAGTTACTGCTCCTCTCTTAGACCATTCACACCCCCATCTCATTCCTCTCCAATGGAAGAATTATTTCCTGTTTAGTTCAAGAAGGAGGGGTAGGGGGACAAAGCTGGAGATATCTGCCCATACTGTTCTTCAGGACAGGGAAACATGATGAAAGGCAGAAGAAAGACTATCCAGCAGAGAAAGTTTTCCATCTTACCGTGCCACATGGGAAAAGGAACAGTATGGACATGTGAATAAAAAAATGGCACTAGCCAAAGAGAACTGAAGTAACCAGGGAAGAGCAGGTGTGGCTTCTTCTCCCTTGATTTACCCTTAACTTGTCTGAAGTACCCATTGGCAAAGACCAGAAGGCTTCATGTCACCAGAAGCAGTGTCTCTTAGGTTCTACCATATTACCAGAAAGGGGCAGAAATATTTATTTTAGGGTTGAGTAGATTAGAAACTCATTTCAGGAATAAAATGGATTAATTGCAATATTCTTCCTAATTTCTACAGCAGCACTAGTGAATGATAATGAAAGATGATACTCTATCCTGGGAACCAAGGAGCTTAAAGGAGGTAAATGGATAGGTTCTAGCACTTCATACAAAATACCTAGAAAATAAGATGCCTTTTGGATTTTCAAACCAAATAAGAGGCATGCTCAATGTTTTAGTTTGCTAAGCTACCAAAAGGAGAAACCATAAAACGCACTGGCTTTAACTATGGGAATTTATTAGCTTATAAGCTTACAGTTTTGAAACCGTTAAAATGTCTAAATCAAGACATCATTAAGATGATTCTTTCTTTCTGAAGACCAGTTGCCAGCAATCTTGGATGCCTTTGTCACTTGGCAAGACACATGATGGCATCTGCTGTTCTCTCCCTTCTGTTCTGGGTTTCGTTGCTTTCAGCTTCTTGCTTCCAGGCCTTTCTCAATTTCATTTTCTTAAGGACTCCAGTAGGAGGATTAAGACACATCCTGAATGAGGTGGGTTACATCTTAACTTAAGATCCTGCTCACCAAAAGAGCCTACTTACAATAGGTCTATACCCACAGGAATAGATTAACTTTAAGAACGTACTTTTCTGGGGTACATTCAGCTTCAAATCACCACACACAAGCTCTTCTGTGTGGTTAACACAGATTCTGCCTGGTAACAGGTTCCAAAAATAAAATTTTGAAATGTCACCCAATTTATTCAGGGAGCACAGTTCTAAAGCACAGTAGAAATAGGTATGGGGAAATGTGCAGTTTTCTTTCATATCTAATACAGATAACATTTTTAAGCATAAATTCACATATTTAATATAGCATCTATAAATATTAAAATCAACTATTTAGGAAGCTGTGCTAAAATTTTTAAATGAAACCCCCAAAAGTCTCTTCTCAAGCAGGTACAATTACCTCCATCTGAGTGGCTCTGTTCTTTTACTGGCATTTTAAACTCAACACAATAACATGGAAGTGAGAGGTGAGAGATATAAGATGGGAGAAGGCAGGCTTGAGAATGGCATTTCTGTATGTTCTAGGGAATAGTTTGTATTTCTGCATATCCTTTCAAATGTAGTCTTAAAAAGGTAGCAGTTACAAAACAACTGACCAGGACTCTTCAAAGCTGTCAATGCCATGGGAAAAAGAAAAGGTAGGGAGACTATTCCACATTAAAGAAGTCAAAAGAGGGATAACAATAAATACAATATATGATTCTTAATTGAATCCTAGACAAAAAAACACTAATAGCATCAGTTATAAATGACATTTGGGGGAAGCGGATTTGGCTCAACGAATAAGCATCCGCCTACCACACAGGAGGTCCAGGGTTCAAACCCAGGGTCTCCTGACCCGTGTGGTGAGCTGGCCCACGCGCAGTGCTGATGCCCACGCAAGGAGTGCCCTGCCATGCAGGGGTGTCCCCCGCATAGGGGAGCCCCACGCACAAAGTGCTGCTAGGAGAGCACCCTGTGCAAAAGAAAGCGCAGCCTGCAAGGGAGTGGCACATACAGAGAGCTGACGCAGCAAGATGACGCAACAAAAAGAGACACAGATTCCCGGTGCCGCTTACAAGAATGTGAGCAAACAAAGAAGAACACACAGCAAATGGACATAGAGAGCAGACTCCTGGCGGGGCAGGGAAGGGAAGAGAAATAAATAAAAAATAAATCTTAAAAAAAAAAAAGTCACCACCTTCAAGCAAATCAGCCTTATTCGACAAAGAATTACTTACTATAAGCTTCTTCCACTGATCTGGAAGAAGAATATAATAAACTTGTTTTAAAAAAATGACATTTGGGGGACAGAAAATTCTGAATATAGAAAACATGCTAGAAAAGATTACTGAATAAAATCTCATTTTCTGAGGTTATGAAGGAAATTGTCCTTAATCTTTTGAAATGTACATTATTTTGGGTGAAATGTCATAATGTCTTATAACTTGCTTTCAGATGGTTCAGAAATAAATAGTATATATACACAGAGAGAGAGATTAAACAAATATAGCAATATGTTCTAAAATTAAATCTATTAAAGATATTATAATATCCCATTTCCTCTGAGATACTTGGGGGAAAATGGTCTTATCTTATGATGACTAACATGTCAAAAGTAGATGTACGGGGAAGTAGATGTGGCTCAAGTGACTGAGTCTGCCACATGGGAGGTCCAGGTTTGGTTCCCAGTGCTTTCTAAAGATGAGCAAGATAATGAGCTGATGCAACTGGCTGGAGTGGTGAGCTGATGCAACAAGAGACACACAGAGGAAAACATAATGAGAGACACAACCACAACAAAGCAGGGAGTGGAGATGGCTCAAGCAATTAGGTGCTCCCTCCCACAGGGGAGATCCCAGGTTCAGTTCCTGGTGCCTCCTAAAAAAAAAAAAAAAAAAGACCAGCACACAACAAACAAACACAGCAGCAAATGCAAACAATAAGGCGGGAGAAATAAATGTTAAAAAAAAAAAAGTAGATATGCAGTTCAAAACCATGTCATGTATCTATCAGCCATATGGGATCTAAGACCCTTCTCGATTTAGAGGTGGAGTGGACATTGCCATCCCAGGGACCACAGAATGGAGGAATATAATATGGATTGGAGTGGACTTCTTGGTATTCTAGTATAGAACTGTTGTGACTCTAGCAATGGAAGAAATTGTATCACTGATATGGAGATGGTGGCCACAGGAGTTGCTGAGGACAGGGAGAGGGAGGAAGAGGTGTAATATGGGGCATTTTCGGGACTTGGAGTTGTCCTGAATGATACTGCAGGGACAGATGTAGGACACTGTATATCCTGCCATAACCCACGGGATGGACTGGGGGAAGAGTGTGAACTACAAGGTAAACTATGGTCCACGCAGTGTGGCAGTGCTCCAGGGTGTATTCACCAAATGCAATGAATGTGCCTCACTGATGAAAGGGAATGTTGATGTGGGAGGGGGGAGGGGTGGGGTGGAGAGTGTGGTATATGGGAACCTCTTATGTTTTTTAAAGTAATGAATGATGTGATCTATTTATTTTTTTAAAAAAAGGACAGTAACAGAACAAAACAACAATAACAACAACAAAAAAAACACATGCATTCAGACATGAAGGTGACCTCTGGCCTATTACCAAATTGGAAGGATGTTGCCGTGTTAATCCTGTCCCTTTACCATATTTGAATAAAAACACCCCAGGAATCTCAAATTACGTTAGGATAAGTGTTGATAATCTTCTAACGTCTAATTCAGCAGTTCTCGAATAGTTTTTGGCTCTGGTCCACTTAGAAAGGACAAGGGAATACCTAGAGAGGGCAAAAGGCAACTACCACCATCACCATGACTACTGCCATCACTGCTGCCCCACTTCTGCCTAATAAAGGTTGAGTAAGTCCAGGACCAGGGCTAGGGGAGGAAGCCTGAAACGGGTAGCCTAAACTTTTGCTGCTGTGGACTTTAAGAATAAAAAGGCACAAGAATTTCTGGAGGCTCCAACTTGTTCAAGGTAGCTTACCAGGCTAGGTCAGAAAGGAATGTGGACCTAAAGATTTTAACTTGTCTTAAGTAAAGTACATTGACTTGGAGGATCCCCTGTGCATTCATGACTTAGAAGCCAAGGATGGTGATACCACCAATAGGACTCTAGTGTGGGATCAAGGTCCTCCACACAACCCATGATGTGACAAGCATCTGGTGCAGCCAACACTTAGGTTAGCATACCACATGCAAGCTCTAAGATTCCAGGGCAGACTCATGTTGCAAACTCAAACTGCAAGGACAGTTGCATTTGTGCTGGGCAAAGACCTACACGAAGAAAGCAAGGCTTTTGCTCTGGCATAGGATTTGGTATCAGTAGGTGTAAGGAAAGATTGCTTCAGGACTGGCAGAGCTGCAGTTTTTGGGATTACAGATTCGTGGTCAGTTATGGTGGTGGTGGCTTTATGGTGTTGATTACTTCCGCATATCCTCCATTTGTCCTGTTTCTCAGTCAGGACCAAAAGAATGACTGTTACCCTGGTGGCATGTCATGGGGCCCCAGGGTAAAGGATCAACCACAGGGTGGCAGAATTCATCAATGAACAAATACAGAACAGAAGCCCTTTCTATATGGCAAATATCATCTTCTATACAATAAATAATGAAAGAGCCAAATCAGGAACAGTAAAGTCAGCTCCAGTTCCTGGAACATCTGACTCCAGGAATCTAATTTCTCCGAGGCAGTAGGAAAGAACTTCAGTCAGCAGAAGGCTTCAGGAATTGGTGTGTAGAGGGAAAAAAAATCCCACTACTGTTCATGATTTACACTAGAAATTTAGAAACTCAGGGTAATACAATCAGCTTAAGAAAAGAGGCTTTGAACTTCTAATTATGACATGAACTGTGAGAAAAACAGTCAGATCCAACAAACTGGGTAGGGTTACATTGATATAGGAACAGGACCAACCTAAGAGACAGATTCAAGTACTTGAAGTCCTGATGACCTTGCATGAAAATGGCTGGGGAACACCAGAGTGAAATAAGAATGGACAGAATATGAGCCAGGTCTTGCTACAGAGGAAAGAGAGTTGAATGAAGGAGCCACATTTCTTCCCCATAAGAGTAGATGAAGTTATATCAAGTGTTTGGACATTCAGGAATCAGGTACCTTTTGGGGAAGGATTTCTTGGATCGAAGCCAAGGCATTTTGTTGGTAAACTCCCATTAAAAATCACAGGCATCCTGCTTGAAAAATAAGAGTGAAGACTGTTTCCAGAGAGCCCACACAAATGGAAGGCAGAAACACAGGGTCAACAGGGACAATGGAAGATAACTTTAGAAATTCGAAAAGGGAAACTCAGAGGCCATGAATGGAAGAATTAACAAAGGGAGGAAACGGAGCTTAGAAAAGGACTGGACCAACTTTACAAATGTACATATAGCATTAGAAGATAGAGAGAGTGGTATCTGAAACATCTGTAAGAGGCCTCCTGCAAGGCTGGTGGAATCCTTCCCAGTGTACAGAATTAGAGCTATTGAGAGAAATACCCCCATCAACACTTTAGATTACAACAGAATTGGTACATTAAGAAGTTAAAGCCATGAAGCTGTTCTCTGTAAGCCTCTCTTTCCGTTTTCTCTGTTTATCTAACATAACCCTAAATTGCTGCTATAGATTCGAGATTACAGTGCTACATGGTTCTAGGTTGTGACATGTATAATGTATTGAGCTGGGAAAAGGTTGCTTTCTCTAGGGATACGCTGGCAGTATATAGAATTGGTGCTTGTGTGACAAGCTGCTGCAGTGTTTATATTGGTTTTGGAGATTGAGGTGTTTCTAAATCTTGTTTGTATAGGGCTGGTGTGATATATTTTGTGCCCTCACTGTTCCCTGGAATACGGAAGAGATGAGATACAAGATAGACTTCACAGTAGAGAAATCCAACACTGAAGGTACCAGCAGTGCCCGCTCAAGGCTGTAGCTTCTATTAGACTCCTTCTGACCACAGTAAAGGCAGGAAAATATGAAATATGAAAATGGTGGTTTTATACTTATAAAGGTATTTTAATTTCTTTGTGGGAAAAGAGGATTGACTTGATAGGAATGGGCTTTAGTTGGTGACATTCTTAAACTGTTGGAATCATTTTATTTGAACTATAATGTTTACATTATTTAGTAACTTTATATAACATGATGAGGGACAGGTGTTGGGTTGGAGGTTTGCTTCTGCTAGGACCTGCTCAATGATTACAACAGACAGCAAAAGAAAAAGGCTCTACCCTTCCCCCTTCTATGAGGCTGGGCCTCTTCCAGCCATGGTACCAGGGGACCAATAGAACCATTACGCATCTCAAAATTAACTCATTGGATGAAACATTGTTGGTCGGAAGATTAAAAAAATAAAACTTTGTCTTTGAAAAGTCACTTTGGGAGTGTCACTGTATATTGTACAACTGATGGGATAGATGTGGCCATTAGATTAAACCCATTGGGTTAAAATCAGCAAAAGGTCAAAATGTTGGGGCACTCTAAACTCCAGGGGGAGCTCCAGGCTTGCTCTACCTCTTTGCTCCCCCTCCAGAAAGAAGACAGTTACTATCTAGGTCCAGGATGACAACCAGGTCCTAAAGGATGGATGTGGGACAGACAGAGGATGGTTAGCTTTGGCTAGAAAGCACCTATCTCCCTCTTCTGTAGCATGCGGCTGGAAGCTGCCCCTGCTCTACGTAGGCTCAGAAGGAGCCCTGGCAGGAGGCACAGAATGGCCTGTTCTAGGCCTTGGGATAAGAGTCCTTGAGACTGACATATGGTCCAGTGGCAAGTTTGTCAAGCTAGAGAAGGTGGCTGGGCATGTCCTTGAGAATCAATGAAGACCAAGTAGTTGCTGCATAAAATTTACATTACTGGGTTTGTCCTTTTGCCACCTCTATCACTAACAATAACAACGTAGGTGATTTTCAAAGGTTTCAATTCTAAGTCTGGCTAAAACATGAAGTAAAAGAGATTCTTTGCATTAATTCTTCCTCTCTCCTCTTCCCAAAATAAGTGGTCATGTATGTAAGAGAAGCCCACCTTGGATGTACACTACATCAGACTTGTCCTGGCTCACTGAACTGCAGGTAAGAATGATTGCCCACACAGAAAACCTGCTCCTCATTCTCGGTACAAGATTCCACCTTTCAAATAGTCATTTCCAAACAGAAAACCGCTCTTATCAAAAAGGGAAAATAATTTAATGCCTATGGTAGCAGTTTTTTTGGACCCAGATGAACTAGTTTCAGATTTCCTTCCATTAAACTTACGCTCTCTCTATCCTTTGAAATAGCTTGGATTTGTGCCAGTTCCTTTTCTTCAAAGGAATCATTAATCCTAACAATAGTGACTTAGGTGAGACTCACATATTAATACATGTAGGGATCTTCCATAAAAAAATTTTGTACAGAATGAGTATTTCTAATTGCATTAAAACTGTCACATGCCAGAACAGGAAGACTCTCCTTTCAGTGATCTTCAGCACTTCAAACCAATTTGCATTTGCACATGGAGAAACCAAAGCATAAAGAGTGATTTAAGAGGCTTGTTCAAGTATACATAGCTGACGATGGAGAAAGTCAAGATAAAAATAAGTTGGTTCCTCTAGCTTTTAATATGCTCTCATGAAGTAGGTCTATTTAGACCTACAGCCGAAGGAACTGGCTTACTCCTGGGTCATTTGGTTACTCTGATGCTTAAGAGTCTGGCAGGATGAATAGGTGACTGACTGGCCTACTTTCACCAAAAGGAAGATCTGAGTATTATTTGGACCAACATTTTACTACTTTATTGAGACAGCAGTTCAAAGAATTTTATTATTCAACCTTTTCCAAAATAATTATATATATATATTTCATTTTCAAGATTGAAAAAAAAGTCCAAAAAGTCCCTGTTCTCCCAACTCCAGTGTCAGAGATGACAGGATGGCTTCCTCTACTGTAGGTTTTATTTCAACCACAGTAGACTTGGCCAGGAAGGACTGTTCTCAGTGGAACATACACGGAGGCTAAGATAGAAAAAGGCTCAAAAGAACTTTAAGCTTTAACATCTCTCCTAATTTACTCCCAATTTTTGTAATTCTCATTTCAATTGGCACTAAACTGAAGTGTTAAAGATACTTGAAATAGGATTTAAGCATTGTGGAAAATTTCATCTCCAAGTACAAATTTAAGATTCATCCTTACAATCTGATAAGGAGAAAATCCAAACCCTAGGGAAATTGGCTTCTCCCACCAGAATCATTCCCTTCTATCTATAGTCCCACTTCTCCTAAAAGCAGAAACTCAGCAAGTGCGTCAAGGACGCCTAAACTGCGTCTTGTTCTCTAGAACATGCTATCTTACTGGGAAACACAGTATTAGCTGCATAAAGTCTAAAGGCAGCCTAGGGAGACTTGGGTGGTGTAGGTGTTTAAAAGAGGAAATAGAAAATGAGGAACAGCTCTAACTAGTTTTTCCTATTTATCTCTAAGGTCACACCAAGGACTCTTAGAACTCAGGCTTTGCGACCCTTCACTGACTTACTTTCTTACCATGGGGAGGCTGGTGCCAGGACTTCAGAAAGATGGAGTGGGAGGACATCTAATAGAGAATGTGATGTATGCAAAATTCATTCACCAAATATTTACTTAATAGTCACCGTGCAGAGCAGGGTGCTATGGCCCAGGTGGACATAAAGATACATAGATGACAAAGATTCTTAGCATCTGGAGACAACTTAAGAGTTTAAGAGCAACCATTTGTTTCCTATTTCAACAGTAAGGGAAACTGGGAAGCAGGGACTATGTTTAATATTTGTCAAAATACAGAATACATCAAACCCGTATGCTGTTTTCTCCTTATTTTTCTTTTCTTTTTTTATTTTTTTAAATTATTTATTTATTTATTTTTTTGAATTACATTATGAAAAATATGAGGTCCCATTCAACCCCACCGCCCCCGCCCCCCACTCCCCCCACAGCAACACTCTCTCCCGTCTCCTTATTTTTCAAGAAATAAGATTCCTCCATGGTTGGTGGGGAAGGAAAGGAAGGAAAAGCAAGTTGAGGAGGGGCAGAAAATTTCTGACTCAAGATATCCCTCAGCATAGTAAAGTTATCACCACTAAATTATTCTCTATTAAAGTTCAGATTAGGGAACTTGGGGTAGGCATTCTAAGAATCTGTTCTTTATGGGTGACCCTGTAGAGGAGACATTCCAGTTCTATTCTACCCTTTCTATGGAAAAAGTATAAAAGACCCTCATTAAGTACCCTTTCAGGCAATCACAAAGTATTTCCAGGCACTTAGCTGAAAAGTGTTTATGTAAGCTCAAGTCCTCCTTAGCCCCTCTGGAGATGCACAAATATCAGCATCCTCTTACAGAGGTTGATACCTAGGGTTACTTCTGGAGAGGTTTTCAAACTCTCTCACAAAAGGACAATCTGCCCAGGCCTGTTCTTTTTTTTTTTTTTAATAAGGAAGGAAAGACATTGTTGCTCAAGACTAATTTACAGCAAAGGAAATAGTTCAGAAAAAAATCCTTACGGCAAAACACAAATGCAAATGGCCTTATTATGGTTGTGAGGATGAAGCTTGCGAACTAAGAGCTCTTAGAGAAATCTTAAGGGAGAAAATTACTCTGGATCATTACTTTGTTTTTAGCTGCTTGTCCTTATGTTTATCATAGAGCCCTGGCTAGCCATGCAGCCATCTCGGGGTGTGCCTGGGAGCTGTCAGTCCCGCCGCAGGAGGATGTTCAGGGTGAGCGCTAAGGAGACAAGTATACCCCTTTACCTGCCTCCTTCCAGGGCGAGGAGCCCACTCCAGTTTTGGGGTTGCCCAGAGGTTGGGTTCTTTCTGGTATTTCCAAGGGACTGTATTTGGGGGGAGGGGTGTGCAAAGCATTTCCTTAGTGCCGAGTGGAAGGCAGTTGGGAAGTACCATTTTAAAATGACACTTATCTGACCACAGTGGGGAAACTGAGCAGGAGAAAGGAGGCCGAGTTAGAAGGAATCGCAGGTGTTACCCCATGTTAAAATGTGAGCCTAAGCAAGAAATATCTGTGTTATGAGAGGCAAACATCCAAGTTCTTCAGGCCTGGAGTAAGGATTGGAGGTCACAGGAGAAGAGCAAGCAGGAATCTCTGAAGAAGAGCTAAAGCCACAATCCCATGAGAAGCAAGAGATAGGGTAATAGCCTCAGATCAAGTCCCAGCACCTCCTCTATTATCATTCCCCTCAGAGAACAACAGTCTAAAAAAAGGAGATAAGGGGAGTGGGTAGGAGCAGGACTTCACTGGCCTGGTCCCTCCATAGCAGCCCTTCCCCACAAATTCAGGCCATGAGCTTGGCAGCTTGAGGGTTAAAGCCAGCACTTAAAACTCAACCCCATTAAGCCCAGGCTTGAAGAACAGGGAGCAGCAGGGAAGCCAAAGGAAACTAATTTTGGAGGCTCTCCAAGCTGCCAATCACAAGCATATTTCTAACAGTCCCGGTGTTGTTTGAGTTGGTTGTTTTTCCACAGGCTGCACAATGGGGTCTGGTTATTCATTGAAAAAGTCTGCAAGCACGCCCCGCCCTCCATTCACAACCAATTTGGAATGCTCCATTCAGGCAAGAGGGGGAATCTACAGCTCCGCTTGCTGGGGCAGACGTAACAGGGTCCAGCTGTCACCACAGGGATACTTGCTCACCCAGTGAGCGGTGTTTACGTAGGAAATTCAGACACTGCAGGGGCAGCTTGCCTGCTCTGTGCCCTCCCCAGAACTTAACTGGCCAAGACTCTTTCTGAAATCTGCAAGGGTGTGCAAGTCAGCTAAAAGCGAGGTCGGGAATTACTGTCTGGCAAGAGGGGAAAGGCAAAAGAAAAACTACCCTGTGCTGGTCTGATTAGATTCTGACTATTACCAGCCAAGAGAAACAGACTTCAGTGGTATTTCTCTTTGCCCCCAGGCGAGCTGGTTTGCATTAGGGGACAGCTTTTTATGGAAGCCAGTCTCGCAGGACTCCACTTTTCCATTCATTGCCTACAGCTACCTCAGGAGCCACCTGGCTTCCTCCCCACAGGAGAGGGTCTCTGGGGACTTGATTCGGTTCTCGGGGCTGCAGTGGGGGTAGGGGGTTACCTACCTACTATAAACAGTTTCACAGTACCTTTTCCTGGTTCTGGATCTAGCCTAGCCTGAAGGGTTACAATACCTCCAGAATGCCCATGAGGCATCAAATGGGAAGTGTGGAGAGCTGGGGTTAGAGGGTGAAATCTACTCTAAGGACATGGCAAAGTACAAGGCTAAAAACTGGTTTGGTTTCTTAGGGATTTTTTTCAAAGCTTCAGTAATCACTCTGAGGGAGATCTGATGGAGCCAGTTTGACAACCAGACCTTTATTTCAAAGAAAAACATACTGCTTTATAAAATCAAATCTAGCAGATAAGTTTTAGCCATATATTTTTTTCCATAACATATCTGGACATTTTCAAATTTGTGTTTGTCTCTTCACTGTCCACCGCTGTCCCCCTGAGCACACCAGTGAACTCAGATGGTGCCAATGGAAGCATTAATCTCAAATCTTTCCAACCACAGCATCCCTATTCACTGCCATTATGCAGATCAGTCTCAATCTCCTGGCCTCTTAAAGCTAGATCCCTGTTCCCAGGAATCTTGCATGCTGTGCTCCAATTTTCCCTTATATACTTCTTTCTTCTAGACAGGAGAGCCTGCTTTATTTGGGATGAAGACCCTTTATGTACGGCTCCTCCCTTTAACATCTGAGTTGCTAGTTCATTATCACCTACCTGCCAGGCCTAAAGGTGTTGCACACATATACTTGGGGCCTAAAACCATGCCCCTCCTTTAAGCTGAGCCTCTTAGAGGGATGGGACAATGATAGAAGCTGACGACCAAAGTCTCTGTTAAGTGTGCTTGTTGAGTTCACAAAATGAAATTTTAAAAAAGCAACCTAATCCGGTACTGGCATCAGTATGCTTGGCACTTGTCCAAGAGCTGGGAGCTGCGACATGACAAGACTCTGAGCTCCCTGGATTCCAAATGGAGAAGTATGGTGTGCCAGGGCACAGACGGGGCCCAAGCTGCCTCAAGGGCAGCTGTATGCCTGCAAGGGGGCTGTGTCAGCCTCTGAGGCTGGGTGTATTTTACCATTCCTAAAACCCAAGGAGAGTGTGGAGAGAAGAGTCTCTTGGTAGGGAATCACAACCTCACCCCCTCACCGGTAATATTTTTTTCTGGGACTGAAATTAAAACAATGATTCTAGTAGATGGTAGAAACCTGCAGATAGTACAAATTCTTGGCTTTATTATTCTACCCACTTCTTACTCTTATCATTTGAAGGACCCTGAAGAGCAAGGGATAAAGAGTTATTTCCTGATTGATGCCAGGATTTTGTTACCTCTGACACCCATGTAAATGATCTGCTCAGCAGATACAGATGTGTCATTCTCTATCCCATGTCCCTCTCGCCAAGAACGAAAGGGCTGGAAAGGGTGCTGGGTTTTACTAGAGGACCAAGGGCAAAGAGACATAGAAGTGTAAGAGAAAAATCCATTGGTTTTAATAAGCCTAACAGGATAAAAGTGAGATAAAAACAGATTTTATTAAACATGTGACTCTTTCAGATAAATGGGAATGGTAGGACTTGGGTTCTTAAAGAGTCCTGGGTCTAAAGATCCTCGAGGCTCTCCAAAGAGGCAGGATTTCAAGTTGTTTAGCCCTTTCTCAGGTAGGTAGTGGGCTAGCTCACAAAGGCTTTGGGAGGATAGTGTAAAACCTGGAGACAAATAACTTTTCCCCTTCATGGTTTCCTCATGCTTCTCTTCAGCATTCTTCTCTTTCTTTTCCCTTATTTCCCCCTCTTTGCTGGGTTCTTAAGAGTATAAACTACTGATAGTCTTGATTCCCCCAAGCCTCTTATTTTAAAGTGCCTACTGTTTTCTTTCTTACCTTTCACAACAAAAAGACCTTAAGATGGATCTTTCACAAAGACATGGCCTTAAGACCACACTTATGCTATACCCGACTTGAGTCCAAAATGATGCACTCTCTCCTAAAGTAAAGTGCTGCTTCTATTATATAAACCTCATAGGTATATAGATAAAAAGAATCCAACTGAATAATGTCAAATTGAAACAGGATTAAGATCAATGTTTTAGGCTCAAAGACTGTCACTGTCTTAACAGTTAATCCTGGTTCCCTGACCATCTACTGCAATGTATTTATGGAAAGTGGATTCTATCAGTTCATTAGTTGGTCCTTAGGAAATTATGTGTACTTTTTCCAGTCATTCCATCCTTTTTGAAACAAAGATCTAAATAGACCCCTTATAGGGAAAACTGGGGTCATTCGGATTTTAAAACAATTCTCTAAATTACATTTGGTATGGAGGACATGATTTTAAAATAAGATTTTATCATGCCCTCTCCCTCGCATAAAACATCTTAGTTACTGAAAATGCTGACATGCAAACATTCATAACATTACAACTGAAACACGAGATAAAATCAGAACCGAGATATGCATCTAAAAACTGTTTTTTATATATGCCAAAATCTAATAATACCCTCAAGTACCCAAGCAGTCAATTCAGAAAAATGAATGTAACACCCCTCTCTACCACCCCCTCCCCACAAATCTAAGCACTCCTGAGTTCCAATCTCAGGCATGGCCTTGATTTGTATTCGATTCTGGGAAAAATGTATAGTAAAGATGTATACACATCTATGTGCTGACCTTAGCTATACGTATATTTATACAGATATATACACATACATATTTATAATATAGAGTATATACATATATGTACACACAGTTTTAGCAATACACACAAATACATCTTCTAGGAAACATG
The DNA here is from genome assembly GCF_030445035.2 of Dasypus novemcinctus. NCBI lineage: Eukaryota > Metazoa > Chordata > Mammalia > Cingulata > Dasypodidae > Dasypus > Dasypus novemcinctus. Next base: position 61,084,365 of record NC_080676.1, read on the forward strand.
TCAGTATTTATTTCTGTTTTATAATCTCTCTTTCAAATCCTAGATGGAAAAACTCAAAGCACCAAGATGGTCTCCCCTAACACTGGAGGCTTTCCTGAGGGCTTTCTCTAGGTATTTGAATTCAGAGCCTGGGAGTACCTGTATATTCAGATACTCCCAGGCTCTGCAGTTTTTTGAGAGCTTCTTATAGAATATTCTTCTTTAAAAAATATCACTTCACTAACTACTCCCATTTAGTTTAAAACCTCTATTCTCTCCAGGGATCTGGACCTCATAGTCTCCCTTCTGTAAAATGAGGGGTTTGGTAAGATTATATCTCTAAAAGGGAATTCTAGCTCAAACAATCTGGGATCTTCAGAGTTACTTCTCAGGACCAAGGGACAAACACCCACACATCCCCAACCCTGCGTCTGGCAGACTCCCTATGGTTTTTAGCTACATGTTTTATTCCCTTGACTTTGACCTCAAAGTTTTTAGGTGGGTGACACTTTACTAATGTCTACATTTCTGAAGTACAGGTGAATGTTATACAGCTAGAAGTAAGCTGGACACTTCTAATAGGATTTCTAAGAATGATGGCTTCATTATTTAAATCACACTTATGGATGGATGTGTACTGGCAGGAAATACAAATCTGGAAATTTCAAATTGTGATCTCTTTAGAAGGTGAGCTAAAGTGTTTACAAAAACAGTAAGCCATAATCTTCAAATAACTGCCCTTCCAAAATAAAAATAATTCCCCTCATTACTTAGTATAGGATTTCTCTCCCTCTCTTTTAGCACCCCCTCCCCCCAAACATATAAAGAAAAATTAATCAAATCATTGTTAACAAGAAAGCTTGGCTATTACCAGTGGCAGGTCACAAGAAAACATTTGTTTAAAAAATATTTCTGCTACTGAGATGGCAGAACCAATGAATTTAGGAAAAAGATTTGCTTTACTGGGTAAATGGAAGTTTGGTTTATAGTACATTGCTTGAGGGATTCAAACCAACTCATAAAGTTAAATTTGAATATTTTCCCCATCCCCTGGAGTAATCATGGGTTCTTCTTTAAGACTGGAGTGGAAACTGATCCTTAACACAAGGCTATAAAATGAGCTCATAGAGAAGGAGTCTGCTGCCCAGCAGTGGGCTCTGCCAGCTCCTGGGCCTCTTCACTGTGAGTCTGAACTACATTCAAATATAAAAGCAAAAATTAATGGCTCAAGGATATACCACCCCATACTGGTGTTCTTGCCTGACCTTAAGCAAGTGAGTTTATTTGAATTTATCCTTCTCCAAGCACCACCTCCAGAAATAAGTCAGACAGAATTATTAAAAGGCTTTTCTAGGCCACTCAACTATCTCTTTTATCCTTAAAGCACAACCTTAAGAAGTTAAAGCAAAAAGCAAACAAAGTAAAAAACACATAATACTTGGGAAGCAGAAACATCTCCCAAAGCACCTCCATTTTAGGTATAGTGTTTTAATTAAAGAACCTAGCACATTCTATTTGCTGAGAAGGTATTATTTCTAAGGAGCCAAACACATTTATTTATTCCTTCACTTTAGCCTGTTCCTGCAGATAAATACCTCTTGAAATATAAATCCTGTTTGCAGACATCTTTCTCTAAAGACTATATCCTTGCTTCAGCACATGAAATCAATTTGAATGTAGCCATCTTTCCTCCCTTTTAACTCTTTGGGTTACAGAGAAACAAACAAAAGTGTCATAAAAGCATTTCAAAGAGTCTCTGCCAAGAAAGCCATCTCCCAAACAGATTGCAGTTTATGCTGCTCCAAGCAAGAACTGGAAAGGCTGTGCCAAATTATCAACACAGAACAAAGTTGGATTACAAATCTACTGTCTTTCATCTTGCAAAAGGACACACACACATATACACACAATTTGGGTTGTCTTTATTTAGCCTTTCAAAGGGCAATAATTAACATGCATTTACTTTTCTGTAGAAAACTTCTGTGGCAAGCTGTGACAAAGCTAAGGTAGCCATGCATCTGTGGGTTACCGTTTATTCCCTTTTAAAGTTTCATGGCATAGTGCCTTGAAAATGAAGCCTATCATTAAAGAATGTATAGCTTGTACCTCAGTTCTCTCATTTAATGATTTAGAACACCTAGTATTTATTTAGACACAAAGATACCTTGCCTCCAGTGACATTTTTATACACACACTCACACACAGATAAAACAAAGCTGGGAAAAATTTGTTGGGTGCAAAATGAGAAATCAAATCCTTGCCTGGCTCAGGTGCTTGCTATTATAGACTATGACTAAGAGACATGAATTTCTCTATGATGCAACTCTCAAGAGAGGCAGCATTTCTCCAGGCCTCTCTTAAACCTGCTCACTCGCCAGTGACTAATGCTCTCTAGGGCTGCCCTGTGCTGCTCAAATTTCATCAGCCAGCTTTGTCCTTGATAGCTCAGCCTGGACCATAAAAACTCCCAAACCTGTTGAGGAGAGCCCTGAAAAATCAGTGCAAAGCTAACCATACCCTTGCCAGCACTGAGAGCCATCTTTTGTTCTCCTCACAGCATTTTGTTATCTCAAGTAATGAGCACTTAATGACCATTTTAAGAAAAAGTTTTTACTCTTCTTTGAATGATAAAATACGCAACAACTACATGAAAAATAAATCAGGGTCACACCGTGACCACCCTTTGTCAGCTTAGAAGTTAAAACAAAATCAACACTATGTTGGTGAAATCACAATTAACTGGAATATTACATTAACTATTTTCTGCACCTTTAAAACAAAGAAAAGTCAGGTTCATGATTCACCTCAAGGACTTACAAACCGAAGGATTTACAAACCAAACAAAAAATGCTGTAAGATAATGACTGATCAACAGACTTCAGTTTAATACCTTATATATAATGTCAACTAATTTGTAATTCTGAGCTTGAAGTCTTGCTCTAAAGAATTGTAGGATGAAATTATGTTCAGTTTAAGTCTAACCTACAATAAAACAAAAGCACTTCAGAAATTATTTCAATAAGGAATGTACTAAAGTTTTCAAGGGTAACTCTGAACTATATTAAAATAAACAAACAAAAACCAACATTAAATGCATTCCACTACCCAAATCTGCTAGTTATAGTTTTCTGAACATGGATGATCCAAAACTACATAATTTCAGAACAAATGTGCCACTATCAGAAAGGTACTTACAATTATCAGACTGAAAATCTGGGACAAATTGTTCATCATCTGGAACTTGTGCTGGAAAAAGAGATTTTTATTTTAGATCTTTACATTTCATTAAAAAGGAAAGCAAAAAAAATTTTTTTAATGGAAAAATAGGACAGCCAAGAAACTTGCCTTCAGCTAACCAAGCCTCTTGAAGTTGACTGAGATCCTGAAACAACTCTAGAATTGAAAATAGAAGAGACAAAATAAGGTACAGAAGAGAGGCTGAGTCTATAAGCTGCTTATACTGGGGGTGATTTGAGGAAACCACAACCTAAGAGTTTGGGAAAGCTTCACTACCTTCAGAATCATGAGCCAGATCTGTGTCCAAAAACTTCCTCTTCCTGTCAATCACAGGTCGCCCTCTACTTTCCTCTGATCGAGATTTCTGTAAGAGGCCAACAGATGGAGAAGTTTCACATATTATAAAGAGGTCCAAAGGGAGTTGTACCATGAAACAAATGAGAAGACTCATATTTGAAGAGAGAGGACAAAACAAACTAAAAGCCACATAAACTTACCCCTGGGACCATGAAAGGGACTTGCTGATCATAAAACCCATCCATGGTGCTTCCAACGTCTCTAATGTCACTTTGAAAGGTTTCAGCATTGAGTTATTTCTGGAGGAAAAGGGGTCCTCCTGTAATATGAATTTGGGAGATTTTAACTTTGGGGGGGGGGGAGAAAGAGAAACAAAGTAATTTTATACTATTCTTTCTTTAGGACCTGTGCAAAATCATTACCTTCTTTTGAAGTAATGAAAGCCCACTCAAGGTGTGAGCTTTACAGACTAACAAGGGTCTTGATTATCAACATTCTATGTGCCCAATGTTCTTACTGACAAATCTATTAACCAGACATTCTTGTCTTTTCTTTTGGATCAATTATGATTAAAGGTTTGCTTCTACTTGCCCCCCCCCCCCCCCCCAGGAACTTATTTTCGTTATAAAAGGGTGATTTCAGGATTCTTTCATACAGAAGAACCCCCAAGGTATTTGTAATGTTTGGGGCTTTTAAAAAGAGATAATTAAATTTCTGACAGTACAGTGTCAGGAAGTAGAGAAACTAGGTTTAAGTATTCTAAATTATGGGCAATTAAGAATCTGACATACATAGAGTTTCTAAAAGTATTTTGTAGGTCAATGGTAAAACAGTATGTATGGGTCCAGGAATACATCAGAGACACTTATCTTCACACACAACTATTTAAAACCTAAACTTCTGTACAAACACAGGTATAGTGTCTATAATGGTACAACTGTCTCCATGGCAACTTACAGAGATATCTTTGGTATCTCCAAATTCTAAAAGAATAAAACATCTATGAAAAATAATGGATAAAGGAAACTGGATTCCACAGCACATATTCTAGGTACATCTTTACCACAGGTCTTTAAAAAAGCATTAAAAGCAAAAGAACCACGGAAAGAAAATGGTTTGTTTCTTAAACGGTGAAATCAATTTTCCCAGACAAGTCAAACAAAATTAAACTGTCTCAGCATTGTTAAGTGTTGAAGTTGGGAGGAGGGATTGCAGTCAAAAGGGAAAGGAGAGACCTCTTTCTAATTTGGGAAGAACAAAGTAACAGTTTCAGGAAGGTACCATCTTTCTGAACACTACAGTTTATTCTCCAAAGAAAAACGCTATTAGGTCAACAAAATGGGGGGAAACATTCATTTCACTCACCTTGGCTCTAAGCAATGCAAACGTTTAAAGGATAATTTATTTTGTTGAACATGTATATAAATTTTAAATACGGAACTTTTTCCCAGGGGGCAATTCTATCCAATTGTATTTTTCACACTGTATGGAACATATAAAATGTTCATAAGTGAGCAGGATACAAGGAAACTCTTCACGGCCAGTTTCCTTTCAGCACTTTGGCCCAAGTAATCAGATATCTTCAAAGTCAAAGGGAAAGGGAGAGAGATGCGGGACAGCACATAGTTCATAAAACAGCACACTAATCATAACTTCCTAGAAAAACACTCCCGCCAGCCTGCCTGCGATCCTTCCAAACAGCGCTAAGACGGCCACAATAAAGCCTCTCTCCAAAGTCACCAACCTGTACGCAAAATCTGAGAAACCTCAGCAGTGAGTTGAGGGGCATAAACACGATTCCTCTGTAGCCCTCAAAAATCTGTCAAGATGAAATCGCGGCCTTAAAAATTCTGTAAATGTCTGTTAGGAATGAGTGGGGCAACGGATAGGAGAATGGAGGGGGAGAGATTTTCAGTATCATGATGAAATACATTGCAAAATACTTCAAAACGAAGAGCAAAAATATCTTTAAAAAATAAAAGCAAGGAAGTGCCATAAACGAACCCGAAAGAGGGATCGAGGATTTTTTAAGCAGCTCTCAGAGTTCAAGGGCTAGAAAAATTGTGTTCAGAGTATAATTTATTTTATAAGCCTGAAGGGTAGGCTCAAATTAATCCATGAGTTTAAACCACTTCCTTTGTGGCCCCCCTTCCTGGGGCCCCCAGGAAAACTTTAAACATCGCAGAGGAGCGAGATGGAGGCCCCTCCCCCGCGGCGCGCAGCGGGCCGGGTTTTATGAATGAGAGAGCGAGCCGCGGCCGCCACATCAGGTAGAGGCTGTAACTGGATCCCTCGAGCTGGGCCCCATTCACAAAACAAGACACACTTCCACCCAATTCCCAGCCTTCCCCATTCATGAAAACTCCTTCAGATGCACCCCCGCCCCCACTTCCAATGCACGCCCGGCCGCCGACGCAGGCCCCTCACCCCAGCGTTTTCGGAAGAAAGCGCAATGCCTCATTCACAAAAAAAAAAAAAAACCCCAAAAAAACCGCAGGGAGCCGCGAGCCTACGAAAGAAACCAGCTTCATTCACAAAGTCAACCACATTCATAAAACCGAGCTGCAGCGTGGGTGCTACCACTCTCCTCCCCCCCGCAAAAAAAAAAAAAAAAAAAGCAAAAAAGAAAACAAACCTTTCCAGGGAAGCCCCCCTCGAACAGAAGTTCGGTTCCCCACAGAACCCGGAAATGCGGCCAGACCCCTAATCCAGCCCCGGGCTCCAGCATCTCGTGGTGTCTCCCCCCGTTTTTCCCCTCCATCCTCAGGCCTCTGTTCTGATGCTCCCCGATTTTTCCACAGTCGCCACGCAGCTCGACGCCCTCAGTCCGCTGGGAAGGGGCTGTGTGATTGTCGGGGGGGAGAGGTTGGGGGGGACTGGGTGCCCACTTGCCACAACCTGGGACTTAAGAGGCTTGCATAAGTTGCTGGCCGACCCCCAATTCCGCAGGCTACACATGCCTATGTCATTTAACTCCGCCTGGTGTTCCGGGGGGGCATCACCTCTCAAATATTCCCCCTCAAGCTGCTTTCCGCCCCCTCCTCCCAATTGCAAAGCTCCACCAAGTGTCTCTTCTCGCGAGCCTCCAAGTCTCCTCGGGGCTCTCAGATCTCCAGGGGCTGTAAAGCCCCGCAACTCCGGGCCACCCCACCACCCAGACCCGCACTTCGCGCTCGGGCGAGCCTCCCCCGCGACGTGCAGAAACCCGTTCTCCGCACGCTCCGGAACCGTTAGCCGCCCCCGCCCGGCGCCTCCCAGGAACCGAACCGGACAGGACTGGACCGCGGGAGAAGGGGCGGTCAAACCCAGGAGGCTCACACGAGATAGACTGAACCCCGACTTTGAGGACTGAGTCAGCCCGTGAACTCTCGCCGGCAGGCCCTTCAAACCCACTCCTGGACGCCCCCACGGGAAGCCCTCTGCCCCCGCGAAGCCCCCTCACCTGAGGCGGCGGCTCTCGTCCCCTTGCAGCGGCCCCGGCGGCGCAGGCGCGCTCACGCACGCGCGCACCGGGACTGGGCGCTTAGGCGAATAGCTGGGGCGAACCGCTCCGGATACACTGAGCCGCTCCGCGAACCAGCGGCTGGACTCTGCGCTGCAGCTGCCAACCAGGCTGGAGCGCTGGCCCGGCCCCCCCGCAGCCTCCTGCTCTGCCCGCTGCCATTGGCCCATGGCCCTGTCCTAGCCCGGTTTCCATTGGCCCGAGGCCGCTCCCGCAGCTGTCCATCACCTGTTGTTTACCCTGTCTTTGGGCAAATCCAGCCTTGCCGCCCCATCAACTCCGGACCCCATTGGCCGACGGCGCGCCCCTCCCCACCCCCTCAGGGGTATGTTTTACATAATTTATGCACCGGGGGACATTGACCAATCAGCAAAGAGTTGTTTATATAATGAATGTAAGGACGTTTTTCATTCATAAAAAACGCGACCTGAGGGGGAAGCTTAGCTGAGTCAGTGAAGCTCTTAAAGGGGCCGAAACCTTGAGACGCCGCCTTTACTTCCCTCCTCGCCAGTTCTCCCAGCTTTTCACTGAGGCATGGTTCTAATTCCTTAACCACACCACCCCCTCATCTCCCTCCAGCAACTCCACAGCCAGGATTGGGCCTCTTGGCGCTAAATGTTCGCAACTGCAGCAAGAAGCAAAGTTATCGTTTTAGAATTCAGGAGAAAAGAATTCGTCATTCCACCCAGAAAGAAACTCGCTGACCGTCCTGGGCGTTCGACCCGCAGAAAAACAGAAAACGGAAACCGACTCCTCTAATCTTAGTTACCTTTAAGAGAGGCCTTCATTTCTTTTAACCAGTTTCCAGTGAGGAAGAATAAGCAGCCTCTCCCTTTTGAAAATCTAAGCTCATAAACAGATTTCAGTTCCTATTTTTCTAGCAAGGCCTAAGGTCCAAACAATTCCCGTTTTCTCGCGGTGTTTAATTGCAACCCTTAATCGCGGCCAGAGTGGGTCCTCGACCTGAGGCGATAGAGGGCCCGGGCTCAAGAAATCCTCTCCAGGGACGGTGCCAGCCAGTCAACCGATCTTGAAATATAAATCCCTCTGAAACGGGCGTGCAAGAGTTAGACCGCCTGCCTGTCTCCTCGGCGTGCTTGTTTTCCATTTAAGTGCTGAATGCAAGATGGTGCGTTTGCGAATTCGATCCCGTGCAGCTGGGAAAGAAGAGAAGCCTCTCTGCTTGCCAAATGATCGGGCACTAACAGCAGTCGCTGAGATTCTTAGCAGGGCGCTCCAGGCAACAAATAAACAAGCAATCCTCTCCCTCCTCCACCCTCTCTATCCCCTCCTGCGCAGTCCATGGGGACTCTCTCCTGTCCCACAGGATGCTGGGGACACTTGAGGGACCTCTTCTGTTCTCCTGTTGGTGTGCTGTGTCATTCACCCCGTGTGCCACCAGTGAGGAGAAAAGATGTCATATGTTAGGAGAGAGCCCCTAGCAAAGGGGGCTCCAGCATACTGAATCGTCATGCTGTGGGGAAACTGGATGTTTAGAAATAATTTTTTTTTTAAAAAGGAAACATTTGGGAGCGAGTGTAGCTCCGTGGTTTGATCTCCTGCTTCCCATTTAGAAGGTCCCGGGTTGAATCTCTGGTACCTCCTAAAAATTTTTTTTAAAAAGGAAACATTTGCCTATCTTCTTTTATGCCTTCATTTGTGTATGTTGAATGGAACTGGTGCTTGGTCTGTCGTTTAGTCTGTTGTTTGTAGCCCAAGAAATATTTGAATGCAGAAATATTTAAATGCCCTTAAGGAACCTGGACCACCCGGGGTTGAGTTCTGGGCCCAGCACTGACCAGTGAAAAGTTACTGACCTTGCAAGAGACTGAATGGACATGAGGCGAGGGGTGGGAAAGTACTCTGAACTTTAACAAGGAATTCCTGGATACTTAATTTCCTAGCTGTGCATTTTGCTTCTGACCCTAGTGCCAATAAAACTTTCCCTTAGTTTCTCTCTTCATTCTCCAGGTAGGGCCATTTCTATTTGGAGGTTTTACACTAGTCCAATTGTGTTCCCAGCTTGTATATCCCTGTGGTTGTCATTCAGAGGACTCTAGCTAGCTAGCTAGATGCAGGGCCAAGGTTAGCTTCCCAATCTTACTCCTCCCCAACTTTGTCTACCCCCCCACCTACCACACCCTCCTCCCCCATCTCATCCCATTTCATCTTGCCCTTTGTTCTACTTTCTCTAGAAGAGCTTTCTTACTCCTCTTGCTTAACTCTGTCAGTTTCCAGCCCTCCAGAAGTTCTGCAGCCCATGGGGCCACAAGTCCTTACTATATAAACCATAGCACTCAGTCACATTTTATAACTTGACTACAGGAAAACAGTGCAGGACACTTCACAGCGACTTGCTCCTCAGGGTCAGGCTTCATGCCTGCAGTGTGGCTCTTGTGATCTTTGCCTCAAGCCAAGGCTCCCCGTCCCACCTTAGGAAGAGAAGTAGGGTAATTTTTTATTAAGGAGAGGTACATAGTGTCTAAATTGGGGGTTGGAGAGGAGTTGGGGGATGGGTTTTTAATAGGAAAGCTGTCACAGATACAAGATTATGTGCAGGGATTTAGTGCTGGAAGAGAGCTATGAATTATTTAGTCAATCAGTAAATAGTCATTTTGTGCCCAATATTCAGCTCAACCCCGTGGTAGGCCCAAAAGTTAGAGAGATGAATAAGACCCAGTCTTTGGAGGAGCCCAGTCTGTTGCACAATTTCAGTAGCTGAGGTTTGCTGGGTGCTTAATATATGAGCTGTTTCATGCCGTATACAATTCTTCACAGACTATCTCATTTAATCCTCATAATAATCTGAAGGGGTTAGTACTATCATTATGTCCATTCTATAGGTGGGAAACTGAGGCACAAAGAGGTTAAGCAACTTACCTGTGGTCACAGATCTAGGCGGTTGCTGAGCCTAAATAGGAACCAAGGCGGTCAGGCCCCAGAGTGGATATGTGAAATACCTAGCATAGGCCTCTGTTGTTTGGCAAACTGCCAGGGAAGATAATTTGAACCCAAAGTTGTAGTGGACAGAACTGGTTGAAATTACAGAGAAGCAGATTTCAACTCAGTCTAGTGTTAGGAAGGACTTTGGAATGTTTGGCTTGGTCTGAGAAAGAACTACTACAGCTGGTAATGGATCTTCTGTCACAGGAGGCATTCACACATTTCGGGAGAGTGTGGAGAGATTTCTTTGCTGAGTGGGACAGATAAACTCTAAGCTTTGCTCTAGCTCAAAGCTTCTAAGATTCTGGGCATTTGGAGCTTTGTGCTGGCAGCATAGGTCAGGCCCTGGGCAGAGCCGCCTCCAGTCCAGCATGAGTTGCCAGGCCAACTCCTGGGCCTAGGTTTCTTATTGTTTTCTTTCCACTCTTCTTCCTTCTTTTCTTCTGTTCCTTCTCAGTGACTTGCCTCCCCTACCCCCATCCCCATCCCTACTCTCCTCCTCTTGTTATCTGTGCCTTCATATAAGAGTTAGGGGTCAGGATTTAGAAGTTCTTCATCTAGTACATTGAGTCTTTCCTTCTAAGAACATTACTTACGTTAGAGCTTTTGTCAAGCACGTGTTCTAATATACCACTCCCTCTCCTCCAGGAGAGAAACAGGATTGGAAAAGAAAACAAAGAGGGAGACCAATCCTCTGGAGCATTCATCTAGTGTCAATCTAGCCTTTGTCCTCTGGCAGTAGCCAAACTCAGTTAATCACAATAGGATAAGTAGACCCTTGTTCTTTAAGCTCAAGTTGCTTTGGAAAAGCAACTTGGAAGGGTAGAAAAACAAGCACCTTGCCCCGGGCCTGCAAGCTTTTGTTTCCGTTTAGAGGATTGCTTTTAAAAATTTCTCCCAAAATGTCAAAAGCAAGTCAAAGGGTAAGAGAGGCCACCAGTAGTATGAGCTGCCCACCAAATGGTGGTGAAAAATGTGGCAACTTCATGATCTTGGTCCATCACATGAGAAAATGCCTCCTCTTCCTCAGTTAGAAATGCTGTGGTAAGCGTAGTTCTGGCTGGGGCGGGGAGCCCCATCTCGAGGCTGGGGTGTGGGCTACCTGTCCCCTGGGAGCCGGTTCCTATTTTTGTATAGTATGAAGGAAGGTCTTTCTTTTCTAACATTCGGCAATAAGTGCCCTTGGGGAAAAAAGAAAATCTTTTTTGGATTCAATGTCTCTTTAAACAAATAGGGGCCATTTTGTCTTCAGGGTTCTTACAGGCAGGGAACCGTGATAGCTAACCTTTACCCAGTGCTTAATAGGAGCCAGGCTTTAACACATTTCATCCCAACGACAGCCTGTGAGGGAAGCACCTTCATCATCACCTGCCCTTGTTGCAGATGAGGACGCTTAGGTACCGAAGGTTAGCTCTGTACCTGGTCGTGTAGCTAGCAAGGGGAAGGAGGGGGAGGTGTGCCCAGTTGGGTTTCTCAGAGCCGCCCATTTGCCACTCTGCTGAGGAAGTTGTGTGTGCTTAATGACAACAATCACACCAAAAGAGTTCTTCATCTGTGCCATGCCCTGATTTGGGTCATTGCTTGTATTAACCCACATGATCCTGTGATGTAGATACTGTTATTATCCCCACTTTACAGATGATAAAGAGAGGTTAGTATTGGGAAGTGGACATGGCTCAACTGATAGACTGTCCGCCTACCATATGGAGGGGCCAGGGTTCGATACCCAGGGCCTCTTGACCTGTGTGGTGAGCTGGCCCACGCGCAGTGCTGCTGTGAGCAAGGAGTGCCGTGCCACGCAGGGGCAACCCCGCGTAGAGGTGCCCCACGTGCAAGGTGTGCACCCTGCAAGGAGAGCTGCTTTGTGTGAAAAAAGCACAGCCCTCCCGGGAGTGGTGCCTCACACACACGGAGAGTTGACACAGCAAGATGACGCAACAAAAAAGAGACGCAGTTTCCCTGTCCTGCCTGACAATGCAAACAGATTCAGAAGAACACACAGCGAATGGACACAGAGAGCAGACAACAGGGGTGGTGGGGTGGTGGGGTGGTGGTGGTGGTAGGAAAAATAAATAAATCTAAAAAAAAAAAGAGAGAGAGGTTAGTATCAATTGGAGGTGGGAACCGAACCCTGATCTTGAATTAGGGAGGCTGCTTGCTCTTAAATACTTCACTCTTTGGCTTTAGTTCCTGTACTCTCCCACTCTCAGTTTTCCTCATCTTCCCTTTGGGATTTAGGAACTCTCAGGAGAAATCTTGAGCTTCCTGGGGAACTTGTTCCAGCAACACCAGCCAGACCTCTGAATCATTATCCTGGGCCAGCAAAGATTTGTCTTATTAATGTCACTCGAGAAAGATGATGGCAATTACATTTACTGAGCATCCCCACTACGCCAAGATTTGTGCTAGACCCTTCACATAGATTACCTTATTTGATGTTCCCAATCTCTCTCTGAGAATGTAATATTAGCCTGATTTGCAGATAGGAAAACTGAGGTTCAAAGTAAGAGGTGAAAAAGCATATCTGAAAAATCATAAACAAAAAAAATATATCTGAGGTTTCGTGGTTGGGAAGGAGCCAGTCAGGTCTCTGACCAAACGCATGATCTTGACCCTCTGGCCCACCTGGCCTAGTGGGGCCTTATTCCTCTCCTGGCTCATTTCCTGAGCCCAGGACATCTTCTCTCCTCCTAATTCTCAATTCTTAGTGTTTACAAAATATGCACTACTGAGAGCCTGGGGAACATGTCATGTTTAGATTCCTAATGGTTGAAGGATTTCTTCCTTCAGCTCCAAACCTTAAAAAATAATCATTCAATGCAAGTCTTGAAAACTTCCCATGGATTCTTCCCATTGCGTTCAGAGTCCAGCTCCTCAGCAGGATCTTCACAGCATCATGGGGACCCTGCAGTCCGTCTCTCCCCAGCCTCCTGGACTTGGTGGTCTGGGACTCAGGACGAAGTGCCTGTGCCTTGAGCCAGTTCTGGGCCAGCCTCCTGCTCTTCCTTGGAGGTCCACGGGCTCCCTGATAGTTTGAGGACTGCCTGCTCCCACATAAAGGAGCATCAGACTTCTGGGATTTGGGGGCCTCATGTTTGATCTTTAAAGAGTTCTGTCCTTCTTGACGTTAGGTTGCTATTCAGAACATCTCAGTGCATTAAGCATATGCTTCTCCAGCAGTCTCTTAACTGCCATGGGTTTAAAGACCAGCAAACAGAGTGAGTTTGAAACGGCTATAGAGAAAGAGTACATGGGTTCCCAGTGAGCACCAAAAGGCCTTCTCTAATGAGGAAGTGGATGAGCTTGAATGTGTAGACTTAGCAAAATCTATTTCGACTGTTCAGAGGCCTCTTTTTGCTTCCTTTTATGCCCTTAATTGGGAGTTTCAGATGCTGAAGGTTAACCCTTGCTGAGACAGACTTCAGCTCCCAAAGCAGGAGTGGGCAAATCAGACCTTGCTTACCTCGAGCTGTGAGAGTCTTTGCTTAGGCGTCTCTTAACAGGCCCACTGGAAGAACAGGCTAATGTGGTGGTAGGGCTGGAACAGGGTTCTCCCATGGGCCTGCTTCAGTGTGGCAGCTGGAAGGCAAGTGATTCTTCTAGCTCTTGGCTTGGTCTTCTAGTGCCCAGCCTCTGCTTTGGCTCTTCTGGCCTGTGAAGGAGGCGTTTTTATTTTGAGTTGGACAAAGGGAAGATCAACCATGGTCAACTGTAATAGAATGCCCAGATGAAAGACCCCATCAGTGGATTCGATCACTTGGCTTCAAATGGGGCATCCCACCTGCCCTTTCAATGTGAGGCAGTTCTCTCACCCACTGCCTGACTCAAAACCAAACAAGCACACCAAGTGTTTAAAAGCAAGGATATAAATTCTTGTGTCCTTCCCTTCTATTTCTCACTAATAGTCTGCATGAATGCGCCTGGCCTCTGGGGCAGAAGGCAATTTTGATTTAAACCAGAACCCATCTCAAAGACTCTCCTCATTCTTGCTCCTCTCTCATCTGCACTCTTTCCCATTACAAAGCCAACCTACTAGCCCCAAAGTACAAAATCTGAGAAGAATATCCCATCCCAAGACAGCCCTGACTTTGCAGCACTGTGAGGGGCTCAGGTGTTTTTTGGGGCAGGACATATGGTACTCATTAAACTATTAGAGACCACTGTTTACCTTCCTCTTCCATGCCTTAAGTACTGATGTTTGGCTCCCTCCTTTGTGCTGTCCCATTGCTGGGTATCTAGGAGGCTGGAAGACTGGCCTCTGATTCTCAAGTGGGATTATCAGCTTGATACAAGCTTTGTAAGGGAATGAATGCTCAGCCATGGCAATTTTGGCCAATTTTGTTTGTTTGTTTACTTTCTAGTATCTAAACATATAGGAAAGTGCCCGCATTCTACAATGTGGCTCACAAAGTGAACACCACTATGCATCTAGTGCCGAGACTGAAAAACATTACCAGCCCCTCCCCGAAGTCCTTCTCACATCCCCTCCCAGTCACTAAGCCCACCCCCCCTCTACCCCTGTAACGGGAGCCATCATCCTGGCTTCTTAAGTACAAAATCAGTTTTTTCTGACTTTTTTTTTTTTCTTTGAATAAATGGAATCATAGAGTACATACTCTTTTGTGCTTGGCTTCTTTTCCTCAACATTATGTTTGGAAGAGTCACCCATTTTGTAGTGTGTTGTTGTATTTCATTCACTCTCACTGTTATATAGTATTCCATTGTATGAATTAGCTGATTTATCCATTTTACTATGAATGGACTCCGGGTAGTTTCCAGTTTTTGCTATTACTAATGATACTGCTATGAACATACTAGTGAGACTCTAGTATATACATGCCTTTTGGTAAACATCAACCTAATTTCGCTGGTTTGTTTAAGATGCAGTCGTAGGATTCATTTAAATGTGTTATTTCTTTGAAAAGTGACAAAGACTCATGATAAAATTTCCAGCATTGTAGTAGGTATTAATGGAAAAGAAAAGCCCCTCTGTCATCTTCTAGCTTGTACCCATTCTCCCAAATCAAGCACTATTAAGTTTTGCTTTATTTTGGTTTTTTGGTGTTTTTTGTTTGTTTGTTTGTTTGATTTTTTTTTTTTTTTTTGAGGTACCAGAGCCAGGGATTGAACTCTGGACCTCATATGTGGGAAGCTGGCACTCAACCACTTTAGCCACACCAGCTCCCCGGAGTTGGTTTTTCTGTTTGCTTGCTTGTTTTTAGGAAGCGCCAGGGACCCAACCCGGAACATCCCATGTGGGAAACAGGTGCCCAACCGCTTGAGCCACATCCTTCCCCTTAACAGTTTCTTGGGTATCATGCTAGATATTTTCTAGTGTCCAGACAATCATATCTAAGTACATACATTATAGCCTTTTAAAAAAAGCAAATTGGAACTTCTTGTGGGAATGTAAAATGGTATAGCTGCTGTGGAAGACAGTTTGGCAGTTCCTCAGGAAGCTAAGTATAGAATTGCTATATGATCTGGCAATTCCACTACTAGATATATTCCCAGAAGACCTGAAAACAGAGACACAAACAACATTTGCACACCGATGTTCATAATAGCATTATGCACAATTGCCAAAAGATGGAAGCAATCCAGGATCCATCAATCGATGAACGGAAAACCAAATGTGGCATATACATTTGATGAAATATTATTCAGCTGTAAGAATGAATGACATCCTGATGCATGTGACAATACGGATGAAACTTGACGACATCATGTTGAGTGAAATAAGCCAGACACAAAGGACAAATATGTATGATCTCACTAATATGAACTAAGTATAATAAGCAAACTTGTAGAATCTAAAATGTAGGTTACTAGGAGATAGAATGAGGGTAGAGAATGGTGATCTGATGCTTAATTTGTATAGAATTTCTAATTAGGTTGGTTGTAAATGTTTGGAAATGGATAGAGGTGATGGTAGCATATTATTGTGAGTATAACAGCATTAGAATTGTGTGTGAATATGGTTGAAAGAGGATGTTTAGGGTCGTGCATGTCACTAGAAGGAAAGCTAGAGGGTAAAACATGGACCGTGTAACCTAGTGGACCTCTCGGGGATGATTACTGTGGCTAATGGCACAAATGTACGGGTGTTCTTCCGTGAACATTACTCTTACAGGTGTTAATAATAGGGAATATGGGAAAAACACACCTATTCAAACTATGAACTATAGTTAACAGTGATGTTTTAATATTCTTTCATTAATTGTAATAGAGATACCACACCAATGCTAAGTGTCAAAAACAGGAGGGTACAGGGCTTTTCTTTTTGGAGTAATGAAACTCTGAAATTGATTGCAGTAATGAATGCACAACTCTGTAAGAGCCGTTGATTGTACTCTTCAAATGAATTGTGTGCAGTGTGAATATATCTCAATAATACTGCTTATAAAAGAGGCAAATTAGATTTTACCTCACTGTATTTCTGCATTCTGTCCTCCCCATCTGCGTCCCCCACATAGCATTTCAGAGTCCCAGTGATCAGCAGATGAGAGTTTCTCATCAAAGTGAATGGTACTTTGTACCTATTGGAGGAGGCCCCACTATCGCTTTTTATTTTTTATTTTTTAGGAGGTATGGGGGATCGAACCTGGGACCTCATACATGGGAAGCAGGTGCTCAACCACTTGAGCTACATCTGCTCCCCACACTATCACTTTTAATAGACCCTTATTTAGGTAAGTCACAGAGGAGTTTACAGCAGTAATTTTCATTTCTACTTCCATAAATATTTGTTGAGTGGCTAGTGTCTGTGCAGCTTAGGTCTTGTCCAAGAAGAGCTCAGTCTTGTGGAGAGAGGGAGAAAAGCATAGAGACAAGCAACTATTATACAATCTTTGTAAGTATCATCATAGAGGCTCGTAAATAGGTTTGGGGAGTACAAATGAAGGAGAAGTGGGTGCTTCCTCTGAGGATCAAGGAAGGCTCCAGAGATGACAGGTGGGCCAGGCTTTGAATGACTAATTACTAAGAATTTGCTGAGCAGAGCAAAGAGGGAAGGGCTTTCCAGCAGAAGGAGCAGCAGGCACAGGGACTCCGCAGCTTTGCAGAAATTGGCATATCAGGGACAGTCAATTGCTCGTGTATGCCCAAACTGTGGGATGTCAGGGTGGGGAAGAGATACAACTGAGATGAAGCTAGTATGGGTATTTTGGACACAGGATGCCAAGGATCTTATGAAAATATGAGAGGGCTGATCATTCACATTTGGGAATCTGGGGATGCATTGCGTAGGTGCTTTAAAAACAATCAACCAAACAGGCACAAAAATACCGCTTCAAACATCACGTCCTCTGTGAGACCCTCAATTAAAGCACCTATCACATTATTCACATGTCTTTTTTGCCAATGGCACAAACTCTTCTAATAGGAAACTTCTCAGATTCTATCCAAATTCCTCAGCCCCAACCATAGTACCTGGCACAGTACCTAGCAGCAGGTGGTCACCAAATGAATGAATATGTGAATGAATAAGTGATTTCTACTGCACAACAAAACACTGTGCCTAAGAAAGGGACTGGGTGTGTTTCCTTCTCTCTGGATTTATTTTTCTGCCTTGCCCATATGGTGGGAGAGGAATGAGTTGCTGGTCACCCAGCCTCTGCAGTAATTCAGGGAGAAGCTCAGGGTGTGTGAAGGAAGAAGCTCTTTATTTCCTTAGCTCAGTACAAGGATCCTGGGACATTCAGTTGTATTTAAACCAGATTTGGGATGGTGTTGAGATTGGTGGGACCCTACAACCTCACCTCAGCCCTTAGCAACCCAGAGGTATTCATACTGCATCAAAAAGCCGTCTCCCATCGCTATTTCCGAAATCCAGGCCTTGTTCAGAAAGAGGGATTCTACCTCATTTACATTCGTTCAACCTAAGTCTTCCCCCAACAGATGCCCCTTCAACCACTGGGGCAGGGCAACATCCAGCAGGTGGGAAGAACCACTTCCCATTATTTGTTTGGATTGGAAGACCTCAGGGTCTAAAAAGGAGCGTTTCTTCTTCACCTTTGTTTTGCCTGGGCCTCACAGACAGACATTATCAACTTCTTGGGGACAGGTCATTATTCCTGGAGGGCCTTCTTCAGTCAACCAAGAATGATCAACCTAAAGCATTCTTTTTAACCTGACCATGGACGAATATTTTTCACCTGGTAGCATCTTGGTTGGGAAGCTTTCTCACACCCTTGAGTTGAACCATCTTTGAAATCTTTCCTCACTCTCATTGCTCCTTGCTCCATAATCTAATTGCTTTATATATTTATCTGGCTTTCATTGGGACGTTCCCACTCAAGAATGTTGATTTTGAACCTGGAAGCTGACCTCAGGGCCTGCTCTGACAGAGTCTGTCTCAGCACTAGTTGAATTTAAAAACTAAATATGGTCTTCACTATACATTAAACTGATTTCAGTGCCAAGATGTAATGTTTCATTACAGGATGCAAGTTTACCCTTTCCAACCCACACATTCTTGACTGGAATGTGGGTAGCATTCATTTACAACTATGTGCATACCTTGCAAATGTAAATGGTAACGAGGTAATCCATATGGTAATATGGCAATTACTCCTTAGTCTCACGTCTGGAAGAAGCCCTTGATTTATTCAGGGCCTTCAGTGGGTTAAGCTAGCTCCTTCTGCTTCCCAGATTCACTGCTTCCTCTCACAGTTATTAAATTATACCTGTGCTTTCTTGTGGCAGCTGGGGTGTGGTGAAAAGAGTGTGGACAGGAAGTCCAAAGCCCCATTTCTGTCTCAACCCCATTACTGCTATGTGGCCGTTGGTGAAAGACATCTTACTTCTCTGCGCGTCAATGTTCCACCTGTAAAGCGAAACTATGAATCCCTGCCTTGTAGAGTTGTTTGTTCTGCGTGTGCGAAGATATCTGGTGCCTAGTAGGTATGGGTAGTGGGACGGGGTTACAATCATGCTCTGTCACTTGATAACCTGGTGAATTTGGACAAGTGATTTAATCTTTCTGAGCTTCAGTTGTATCAGTTGTGAAATGGTGATCATAATGTAAACCTTAAAGTCTCTGAGGAGGAATAAAAAGAATATTCAAAAGCCATCTAGGGAGCTGATGTGGCTCAGTGGTTGAGCATCAGCTTCCCACATACAAGGTCCCTTGTTCAATCCCCTGCTCTGGTAACTCAAAAAATAAAATAAAATTTAAAGTCATCTAGTAGAGTAACTGGCATAGAGTAGAAAAGTAATATATCTTGCTCCCTTCCCTCTTTTCTTGCATGAATTAAAACACGATGTACTATCCTTTCACAACACCACTGACCCTATCAGTAAGATCCACAATAATCTTCCCTGGGATAAATTAAAGAGTCCTAACACCTTCCTTCTTATGGGACATTTCCACTCCTAGACGTCACTTAGTGTTTTCTTCTTAGCTATCTTTCTCCAATATCTGGTGCTTCTCTTTTCTTCATTCATGATTTCTACTGGATCTCAGGAAGGGGCAGGGCAGAACATCTTCATGGAGAATATGCTATTTGAACAGGACATTGCAGAATGCCTAGGTACACTTTGGCAGAGAAGGGGAAGTGGCGATCATAGACAGAGCAGCATGATAAAGGCACACATGTGTAAGTGTGTGTGGCATGTTGGGGGAAGAGGGGCTAATGTGTCTCAAGCAATGGTTTGCAAAATCACCCAGGCATCACCCAGGCAATCGTGATTTTCTCTTAGTAGGACGCCATCATTTTTTTTGAAGACTATCGCAAACATGTGGTATGTCAATCTATCACATGAACCACGAAAAAACATTTATTAGTAGAAAGTGGGAACTTACTTTATGTGTACATATAAACCCAGAGCCACGAGCACGTGTCTGTGAAATAACAAGCTGTTGGAGGACATGAGACAGGTTGTTCTGGAGGCTTTTCCCTGAGTATACACTGGGGGCTGGTTCCTTCGCTTTGCCATCTGTGGGCTCACATAGAGATAGGCAGAGCTGCTGGTGCCCAAGGTTGAGCAAAAGTTGATGGGAGAAAACGCAGAGAAAATTGTATCTTTGAGTGTGATTTGGGAAAGATTCCACTATTCTATTTTACTGAAGGAACATTTCTTTGCAACTGATGGGACAAAGGCGAGCGGTTAAAGCCAGGACGCAGAGGGCTGTGCTGGGCGGGGGACGTCAGCCGGGGAGCACAGGAAAGCAAGCGCCGAGGAAACTGGGTTGGAACTCTGTGTTGGAGGTCTGAAAACTATGAGGAGCCACAGTAAGTTTTGGAGTAGAGGAGTGACAGTGGAAATGGGAGATCTGGGAAGACAGAACCCAGATGAAGAGATGGGGGAATCAGAAGATGGAGTCATCAGATGATGCCTTGTCCGGGTCCAGAACGCCCACGAGTGCCGGTGAACAGGACCAGGCCCACGGGGAGGAGGGAGGAGGCGGGCTGTGGGCACCTGCTCTCCTGTCTCAGAACGAACGGCCGCAAACCAGCACGCCCGCCTGCTGCCGCTGCTTGGGTAGAGGAGGGAGAATAGCCAGAGTTTCATATTCCCTCAGTGATGACTAAGCTCTGCACAGCAGGCACTGGATGAGGCTCTTATTTAGGCTCCTTACCCTGCTCCCTGTCACATACCAGAGCACTTCGTCCGGGCTGTGGTGAGTAGTAGGAGGTCAGTTCAAGCCCTGTTGAGCCCAAGTCTAGGGTTAACATGTAACAGAATCCTCCAGGCTGTTACATTTATGATTATAAAAGACTTGACACATTATTTTAAAGGGAGTAGGAGCGGAAGTAGAAATTGTTCTTTGAACTGGAAAGCATGCATACCTATCGTGATGCTTTAAAATTTTTTAAATTTAGGGCCCAGTTCCAGAAAAGTTTCAAACATTTAATAATCTCACTTTTTTGGTGTAGTTTCTCCAAAACTGTTTGGTGTTTTTTTGCTAATTTTTAAATTACTCTTCTTAATTCATCCAGACTGGGAATTTGGTCTTTGAAAATTTTGTCTTTTAAAACATTTCAAATTACAAAATTATTAGGTACCCATTGTGTACAATATGGAAAATATATAAAAAGATGAAAAATAAACTATCATAATTCTAGAAATGAATACTGTTAACATTTCAACATAATTTCTCCCAGTTTTTTTCTTTGCTGTTTTACCTAATTGAGTTTTCAAAAATGTATGATTTTGCGTTTTGCTTGTTTTGTTTAGCACTATAGCCCAGGCATGTCCCAGGGCATTAGCCAGCTTCCTAAGCACCTTGGTAAAGGTCTGCCTAACATGCCTTCTTAAAGCTATCACATCACTTGTTTCCCTAAAGTTGAGTATTGGGTTGCTTTCAATATTTTCGAGGTTAAAAGCAACAGTGTCATGAGCACCTTTTTTGTGTTAATTTCAGTTTTTGTTTGTTTGTTTTTCAAGTGTAGGAATGACTGTAGGAGATCTGGCCAGACCCTGTCACCTATTCCAGACGAGGCTGGGACTTCCCTCTTGCCGTTGTGAATGGAGCTGTCACAAGGGAGGGCTGCACCCCACATGGCCAGCCTGGCTGCAGGGAGAGGGACTAACGCACGGAGCGTGAGGATGCTGCCAACACACCAGAGAGAGCCTGCAAATTCTGCTTTGTGATGGAGGAAACAGAAAGACCTTATTTTAATCCATTTCAAAGGAAACTTATAGGTTTTGAATCAATTGGCTTTTAAATTAAGTTACATGTGTTTTTAAAAATAGGACATGTGATGAGGTAGAGCACAGCAGTTGCTGTGAATAAGAAACTTGTAGGAATAAGCAGACATGGGTTTGTGAAGTTCAGTGTAGAGCAGCTTCCTCGGTGAAGCAGACTTCTGTTATAACAGAAGGAGCTTTGGAGTCAGCAAATCAGCCTTCTGACCAGGCCATCTTGGGCACATTGCTTAGCCTCTCTGAGACACAGGTTCTGCTGTTTGTTGAGAAGATAAAAGTACAGACTGAGGTCAGTACATGGTAGCCATGACGGGGCCCTAAGGGCAGCTGAGGCTGGCTCTCAAGCTGGAATTCTAAATAGGTATGCCTGACCTCAGGGCAGCTCAACCAAGACTCACACTTACAGGGCATGGAAATGAAAGGGAGAGTACTGGGTTATATTTTCAGCATCTACGGTAGGAATCTTAAACCATCTCTCTTCAGGCACTTATGAATGGGCTTCTATAAATGACAGTTCAGAGTTATGCTTTTTTTGCCTCAGCCTGTGAGAAGATACATGGCTGGGTTAAAAGAATGCTGAAACTTCGCATTCTTCTGTCAGACTCTTATAAACCCTGCAGTCAAACACGAAGCCATGTTCAGAAACTGTATCTGATGGCAGCTTACGAGGGGGAACGCTCTGAACTTCTAAGAATTCTTTAGTAGAAAACAAACAATACAAAGATCTCTTCTTAATTTTCTGCCTCCAGGAACTTTTTGATTCCTGACTTTTCCAACCATTCTGCAAGTTTGTTAAAATGCTGACACCCAGGATCCATGGCATTTGATGCTTGGGTTGGGCCAGGGAGGCAGGCAGGACAGGTTTGGTTCAAGGCACACACATTTCTGGGAGCTGAACGCTCCCCTCCTCATAAACATAGATGTCAAGGAAAGATTTCTGTGTGTGTGTCTGTGTGTTTTTAAATCGCTGGTTTGGCGTTCTGTACAATGATAGGAGAGAAAACCCATGATATCCTGTAACCTCTGGGGGTCCCGACAGGCCTGCAGGAGGTTTTCTTTAGAAATGTTCAAGGGAAGTTTGTATCCAGTCTTTCTTTGCCCTTCTTCCGGGAAAAGAAAGAGTTACATTTTCCCACCCCCACAGCGGACATTTTATTTTCTCAGTTCTTTGAAGTGCCCTGGGAGATCTAAGCACCAGGCTGGAGGCAGCTCTGTGTATCTTTGCAACAGATTAGAACATATTCACATTTTATTTGCTCGCAGTACAAATATTTCCTTTGGAATGACACCGAGGCAGTGGAGCAGGAAACGGCAGGACCAGCTACCAAAGATGGTGCAGGCATTCCTGGATTGGTTCTCCCTGCTCGCCCAGTTTAGGCCCTGGAGACCCCTTATTGATTGATTCACTGAGTCCTCTATGCACTCAGAAATATTTATTGGGCAACAACCATGACTCAAGCACTGTGTAGGCTGCAGAGGACTGATGGAGCCAGGGGAGGAGGAGGCCCGGCAGGCAGGGGACAGTGTGAGCAAAGCCCGGGTACAGGAAGCTCTAGAGGGCATGTGCAAGGGGATAGGTGAGTGGAGGAAGATAAGCTAGAAAGGAGGATTCGATTTGGACAAATACTTTCTGATCAACACAGTGGCAGTTTTGCACCCCTCAACTGTCCCTCTTCCTGAACTCACGATGTGGGGGCGGGGGGCGGGGGGGGGGGGACCTTGGGTTAAAGAGCTATTTCCTTCTCTGAGAATCAAATCCCAGCTAAGACAGAGACCTCCACTCTGGCAAGGGCCGCATGACTGAATCTCTGAGCATTTTCTGGACCCCTTCTCCAAGTGGGCTAGTGCACCAGGGATGGAACTTCTAGCTTCCAGCCTCCTGAGCTCTCGGAATAGCAAAAGGAAACTCTACTGGGCTTGGGGCAGAGGAGGTTTAAATGCTACGATGCCTGAGACAAATGTTTGCACAAAGTACAGTGTGCATCTTCTTACTGGCAGAGCAAGGGAATCTCTAGCTTCCTCATCATTCCTGGGCTGCCCTGGCTAGATCTGCATTTTGTGGAGCTTTTAAAAAATCAAACAAGCAGGCAGATGGTAGGAGCTGGCTCCCTTTCTCAAATTTTGGTTCATTTTTCAACACATTCTCCTTTCTAGAGAGGTCAAAGATGCTGCATAGTTAAACTTTGGCCTGATGAGAATTATTTATTTCCATTTTCTTAGGCAGGGGAAGGACACTAACATTTATTAAGCATCTAATGTTTGCAAGATCTTTTACTAGTCGTATTACCTCATGTCATCTTCTTTGTTATCTGTGAGGTAGATATTATCATCCCCGTTTTACAAATGAGGAAATTGGGGTTAAGTGGAGTAAAATAACTCGCACAAAATCAGTCCAATAACCTCTATAGTGGATGCTCCATCATCAGTCACTTTTAGAGCTGAAATTTGAACTCAACTCTTTTTGACACTGATGAAGTTCTAATACTTCCTGAAGTTTAGGAGGCAGTGCGATATACTAAAAGATGCTGTGTTATCGTCAGATGGGCATTGGTTCAAATCCAACTCTTCCCTGCACTGCTTATGCATGTGACCTTGGGCAATTGCTTGATTTTTTGTTTCTCTCTCTCTCCCTTTCTTCCTCCCTTCCTCCCTCCTCAAGTGGTCATCAAAGGCCTGATACATCCATGCCAATCACTAAGCTGAGTTCTGGGCCTATATCAGTTAACTCCTCAGTCACTGCCTTCCCAGAGCTCCCCGGGTGACAGATAATGCAGACCACTATAGTGCTGTGATGGGGAAGCCCCAGATGCTATGGGAGAATCTGGAACTTCTCTGTCCAGCACGGTAGCCCCCAGACACAGAGCACTTGAAATGCGGCTGATCTGAAACGAGATGTGGTCTAAGTATAAAATACATTTTGAAAATGGATTTTGGAGACAGCACGTGAAGAAAGAATGTAAAATGTCTCCTTAATAATCTTTTATATTGATTGCATGTTGAAATGATAGTATTTGGGCATGTTGGGTTAAATAAAATATTTTATTAAATCAATTTCACCTGTTTCTTTTATGTGGCTACTAGATAATTTAAACTTATGAATGTGACTCACATGTTTCTATTGGACAGTCCAATAACCTCTGTAGTGAATGCTCCATCATCAGTCACTTTTAGAGAACGTGATCTGATATTTCCTCTCTTGGAGGGTTAGTTCAAGGATCAAGGAACACTTCTCATGTGACAGGTCCAGGAAGACGCATAAGAGTTGCTTAACAAGGAGGAATTTCTCTCCCTCCCCACAGTAAGTGGCCACTATAGGGAAGCCTGGTTCACTGTGGAACTCTCTTTCTTCTGACAATACAGAGAAGGTATCAGGTGCCATGTTCAGCCCCACTGGAGGTTTCTTAGTCTTTAGGTTCACCATCTTGTAGCTTTTACACTTCTTCTCCCCACCAGAAAAACCAGAGCTGACACTAAGATGAAATAAATATTGCTTCTTGTCTTGGCCCTTACTCATTTTTGCTTTTAGTTATTTTAGATAATGAAAGTCATGTAAAATGTTTTGAGTGAAGTCTGATTTTCAACATCTTCACTGGATTAAAAGAGAAAAGGATGGGAAACGGACTTTGGCCCAGTGGTTAGGGCGTCCGTCTACCATATGGGAGGTCCGCGGTTCAAACCCCGGGCCTCCTTGACCCATGTGGAGCTGGCCATGCGCAGCGCTGATGCGCGCAAGGAGTGCCCTGCCACGCAGGAGTGTCCCCCGCGTGGGGGAGACCCACGCGCAAGGAGTGCGCCCCGTAAGGAGAGCCGCCCAGCGTGAAAAGAAAGAGCAGCCTGCCCAGGAATGGCGCCGCCCACACTTCCTGTGCCGCTGACGACAACAGAAGCGGACAAAGAAACGAGACGCAGCAAATAGACACCAAGAACAGACAACCAGGGGAGGGGGGGAAATTAAATAAATAAATAAATCTTAAAAAAAAAAAAAAAAAAAAAAGAGAAAAGGAGGGATCAGATTAATGATATGGCCTTTTTGAAAACTGGTAAAAGTCGGGGGAATTGGCCAGTCCCACTCAGATCCTCCCTCTTCAGGAAGCCAGGCTCAGAGACGTTAAGGGTAACAGAGAGAGCCGAGGCAGGCTGTGACCAGCAGCCTGTCTGCTGGTCTTTTCATGCATCTGCCACCCCATGCTGCCCATTTTTTTCTGAGGTCCTCCCTTCCTTTCCCTCCTCCTCAAAGTCTCCTCCTGTTTGGGACCTCATCCTCTTCTTTTGTCCTCTCTCCTTGACCCCAGCATTTTCCTTATAATGTAACAGGTGACAGAATCAGGAGTCAAAAGATAGAGAGGTGAAAGGATGGGTGGAAACCAATATGGTAAAATGGAACAAAAAAGATAGATGTCAAACTGTGGGTTCTAAATACTAGTCTACTGAAGTCAGGGAGACCTTCCTTGACCTTAACAGTGGTTCTTGTGAAAAAGGCAGCATGCTGGGTTTGGTGGCGCATATGGCGTCATACAAGCCTGGCTGTGTGGCCCTGGAAAGTCTTAGTTGCCTCATCTATTCTCAACAGCACTGGATTGTTGTGGGGAGCAACTGGCACCATGTGTATGCTTAAAATTCACAAGAGTCTAGGATATTTTGCTGACTGGGAGAGCAGGATGAAGTAGTGATATGGTTGCCAAAGAAAACTAAAGTGATGTCCAGAGCAGGGGCTGCAGTCCTGAACGTGCGAATCCCTTTCTGGGGCCCTGTGCTGCGTGCACTTCTGGGAATCACATAGTAGGGGGGACCTTGGCCAACTGTTGCTGTTCAGAGAAAGTTGCAAGGATTTGGAGGATGTTTAGTCTGGAGAAAAATGAAATAAAGACCAAGCTAGGACAAGGTAGCTGTTTTAAAAAAGCAGTCCTGATGATGGGAGATGAGATTTATTTGGTGTTGCTAGGGGCCTAGCCATGGCCAGGAATGGGAGTTAATGGGAGGCAGATTTGGGCACAATAGGGACCTCTCTGAGCCTCAGAGAAGAGAGCTGCTCCCAAATGGACAACTTGGGAAGGTAGCCGGTCACCCTTAAGTGGCTGCCTACTCGACTGAATGCTGTATCGCAGGGGGTTCTGCTCTGGCTGGGAAGTAGGACCACATGCTCCCTGGGCTCCCGCTACTTTTGAGACCACAATTCTTTCTCTCGGATCTTTCTATTCTTTCTTTCTGGTCTGCTTCTCTCACCATTTTTGGCTGAGTTTCTGCTCATTCTGTGAACGGCTTTAGAGTTTAAGATTCAGAAAAGTTTCAGTAATAATTGACAGTCCGGCTAAATGGAAAGGAGGAGGGATGGACATTTAAAAACAAAGGCAGTTTTGTTACTTTCCAGGACTCACAGTAATCCTTAGGGGGCAAGGAGGAAGAGGAACATGGGCATACGTGTTAGAGAACCTTGTAAATGCTGTGTAAATGCTTAGGCATAGCTAGTTTCTTTGCTCATTGTTTAAAATGCAAACACAACTGCTAAAGGCCTTTATTTTGGAATGGACTAGCATTTTCAGTGTTTATACAATTCTTTTGTTAGCTACAGAGAGTCAAGAAAATTCTCACTATAAGAGTTTCACAACATAAACTACTTTCCAGATCCATCATTTAAGTGCTTTGCTGGTTTCCATGTATCAAACTCTGTACAGCAGGTGTTTTCTGGAGTTCTTGACTCCAGGGGAGCCAGTTTCTTGTGGAAAATACTTTTTCACGCATAAGTTAGTGTTGCAGCTGGGAGGGTGAGAGGATGGCTGAATCTCCGCAGTTGAGTGGGCAGGCGAGCTATTTACAGTGTTTTGTTCTGTCCCCAAGTAGCAATTATGCATCTGCCTCACCGTGCCCCACCTCAGACATCCCAACACTCATTTCGGAAAACTCCACCTAGACTCTGAGGCACAAAATAGAACTCAGCAGATTCAGGTGGAAGGAGGAGGGGTTGGGTAGGCATGAATAGCATTTAAAAAAAATTTTTATTTCTCTCCCCTTCCCTCCACCCCCTCAATCCCCTCTGTTGCCTGCTTTCTGTGTCCATTCGCTGTATGTTCTGTATCTGCTTGTATTCTTGTCAGTGGCACCGGGAATCTGTGTCTCTTTTTGTTGCGTCAACTTGCTGCATCAGCTCCTTGTGCATATGGCGCGGCTCCTGGGCAGGCTGCACTTTTTTTGTGCTGGGCGGCTCCTTGAGGGACACGCTCCTTGCGTGTGGGGCTCCCCTATGCGGAGGACACCCCTGCGTGGCACGGCATTCCTTGCACGCATCAGTACTGTGCGTGGACCAGCTCACCACACGGGTCAGGAGGCCCTGGGTTTGAACCCTGGACCTCCCATGTGGTAGACGGATGCTCTATCAGTTGAGCCAAATCCACTTCCCATGAATAGCATTTTGATTAGGTTTCCTGAGCCCAGAGTCCTTGCCCAGCCCTGAGAATGAGAGCAAGGATATGGAGAAGATGGTGCAGGGTGTAGGTTGGGGTTTTTGAGACTTGTTGGTCAATTGTGGCAGGAAGAACCAGCCAGGCAGAGAGATGGAAGGCTGAAAAGGTAGCAGAATCCCTCAGGCATCTGCAAAATAGCCATGACCTCCTCCTCTGAGGCTCCTGCCCCACTGCAGGCCTGTTGACCCTTGGGCCCCAGTCCCTGAGGCTGTTGTGTTAAGCCCATACCTCCTACCCAGGTATGACCATGACCCTTGGCCTCAGGACAGCCCTAGGTGGGACTACCTGTTCCTGGGTCTAAACTCAGGAGAGCAGCCATTCAGGGCTGGTGTGAAGTCCGTCTCCGATTTGCTCTTTCCTTCCGGATTGCTTCCTCTCCTGGTTCTGCTGTCTGAGGGTGCTCTTCCACAGGCTCCCGATTCTGCATTGTTCTAAAGTCCTGGCTCGTCTCTGTCCTCCTGGTAGGTGTGGTGCAATGGTTCTCAAACTTTCATGGGAACCAGATCCATCTCCAGTCTCACTATAAAATATCAGATTTAAGGGTCCCACTCTCAGAAATCGTGACTCAGAAGGTCTGGGTGGAGGCCCAGGAATCTGAACTTAAATAAGACCCTCAGGTAATTCTGCTGTAGGTGGTCCATGGGCCACACTTTGAGACACACTAGTTTAAAGGAAAGAACATGAATTTGGGGGTATGAGAGAGACAGAGCTGGGTTACTTACTGTGTTACCAAGTTAGTGACCTTTCTGAACCCTTGTTTCCTCATCTCTAAAATGCTGATGACATCACAAGGGAGTTTTCAGAGGTCAATGAGATGATGCAGGTAGAGTGTTTGCTGAGGCTTAATGGAGCTTTTGGTCTCCTCTTTCCTCCTTCAAACATAGAAAGGTGGTAACAGAAACTTTTCAATTCCCTCCAGTCCTGGCATATCAGTGGCATGTCCCTGGCAGTGGACAACTGTGGAAAGGCCATCAGATAGTCATGAAGTGCATGCAGTGTTAATCACACAATCCTGGAATGAAGAGAAACCATTGCATGGTCAGAGGTCAGCCATCTGCTGTCACTTTTATTTGCAATAAACCACAGAATCAGGATATACATGTACACAGTGCTCTATAGAACAGGTCCACGGCACTCTAGGCAGGCAAATGGGCAGGCATGAGCAGGCACCACCATTGCAAAAACATTATAGCTACTGGGTGGGGAGGCAGTTGGGGTGGGCGAGGAAGGAGGGATAGATCAGGACCCTGTTACTGTGCTAACTGGTCACTGCCTCAATCTTGGCTGCATTTGTGGGCTACATTTAAGGTGTGTTAGGGTCTACAGCTTCAATCTGTGCCCAGGATCAGCCCCAAATACTGAAGTTTAACTGGGGTCCCTAAGAGAAAGAAGTGTTCTTCCAATGGTAGGAGTGAATTATCTCCTAACATACAGGCAATTAGAAAGGCTAAAATAGGTTTGATACACAGAAGGGAAAATACTCACATTTCAGAGTTGGGTGTCTGTGCATGTGTGTATGTGTGTGTGAGTGTGTGTATAGGTGGAGGGCTTACCAAAGAGCTTCTTTGCAGTGTTTCTACACTACAAAATTGCCCTCCCCCCACCAGCTGATTTCTGAGCATGATCAATCCTCAAGAGAGAAGAAAAGTAGATTTACTTCTGGTCTTGGTTGAGGGGCTAGGAGTAATGCTCTGGGTCAGCAGGTTTGGGGGAAGTCTGGGGCCTGGTAGAAACCCATGGGGACAATGAGCCACAGCATTTATCCAGGTGAAGGGAAGATCCTTGAATCAGGAAGGTCTTTAGAGCCACCTTGTTTGACAGTTGGAGACCAAGAAGTCTCAGAAGGCTAAGGATGTGTCCATGGCCATATGGCTGAGACAGGACTGTATCCCACTTCCCATGTTCCTCTTGTTTCCTTGGGCTGGGTTTTGCTCCTCATATCAGCACGGGATTTGGGTGGGCTCCCTTCTATAGCAGCCTCTACGGAACATTTGTCAGACTTTCCCAAGACAGAAGAGTCTTACTTCTTTTCTGCAGAGAGAAAAGCATCCATGAAAGCCCCCTTAGCTAAAGGCTTCATGGAATTGTGATTACTTGCTTTTGATAACACTTCTCTGAAATACCCACCTAGCATTAAGGATGGTGGTACAGAGAGAGGCACAAAAGGTTACTGGTTTCTTCTTCTCATTCTTTGGGAAAGGACAGCTGTGCCATAAGCTGGGTAAGCAACTTGTTGTAGAAGCCTCTTCTCTTTCGTTGGGTCTCCTGCCTTTTGACATCTGGAGAAGAAAGAAATAAAGTCCTGCAGGTTCTGAAAGCTGCCCCCTTGTCAGATGATGCTCTCACTAGACCATACTGCCTCTATCAAGACTGTAGTCTGCCTTGACAGATCAGCCTAGATCATCTGGAGCATCAGCCTGACTGAGTGTAGACCTTGCTTGACTCCTACCCAATACCTGGAAAAATGTCTTTGGAGGGGGATTTTGTATATATTGATGTAGGAAGCAATGCTGAATGACCATCATTTGTTATTCACCTACAATCAGCAGAGCACAGTCATTGAACTATGCTGGCTGCCAACTCAGTGGGGAAGTTTAGACTAGATGACATCTAAGGAAGAGACATTCCAACACAAGCAGGCTCTGATTCTAGAACTCTCTGCTCAATGGAATTTTCATTGTAATTGACAGAAATTGGGACTCCAGTCAAAATTGTTGATTTTGACTTGTTTTGTTCTTGTTGGTTTTACCGAAGCCAAAGCCACTTACCTGCCATGGCCTCTCTTTGTTCCTGATTCTGTTGTTTACATACTGGAGTTAATGTCCTGTAGTCTATAATATTCAACTATGTCATTTTGGGTTAAATTTCCCAATGGTTCTATACCAAAAAAGTACTTTATGTCTATGAAGTTACGCAAAAGGTAAAGGGACAAAAGCTCAGACCTGTCTAAGTTAGACATTAGGGACAATTTCTTGATGGGAGAAGTGGTGGGAAAATGGAGTGCATCCTGAAATTGGGCTATGGAATAGGTCTTTTGCTCTTTCCTGGACTTTTAAAGCGCAGGTTTGCCTAGAGATAAAGTGGGTTGATGTCTCCTTAAGATCCCTTTTCATCTTCTGATTCTGTGTATCAACACTTTAAATATGGGGAGAAAAATGAAGAGAAGCAACATGAGAGTAAAAGAAAGAAGAAACAAGTAGAAGAAGGAGGCACAGGGGATGAGAAGAGCATAATGTGATGAGAAAAGATGGAGAAAATATAAGAGAGAATGGCATTGAAAAATGTTAAAAGATTTATGTACAAAGCTTGACAAATAGACCTAGTTTAGGAAAAAATATTTATTGATGAATAAAAGAATAAAGGCACCAATCTTCCTATACAGCCCCATTTCACACGTGGGAAAGCTGAGACGGGGTATGACTTGCCTGAGTCCCTTTGCTAATTGATGTGACAGCAGGAACTGGAGTTGACCCTACAGAGAAGCCAGTGCCGAGCAGAGGGAAATAGCACTTCTCTCGACTTTGACCTTGATCCCGAGGCTGTGTGATTAGGAAGTGCCCTCAGGACGTGGGCTGTGCCGCTCAGAAGGAGAAAGAACAGGAACTGCATCTTCATCAGCTTTGCTTGGAGCTGCTCTTTTCTGGAGTAAATAAGGCAGCAGAGTACAGCATATCACCTGGGTCTCTGAGCTCTTCTCTCTCCCTTTTCTTTTCTCAGGGACAGGAGAAGAATCATATCCTGACACAAAATCTTCCCTTTTCCTCTTGAGGGCCCTGTAAACGACTGAATTTGGAGGTGGGCTTGTGGCTTTCCCTAGATTCCTTTCTCCCCTTGCTTTTCTTTGAGTTTCCTGAGCACAGTTTCCAAAAATTTCTGTCCTCGCTTGAGAATATGGAGTCCAGGAAAAGGTGGGAGAGTTCTCCAAGTCAATTGGAGGCAACATCAATTTCCTGTGGATCACCTGCCTTTGAGACTATCTGGCAGATTTCCATGAATGTCCTTTTTTCTTCCCTTTGGGGAAAGATGAGAATTCCCATCTGTTTTGTCTCTCTCTCTGCCCTGGACTCTGCTTACAAACACATTAGAAGGACATTGGGCTGGCGTCCTCTGAGAAGTCAAGGAGGCTTCAGCTCTCCTGTCTCCTTTTATTTCTCTCATTGCTTCTCTGTGGTGACACAAAGCAGGAAAGAGCTAAGAGAAAGGGCAGTGCAACCATGAAGGGTACTCAACGCATTTAAGTGAGCATTGTCTTTTTGAATACTTATTTTCTGCCTCAGAAACTGTGCCAGTTTTAATCACTGAGATATCCTAGGAAACATTGTGTTTCCCCCCTGTTACAAAACAACTAATGAAGGGTAGTACAAAGAGACCTCTCTGTTCTGAGAAAGCACAGAAAAGAAAATTCACATTGCCTTGACGAGGCAAACAAGAGTGTGCAGAGACCCAGCCCGCCATCCGTCTACAGGAAGATCTGCCAAAAGCTCTTACGTAAGCTCCAGTGAGCTCATGTGTTTTCACGCCCATCAACAAATCCTGGGCTTCAGGGCAGGGGTTAGGCTGGAGGAGGAAGCTTAAGAAGAGATGGTGTTCTTCCAAAGAGGGGTTGCAGTGGGAAGAAAACACGCTCCTACTCTCAGGATAATGAAAGCAATTTTCCTCTCCATGTCAGTCAGCCATGGACTTTCATTTCTTGTGGCTGCAAGGTCAGGATGGGCGATGCTTGTTTTTATGACCCCCATGGTGTGAAGGAACGGGGGGTGACGGTGGGGGTGTTTAATGAGTCAAAGGTATGTAGACGAGCTTTCCTCCTGATGGGTGGGAAGTCAGGTGGGTGCGGTCAGGTCCACCATCCACAGGCTGGGAGTCAAGCCTTTGCTTCCAGTTGTTGCCATGGCCTAGGCTGTTCTTGAAAAGGAAACGCATTTTACTCATTGACTGGGACAGGCTGAATATTCTGGAATCTGCCATCACCCATTTCATCTGCTTCTCTTTCACGGGGCAGAATCCCAGAACCTGCCGACTAGCAAACTAACCAATTAACTCTCCTCACCGTCTTGTTCAGAGCTTGTTATCAGCCCGCCCTGACCTCAGCAGCTAAGCACGGAGCATGTGGAATGATACCTGCTTTACTTATCCTTTGCCTATTAAAAATTATAAGTGAGCCAATGCTTTTCAACCAAGCTTCCCAGACATTCTCTGGGGGGTCGACATACTTCTATTTCAGTTATGTCCCAGTAGAGGAAGAGGCTCTGTCTGTACATCTCAGTAGCCTGTCTCCTCCCCTAGTCTAGTTACATATTCTTCACATGATAAGTACAATAACTGTTATTTAAGTGAAGAGATGAGTTTGTAGATATAAATTTCTATTTGTTTGGAATAATGCCACACCTGGCCTTCCTATTACTACTAATGCATTAAGCAATTTTTATTTCAGAAATAAAAATATGTATCTTTCAGGTGAACTTCTAAATCCTCCGAGTGCTTTACATTTTCTTTCTGGCATCATCAGTGCTTATAACACTTCCCAATTTAGTGTCCTCTGGGAATTTAGTTAATGGGCTATTTACTTTCCTCTTCCCAGATCGATCAGGGACATTGTGAATATAGCTAAGACCTTCATGGGGTTCCATCCCTTATTTTCTCCTCCTAAGTGAAAGTGTGATGTCCTGATTAACTCCTATTAGGGAGACAATTGGATTCAGTCGTTTGAGAAATGACAGAGCTCAAAGGCCCAAAAGCCTGAAATCTTCCTCCAGCGTTGTGTATGACACATGCAACCTTTACCTTAAAAAAGGCCTCTCCATGCTGATATATGCTTGAGTATTTTGGTGTGAGATGTCATGATATCTATACTTCACTTTAAAATATTTCAGTGAAGGAAAAGATGAAACAAATATGGCAAAATGTCAACAATTGTTAAATCCAGGTGATGTGCATACGAATGCTCTGTAAACTGAGGGCTCTACTCTGTGTGTGTTTGAAAGTTTTCATAACGAAAGGAAATCATTCATGGATGTTAAAATTTTAGGAAGTATATTTAACCTGTGGAGGTTCAGGGGGCTGACGGGGAGGGAATTGGAGGTGGGAACTGCTTAACCCTCTTAGGTTAATATCATTGCTAGAATGCCTCGTGGTAGCAGCATATGACATTAGCAAACCCCAAAGAGCCATTCACTGACACCCTCTGTTATTAATACTTTCCATGCATGTGTGATTCTCTGAGTTAACAGGTTGAGTTTTCAATCCTTTAACCTCAAGAGTGTTGGGGAGAGAGGAATTATTCACTGTGAAAACTTTTCTTTTCTTGAAGCTCATGCCATTTCTGGCAGCCACTTGGTACCAGTTTTCTTTAAAACAAACAATTTCATTAACTACTTTGAAAGTACTTTTGTTTATTCCTTCAGCAGAAGATGCAGACTTTCTAGAATTTCCTTCTGGATTGCCACTTATATGGTGACGCTTATAAATTCATTTCCTTTTGTAATTGTCTAAGGTAAAAAGGAATTATTTTTATTATCCCTCCCTTTGTAATTCTTGCTAAGATTCTATGTTAAAAGGAAGTTCATTTTTTTCCCCATTATTCTAGAAATGGTCTTTTTTCTTTTTTTAACACCAAATTAGGATTGACCTTGACTCAAATTTAGCTCCAACAGATTTTTAAAAGAACACTTCTAATCTCCGTTTCGCCTTTAGATAGCAGTTTCTGAGTTCTGATATTTGACTACCTGACCTCATTCCACTTGCTCCTGATCTTCAATATGGTCTCTGTGTATCTTTTAATACGATCTTTAATGTCATGTGTATACTCTGATCTGGTTGAGTTCTTCGCCAGGTGTTTGTTGTCAGCTCTCTG
The DNA here is from genome assembly GCF_030445035.2 of Dasypus novemcinctus. NCBI lineage: Eukaryota > Metazoa > Chordata > Mammalia > Cingulata > Dasypodidae > Dasypus > Dasypus novemcinctus. The sequence goes on from NC_080676.1 coordinate 61,119,286, forward strand.
TTCTCTGAGTGGTGTCTCAGGGTATAGCCCAGCTGGTGCCTTGAAAGGGGTCCTAAGAATTGTGGAGGGCAAGGTGGACATGGAGCTTCTGCTGCCCACATCTGCTTCTTCTCCTTGGCATGCCCCTGCACTCAGACGAATGAATGCTGTTTCCTACTCCAGTTCTGTGGAAGAGGGACTTGGAGAGGTGCCAGATTTCCAGTTTGAGAAGGAAGTAAAGTCATACCTAGGGGATTGACTTCGGGTCATAAATCTCTGTCACCAAGCTTGAAGCTCAGAGGAATCAGTGATGCCACTGCAGCCACGAACATGGGCTTTGAATCCCAGATCTGAATCTGAGATCTGCCTCTCGGGGACCTACTCCTTTTCCTCTGTTGTCAAATGGGGAACTATGTAGCACCAACTGCATAAAGCTTTTGTGAACTTTAGAAGTGGCCGTAAAAGTTAACAGACTGTGGACGGACAATAAATGGTAGCTGTTATTAAATAGCAATTTCATTAATGCCAGGACATTTCCATTTTTGTTCATTTGTTTGCTTTAGGATTTCTCAGTTCTTTCTTCCATTTTTGGACTGGTCTTTTCAATATTTCATGCTCACTTTCCTTGCCCAAATAAATCTGAAAAAAAAAATCCATATCTTCGCCTCTTTTTGCCTCATGAAATGTATCTTTATTATGCGGATCTCTTACTGTGTTGTCACTCCACTTTTGTGCTGCCCTTTTATTCATTGCCAGTTCTGCTCTCATCTCTAAGAAGCGGAGTGCATATATTTCTGTCTTTCTGTCCAAACTGAACTTCATACTTTCTGAATGATGAAGCTGTCCTCCATGTGACCTAGAAAGCCCTTTGATGATCCATATTTAGCTGTATCCATCACTCAACAGATGTCCGGGCAGTTAAAGGCCCCCACGAGCTCCCTCTACATCCTGAGGTTTCAAGTTCCTGAGTTAGTTAAGCTTTCATCCCCTCTCCTCCTCCCCATGACTCTCAGTGTCAGATGCCCACTTAAGCTATTCATTCATTTATTCATTCAACAAATATTTACCTACTCAAACTTGATACTGGATTAGGTGTTATCTTCTTTACTTTCAAAGTGAATTTTCCTAACTTGACCCATTTAAAGTAGTCCTCTGTCTTTTCTGATTATTTCTCAAGACTCTGCATTGAGCATCCAGTTAAATGGCCTCTCCTATCTGCAGTGTTTCCTGACCCCTGGGAGACATGGAAGCTTAATATCAAGCTGGATCTTGCTCTAATGCACCTGCTCCTGCATAAACAGAGTCTAGGATAGCATGGGTCCATCGTGGGCTCTGTCTGAGGGAGCTGAGTTACCAGATGAGACTGAAGAACTCTGCTTGCTGTACTTGTACCGCGGACATAAAAATGAACTGGTAGCAAGGGTGGAATGCCCAGGAAGTTAAACAGTTAATTCCCTAAACCCCTTGGTTTTCTGTGTCCCAGATGTCCAGGAGGAAGATGCCTCTTGCTTTTTGAGCTCTCTGGATCTTCCCATTAGATAGCATCTCTTGGCATCTGAAAGGCAGCCTGCCATTCTGTTCTCCCGTGGAACACAGATGGCCCAGCCCACGCCTATCACTAATGAGGATCACATGCAGAGCCTCCTTGCTGGAGGCTCCTTTCAACAAACCCAACCCCCTTCCCCATGCAGGCTGGTCACTGTTGACCATGGCATTTAAGTCTGAGAAGAGTGCTTGCTGCTCTCCCACTCACAAAGCTGACCAGAAAGGCATTAGGTTGGCCTGGAAAATGAGTCTCTTTCAGCTAGAACTTGAAGACACTCGGGATTAAGGAATGGTTCTCAATTTGATTGCAAGGGTGAGATTTTGGGATCCAGCTGTCCCTGGAAGCTGTTGAATTTAAATATGACCAAGCACTGGAAGTTCTTTAGTAGGAACTCTACAGATGACTCTACAGAGCCTGGCAAGTTGGAGTTCAATTTGTTAATGTTAACCAATTTTACCCAGAATGATACTAGGGTTGGAAACAGTAGATGAGAAGACACAAAAATATTCTGTAAAAATCATAAATGTTGATGTGAGACAGATCCATGTCAAGTCCTAGCTCTACTACTTGCTATCTGTTTGACCTAGGATAAGTTACTTCATCTTTTTATATACCAGTTTATGTATCTGTAAAATAAGTACAATGTCCACATCATAAGGCTGCTTTGAGGATGAAATGGGAAAGCACATGTAAAGAACTCGACACAGTGTCTGGCACCCAGCAAGTAATACATGGGAATTCTCTTTCCTATTTCTCTTTTCTGTTTTCTCTTCACTGTAGGAAGTTGAAAGATGCACTCTTAGATGGTAGAGCATCAAACTGAGCAAAAAGAATGGCTCCAAGAGAAATTCTATACAATCTTGCCATCTCTTTTTATACAAAACTTGGTTGGTGTTTGAGGTATAAGATAGTTTTATTTTCTTTGCTATTGCAAATGTGATTCAAGGTCTGGTATTTGTGACAACTTGAAGAGTTCCAAACTGCTAATGTGGACAGACCTCCCAATAGAAAAGCACAATTCCTTTTGGTCTTAATACTGTAACTCCTTCCTTAACTCTTAGAGCCAACAAGGGGAGATCACCACCATCATCAGTAGCCTTTGAGTTGTAAGTGGGCCAGGTCAGTCCTGCCATGTGTATCGCTGGTCTAACTGGTCAGTACCCACCAATCCAGAAATCTCCCTGGGAATCATTTTTCATTATTTCAAAAAACAAAGGAAATGGAGATAAACTATTTAAAAGGAGTGATAGACTTATTGATTTAACATTGATGGTTACACAAACAATTTCAACAACCTTCTGGGAAGGATAGGTCGATTACTGCTTGTTAACCACTCAGCCAGGTCAAAGATTTTCTTATAAGAACAAGTGGGGGGGAGTGGACTTGGCCCAGTGGTTAGGGCGTCTGTCTACCACATGGGAGGTCCATTGTTCAAACCCCAGGCCTCCTTGGCCCGTGTGGAGCTGGCCTACACGCAGTGCTGATGTGCGCAAGGAGTGACGTGTCACACAGGGGTGTCCCCCGCATAGGGGAGCCCCATGTGCAGGGAGCGCGCCCCATAAAGAGAGCTGCCCGGTGTGAAATAAAGTTCAGCCTGCCCAGGAATGGCGCCGCACACACAGAGAGCTGACACAAGATGACACAATAAAAAAACACAGATTCTCGTGCCACTGACAACAACAGAAGCGGACAAGGAAGAACACGCAGCAAATAGACACAGAGAACAGACAACTGGGGCGGGGGAAGGGGAGAGAAATAAATAAATAAATAAATCTTTAAAAAAAAAAGAACAGATGGGGAAGAGGACTTGGCTCGACAGATAGAGCATCCACCTACCACATGGAAGGTCCAGGGTTCAAACCTGGGGTCTCCTGACCCGTGTGATGAGCTGGCCCACGCACAGTGCTGATGTGCGCAAGGAGTGCCCTGCCACGCAGGGATGTCCACTGCATAGGGGAGCCCCATGCACGAGGAATGCGCCCCATAAGGAGAGCCGCCCTGTGCAAAGAAAGCGCAGCCTGCCCAGGAGTGGCGCCCCACACATGGAAAGCTGACGCAGCAAGATGATGCAACAAAAAGAGACAGATTCCTGGTGCCACTGATAAGGATAGAAGTGGTCACAGAAGAACACACAGCAAATAGACACAGAGAGTAGACAATGGGGTGGGGGAAGAGAAATAATTGAAAAAAAAAAGAACAGGTGGATGTTCATTCCCCCGCAATGAACCTCTTGCCATACTAGGCCATTTCCAAGAGTAGTTATTAAGTTGAATAAAAATCTACCTCTCTGCAACTGTGCTCTTTAGATCTGCTCTCTGGAGTACACAGAGCAAGTCTTACCCCTGGTAGGTATTACGTCTTCCCTTACTTTTTGCCTTCTTTAATTCCCTCCCCAGTTCCTTCCCCACTCAGGACACAGAGTCCAGATTCTTGATCCTTGCATGAAGATGTGTAGAGAGGAACATTAAAAGGAGTCAAGCAATCACATCAAAGAAACTAGAAAAAATGTCTTAAGAATGGAGATTCTTTATCCTGGAAAAGTACTTTTTAGACTATTATTGCAGAAGATGGTTACCTGGCATGTTCCCATCTTCACTGAGGACCAAAAAAAGAAATGATGGACTTAAGGTAGTGTTTTCTAATGTTGATGGACAAATAAAGGACTATGGTTCCTTATTGCGCGGTCTCAGAGCTGTTTCTCTGTGTCTCCTTGAAGGGGATCTGGTACTTGACCACAGAACCCTTTTTTCATGGGGCATTTTATGGCTACTAGTGGTTTGTGGGACACATTTTAGGAATTGATGGCTTCAGGTATGCTGTGGGGACTCAGACTAGATTTTTGAATTTATATCCTCCCTGATTATATTGTCGGATCCTGGAACTGGTGACCAAGGAAGACTATGAAGTTTTCTCCCTTGGAGGGTTAATAGGCTCTTTCTCTCTCCTGCCATCCCTTTTTCCTTTCCTTTAATATTAGCATTAAGTACCCACCTGCCTTGGAGAGTTGAGATACAGGCCTGTGACATAAGGACTCTGGGAACCTAGATCTTTCCCATCCCCATGAATCTATTTATATGGATCCCAATTGTGGTTGCATTCTTCAGAAGGCACAGCCAAGTTGGTACAGGAGTAACTGAGGGTTTTGGCCAAAAGGATATGGGGCTAGAAATGGGAAAAGTTGATGCAATAATTTTTGGAAGGAGTTGAAACCAAAGCAGCAGGAGAGAGTGTTTTAAGACTCTCTGGCAAAGTAACTTCCTAATCTGTCACTGAGAATGTGTAAAAAAAGTGATTAGCGGGTCTCTATATTTATCATCATTACTCACAAATATGTAATTTACATAATATATGCAGCACATTAAGTACTATTTCACTTTATATAATGTGCATATTTATAATGTATATACATGTTATGTAACACCAGTCTGGAGGCTCTTCCAGGTTCTGCCAAGTATTTCCTAATTTATTTGGCAACTTTAATGTACTGTTTCCATCTGTGGAAAGAACTCTCTTGAGAGGAGCTGGTCTCTGACCTGAAATATAGTCATCCTACTAAGTCTATCTCCTCTCTCAACTCACTGGGAAACCCAACAAAGACCCAGCATAATGAGACACAACTCCTAGACCATTAGTCCAGGGACAACACAGAGTATTGAAGAATTCCTCTTTCATTCTTTTTATTGCCAGTGGGGAAGAAGCAGAGGGGCAGGTGAGAACATGTCTGTAGCATGGTTAGAATCAGAATTTGGTGAGTAGTAAGGGACTGGTCCTCCCCTGACTGCCTAGCTGGGGGCTTTGAGAGTCACTAAACCTCACTAAGCTTCATTTTCCTCATTATTAAGATAGGGATCATAATACCTTCTCTGCCTGCCTCCAAGGTTATTGTTAGGATTGATATGATCAGGCATTTTACAGTAAGAAATCACAGTCACAGCTAAGGGATGATTTGCAAGGTAAGATTAAGCAACAACACAAGACTTACTAAGGCTACCAAAGAGGACGCAGAGTTTGACCGACATTTTTAATATTCTGTGGTTCTAGGGAGGACATGGGATTATGTCTCAAACAACACTGGAAGTCCTCAGCACTAGGGTAGAGAAGGCAGGGGCCTTCACAGGCCTACACAGGCCCCCATCTGAGAGTCAATTTCACTTGCTGATAACGTCATGTCTCAACAGCCTCAATCTTGGGGGATCAGAACTTGAAACATATGCAGAAACTTCAGTCAATGTCTTAGAATCAATGATCCCAAACCTGAACCTGCCCCAGTTTTAGAATCAAGTGGTTTCCTAGGTAGTACCTGCTGTTACTCTGGAGTTTGTTGGTTCCATCACCAAGGTACCCATCATCAAAGATATTCTTCAGGTGGCCTGCCTTGACCCCTGCCAGGTGTTCTGCCCTGTTAGGTTTAGCAGGATGGTCCTTGATCTCAGGAGGACTGCTTCCTTCAGAGTTGAGCTCAATTTATTAACATCCAAGACTCCTGACCCAATGTAAAGTGAGTAGAGGCAGCTCAGTGGAGTGACCTCATGTGAGCCCAGGTTTCCTCTTGAGAAATCTGAGAGAGGGGGATGGAGGCCAAGGGCCAAGGCAGATGTTCCATTCTACCAGTGACTCTGGTCAGACATGCCTTTGGGAAAAGAGGGCAACACTTAGAACCAGCTGAACCCCACTGAGGTCTGTGGAGGCCTCTCTGTCCTGGCTGGCAGCACCTTGTAACTCTCCACTGAGGTTATCCCTGCAGTGAGGGGTATTTTCCAAACTAAATTCCAGATATGATGACTGTGATGAGGGTGAGATGTGAAGAGTTCCATTTGATGTCCATCTTGTGCCTTCATCCCCAGACCAACATCCTACCAGTTGCCAGAGAACCTCTGGGAAGCCTTGTGATGCCCTTGTGCTCTCATGTGGACTTGTCCCATTCACAGATGTGCTGCACCTTCATTCTTCCTTGGCAACCTGGATCCAAATGGAATCATTTCTCAGTGACCAGGAGTGACTCTATTCCAAAATGTCCGGGTTCTTTTCTTTATTAAATGTTTTCTTAGTGGTACCTATGCCCAAAGCACATTTGCCAAGATACTGTGGACGAGTTTCAACTTTTCTGAGACTCAGTTTCCTTATTTGGCAAATGGGAGAGTAAATCTTGCCCAGCATATGTTTCAAGGCTGTTTTGAGGATCCAGAATAGAAGTTCTCAGTCTCTTCATAAGGAGATGCTTATGATAGGGAGCTGCTTTCATTTCCTTTAAACCTTATGATCACCACATGGAAGTATGTCTTGATAATGAAATAATGGAATGGGGGAGTAAGAACCTTTCTTTTCTTTTCCACTTTCTGTTTCTATACTATATATATTTTCAGTCAAGAAAAGTCCATCAGGAAATAAATATTTATACACATATATAAATATATATGCCACATATCTATACACACACACACATAAAACCGTTAGAAGGGCCTTCAGATTATACTCTTGGGAGGGGGAGTGGGTAGGTACAAAGAGGCAGGAGGGAACCACCTGATGGTGTTTGTCTTTGGTTCTCCCAGTTAATGGCCCTTCTCCTCCATCTCTTCTGCCTTTCGGAATAGTCTGCCACTGGGGTTTGGAACTCAAAAAGGAAACATGCTTTGGCTTGAAAAAGAAAGAAGCTGGGGGTGTTCCCCCCTTCCCTTTTTACACAATATTATGACACCAATTTGAAAAATAAATCCCAGATTCACTGCTTTCCCTCCAGGTGTTCACAGAACTAAGAAAATAAATACCACATCTACGGTGTGCTGTGCAGGCTGCTCTGGGGGCTCTTGGCGCCGTCACTAAGCAAACACACCACCGCCAGGAGACGGCTTTGGGAAAATAGCAAGTGCCCACTGATGGCGCAGAGAACCCGGAAGGGAAACAGCTTTCCACAGCCTTTCTGCCTCCTCAGCAGGTTCAGGAAGAAGCTGTCACTCAAAGGACAACCAAGAAACAACGTGCACTTGCTGCGCCCTGCCAAGAATTTTGCTCAGAGAATCGGAGGCCGTTTTGTCTGTACAGAGGGACCTTTGTACAAGTTCTCTGGATTGGGCGCTCTTTCCCTTGGCCACATCCTCTTTCACCGTAGGCAGGAAACCTGCAGCCTGCACTTTGTGCACGTCCATGGGGAGACTTGCAAGGGTGGTGGAAAGAAACGGGGGGCTTCTTCAGTCCCAGAAGTCTTATTCAAGGCCTTCCGAATGTGGAGGTGCCTGCATGAGCCAACCACACCCTGGTGGGCCTCAAGTTCATTCAAAATGTTCTTTTGGCACTACCTTTGTTGGGAATGTATCCATAATTGAAATAGAATGTGTAGCAAGGTGAAGGTTTTCTTCCTGAAGGGTGGCTTTGCTTCCACTCGTTAGACAAGAGTGTACGTGTGTAAATGTGTGTAAATCTGTGTGTGTGACATGTGTTGTGTAGTTACAGTTTCTGCTTTCTCTCCTGGTTTAGCTGGAGTTTAGGACATTGTTTAGTCTTTTGAACGGCTCTTCCTTCTCAATGAAAAGAAGCTGCTCTTCTGGGGCGGCCCCATCATCATGGGTGCTTGGTTCTTGTGAGTAATTTTAATCTAAAGACAAAAAGGCAGACATGAATTAGTGGCATGCACATCCCGGTAGTTTAAGAGAGAGAGAGCGACAAGGAGAGGAAGGAAGGCCTGCTGCAGGCTGGAATGGGCCCCATGCAGAAGGGCGACTGTCCTTGAACAGCTTCAGAATTGGCAAACCAACCCTGACTGGGCCTGGAGTTTGGCATTGCTGGAAGTGGGGGGCGGAAACACTGGGGAGAGACAGGTGTGAGCTTCCCACATGGTGATCAGCTCGCACCTGTCTTGTGTCCTTGCTATTTATAGACTTTCAGAATGTCACAGCCGGAGGGGACCTCAGGGACTGCCTCCTTCCTTTGCAGGATAGATGAAGCATTGGTGGTGCAAGGCTCCATTGGGCCCTAGATTGGCCTCAGGTTACCCCAAGAGGGACAGAACAGCCAGATCCCACTTCTTCTGATTCTCGCCTCCACCGTAACTCAAAGTTGACCTAGAGATTTCAGTCTGACCTCTGACCCAAGCAACATCACTGGGAAAGTTCCCAAACGTGTCCTTAGATGTTTCCTCCTTTCTTGGCCTTTCTTGGCCTTCCAAAGAAACCAATTTTCTTTTTTCTTTTAAAAGATTTATTTATTTATTTATCTCCCCCCTACCCCCCAGTTGTCTGCTCTCTGTGTCCATTCTCTGTTGTTCGTCTGTGTCTGCTTGTATCCTTGTCAGTAGCACTGGGAATCTGTGTCTCTTTTTTTGTTGTTGTTGCATCATCTTGCTGCATCAGCTCTCCGTGTGCATGGCGCCACTCCTGGGCAGGCTGGACTTTCTTTCACACTGGGTGGCTCTCCTTATGGGGCGCACTCCCTGCACGTGGGCCTCCCCTATGTGGGGGACACCTCTGCGTGGCACGGCCACTCCCTGTGCTCATCAGCACTGTGCGTGGGTCAGCTCCACACGGGTCAAGGAGGTTCTGGGTTTGAACCACGGACCTCCCATGTGGTAGGCAGATGCTCTATCCATTGAGCCAAGTCCCAAACCCAATTTTCTTTTAGGAACATATATTTTTTTTAGAATTTTACGTTCTCTATTGCAAACCTTAAGTCATTTGGAAGTGAAAGACACTGGTGAATTTTCATTTTGCCTTCCCAACCTTATCCTTAGGGCATGGCTTTGAAATGCTTAATCCCTATTTGAATGTGGCCTAGTGACATTGCAACCTTAATAATCTGTATTATCAGTCAATCAACAACATTTATCAAGTATTACACAAGTTCAAACTAGGAAGATATTTCCTGTGGGCACAGGAAGCAATCAGTATTAAAAGACCTGGGTATGGGTCCTGCACCCTCACTTCTTTGCTGTGAACCTTTGGACGAATCATTTAACCTTTAGAGTCTGTGCTTCCTGAACCATAAAATGTGGATAATAACATTTGTCCTATTTTTCCCTCATAAAGTTGTTCTGAGGACCAAACAATAGAACATCAGTGAAAGTCCATTGTAAACTGAAAAATGGAATGTAACTGTTAGTTAAATGATTATTCTCTGACATTGGAGGAGGAGAAAGATGGATGTTAAAAGAAACATCTACGAAACCCACTCTAATGGCTTTTACCATGTTATTGGAAATTAATGCAAAGAACAACAGAAGATCTCTTGAAGAGAGAGACCCATCAAAAAGTTTAAATTTCTCTTTTCACAAGACTTTCATGCTACTTTACTGGAATTGTAGTTGGTGCTGGGGCTTAAGATATATCTAGGGGATTTGAATCTCTGGACTGACAATATGATAGCCAGGCCCTGAGCCTCAACAGACTTCAACTCCTACACTCTGATTTCTTGGACTTACCCCACTCAGCTAACATGGAGTTGAAGAATGTCAACCACCACACCATGGAGCCTAGAGTGCCTACAACTGAAAGCAGGAGGATTGCATCCAGTATCCATGTGGAATCTAAGCCTCCTCTTGACATAGATGTGCAATGGACACAACCAATCCAAGGTCCACAGAGAAAATGTAGCATTGGTGTGGGAAAAGTGGCCATGGTGGCTGCTGGGTACGGGGAATGGGAGGAAGAGATGAGATGCAGAGGCGTTTTCAGGACTTGGAGTTGTCCTGGGTGGTGCTTCAGGGACAATTACTGGACATTGTAGATCCTCCCAGGGCCCACTGGATGGAACGTGGGAGAGTGTGGGCTATGATGTGGACCATTGACCATGAGGTGCAGCGATGCCCAGAGTATACTTACCAAATGCAATGGATATGTCATGATGATGGGAGAGAGTGTTGCTGTGGGGGGAGTTGTGGGGTGGGGGCGGTGGGGTTGAATGGGACCTCATATTTTTTGAATGTAATATTTTAAAAAAATGAATAAAAAAATTAAAAAAAAGTTTAAATTAATGTAGAACAAACTAAGTGATGAAAAGACGTTATGGGGGAAGTGGACTTGGCCCAATGGATAGGGCATCTGTCTACCACATGTGAGGTCCGCGGTTCAAACCCCAGGCCTCCTTGACCCCTGTGGAGCTGGCCCATGCACAGTGCTGATGTGCACAAGGAGTGCTGTGCCCCGCAGGGGTGTCCCCCGCGTAGGTGAGCCCCGAGCGCAAGGAGTGCTCCCCGTAAGGAGAGCCTCCCAGCGCGAAAGAAAGTGCAGCCTGTCCAAGAATGGCACCGCACACAAGGAGAGCTGACACAACAAGATGACGCAACAAAAAGAAACACAGATTCCTGGTGCCTCTAATAAGATAGAAGTGGTCACAGAAGAACACACAGCGAATGGACACAGAGAGCAGACAACTGGGGGGGGGGTGGAGGGAGAGAAAGAAATAAAAATAATAAATCTTTAAAAAAAAAGAAAAGACATGGAAGGAATGAGGAGAATCTGAAGGAAGCAGCTGGGGAAGAATTTTCTGTTAAGATTTGAGAGAAGGGAAGGAAACGTGTTGGTGAAAAAGAGAAAGGGAAGGAACTTGGTAGAGGAGTCACATATATGAACAGGTTGAGTGTGGGACAAAGGATGAGAAAGGATGTCAGGGATGGGGTGGGGGACAGCACCTGGTTTAGGTCTGTAAAGGGGAGGCACCAGAGATTGAGTCTGATGTGAGGCGATGGGGAACCATGATTGATTGCTTTTTAAGCTAGAAAATAACATGATGAAAAAAAGAGTTTTGGGGAAATTATTCAAAAGGGAGGGGTTGAATGGGGAAGGAACTGCCTAAGAGGGTATGATGGTAAGGCCGGTTTAAATTTATAAGGCCTCAGGAAATGAAAATAAAAGAATGGAACCTACAGACAGTGTGGAGAATCAGCATAACCTGGTCACAGGAGCTGAAAATGACTTCCACCAGTCTGGAGATCTGGAAAAGTAGTGAAACTTTTCTGGTAATAGTAGTTACCAGAGGAGCAAATCTAGAAAATATTGAGCACCCTTTTGTGTTCTGTGCCTTATTGTGGGCATTTGGTTTATTCCAGCATTCCTGGAAGTGAAGCATAGACTGGGGTCTCTGAGGGCATTTATCGGTGGCGTGCAATTTACCACTATATGATGACAGTGATTTGTGGCACATTCTCTTGTGGGAAGCCTTCTCTCTCTCTCATGAGCAAATGCAATTTTTGAGCAGAAGGACTTTGTCTTATTCCTTTTGGTATTTCCTGAATGAGGGCAATGCCTGGCTCAGGGTCTGTGCTGAGGGAGTATCGGCAGATTAGCATAACCAAGAAGAACAAGAAAATGCCTGGGCAGTGGAGATGACTGTGTTTGGGGCAGAGGGTGGCAGCTGGTGCACTGCCTACATTTCCCGCTGATGGACCCCATTTATTTTAGATGATAGAAGACCCATACTTCTCCTTTTTTTCCCCTGTGACTGAGCTATTTGGTTACTTGTTAGCACCTCTAAGGGCAAATAGAGGGAAGTGAAACCCAAACCCCTCCCATTTGGTATTTCAGCAGTTTTTTCTTTTAAAGATTTATTTATTTTTTTATTCCCATGTCCTCATTGTTTGTACTCGCTGTCTGCTCTCTCTCAGTTTGCTGTGTGCTTCCTGTATCTGCTCATCTTTTCTTTAGGAGACACTGGTAACCAAACCAAACTGGGACCTACCACATGGGAGAGAGGAGCTCAGTCATTTGAGTCACATCTGCTCCCTGCTTTGTTGTATCTCTCATTGTCTTTCCTCTTTGTGTCTCCTTGTTGTGTCATATTGTTGCATCAGCTCACTGTACCTGCTTGTTGCACCAGCTCGCTGTCCTGCTCGTCTTCTCCAGGAGGCACTGGGAACTGAACCGGTGACCTCTGGGAACCGAATCCGGGACCTCCCATATGGTAGGTGGGAGCTCAATTGCTTGAGCCATGTCCGCTTCCCTTTCAGCAGTTCTGACAAAGGTTTTGTTAAGGTAGGAGTTTGGGACTCCTGGGTAACAAGAGATTTTGGTCTGGGTTGAGGATTCTATCACCACCAGTAACTGAGAGCTGATTGTATGTGAACATATAGAAGGCAAATAGTATGAGATCATTTCCTTATTTAGAGCCCCTTACACTACCTCCTGCCACCCCTCCCCTGTATTAGAAAGAGCTAGTGGGTTAAATAGTCAGGATCCCATTATGGAAAGGTAGTTGAACATGGCTAAACTCACCTTTTCAAGCTAATAGAAAGAAAGCATTCCATGTATCTTTGTCAGAACCCAAATTCCTTGGTATCTGTACAGGTAAGCAGTTGACTGAAATCTCTTTGATTTTCTTAAAAACCTTTCACGACACAACACCTGACAAACACTAAGGAAAGCAACCCCATGTTCTTAGGTCTCTGCTCTGTTACAGTACACTGTGACAGCTCAAAATTCTCAAAACTATGCAGTCTATGATTTTTCTTTTCAAATGGAGTAAAAACTTAAACTTCACTAGTGCTGGAGGTTGACTTTGTTTTGGGGCCATTTTCCACAAAGCAACACATTTTTATTGCTTCAAGAAAAGTAACAAACTGAGGGATTCCTTCCTGAACTCTCAGGCAGCATGATTCCAATCATGCCTAGTAGAATGGTCAAGGACCACACATAAGCCCCTGAAACCACTGCGAAGTGCCTGAGGTCTGCTCTAATTAGCTCTCAAAATGGGGCCCTAAATCAGCAGCCTCGGCATCACTTGGGAACTTGTTAGAAATGCAAATTCTCAGGACCCCAGATCTACTGAATCAGAGTCTCTGGGATGGGGCCCAGCAATCTGTGTTTTAACAAGCCCTCCAGGTTATTCTTTACGATTTTTTAACTTGTGAGATTAAATATTCCATGGCCTTTCTTGTGTGAACTGTCTGCTCACTATCACATTGTTAATATTTTTTCTGCTCGTTTCTAAAAGCTCTTTGTACATTATGGGAATTAAGTTGTTCTTTGAGATAGGTAGTCAAATATCTTGTTCTCTGCCTTTTAAATACCTATAAAATTGTAAAACTTTACCTTTGTTAATAGTCAGATGTATCACCGTTTCCTTGTCTTTAGACTTAGAAAGTTCCTACCCGCAGTGTGATTATAGTCACCTACTTTTCCCGTAGTTAGTAACAGTTAACTCTAATTGAACTGGAGTATAGTTTGAGGTAAGAAGTGATCCTATAATAGCATTTTCCCAAACAGGCCATTTCTTGGATACTTTGTGTTAAACAGTCCATTTCTTTCAAATTAGTTTATGGCCTATTTTCCCCCCTTCATTAGTTTTTACGTATACTAGAGTTTCTTAGGACTCTCTTCTGTACTATTGATTTACATAGCCAATATTGGGTCAATAGCACATTATTCAAACTATTGTGGCTTTATAATTATTTTAATATTTTGTGGGAAGTCTTTCCTCATAACTCTTGTTTTATAGAATGGCTTAGCTATTGACATTGTATTGTCAAGTTAGAAAAGCACTTTACTGGGATTTTATTGGGATTCCCTGTTTAGGAATAAGGGATGTTTCATACTTAAATTTTCTCTTTTTAAATAGTGGTTTAGTTTTACAGCTGTGTTCATTTATTTTCCACAAATCAGTTTAGTGTTTTATGTTTTTTGCTGTTGCTATTATGTCACCTTAACTTTTCTTTATTATATAATTGTGATTGGTTATTGCTGGTATTATATAGAAAAGCTATTCATTTTTGTGTACCTATCTTTTTATACAGCTTCACTGAAATAATTCTTCCTATGAGTTTTCCCAAGTCTATTAGCTTTCTACATACATAATCATATCATCTGCAACTAATGACAGTTTTGACTCTTTTCCAAATAGCTATATTTCTTTTCTGTTTATATATGTTTAATTGGCTAAAATGTCCAAATAATATTAAATATTAATGACGATAGTTAGAATACATGTCTTGCCCATGATTTTAATGAGAATTCTTATAGTGTTTTACTATTAAGTTTTACTATTTACTATTACATAAAATGTTAACTATAGAGTTTTTTAAAATTAGGTTGAGGGCTATCTTTCCGGTCTTTGTTTTCTAAGAGTTTTCTTATTTTTATAAAAATCCAATATGGGATTGAATGCGATTGAATACTTTTGCCCATTTATTCATGTTATCGTGTAATTTTTCTATCTGAACTGATATTAGAAGACTTCTTTGCAAACGATTGATAAAACTTTCTTGAAGGGTGGCTGAGTCTAATACATCGTTTAACTCTATCTACCAATACTTGAATTAGAATTTTGTATCATATTTATAGGTGAGATTAGTCTGTAGCTTTCTATTTCTAAGTAAAAATTTTGTTAGATTTTTGTATCTGCCTTGGTTTCATAAATAGATCGAGGGGCTTTATATCTTTGTCTATACTATGGAAAAGTTTACACAAATATTTATTTCCTAATAGTATGGAAGAACTTGTCAGGTCATTTTGAATGTAATTCTTTGAAAACTTGTTCCATTTCCTTAATAGTTATCAGGGTTTTCATCCTGATAACCATTAATGATTTTATCAGGATTTTTTATCCATTTTCTTGAGATGTTCAAATTAATTAATATCAAATTGATTATATGTATTAACTTATAATGAAATAAAACCACCACTGCATTTAAATTTATATTGTATAATTTTTGCTATACAAACTATACAATATATTTTAATATTTTAATATTTCTAGTCTCTATGTTTCTCTTCTTCAGATTAGGTTTCTGAAAAAAAAAATTAAATTCAACACATTTAAAGAACCAGGTCTTAGATTTCCTGTTTTCTAATTATTTAATTTCCATTTTTGTTTTTATTATTTTCTTCCTTCTTCTTCTTCCAAGTTTGTTTTAATCTTGTTTTTCTAATTTGGGGATTTTTCACTGAATTCTTTCCTTTTTAAATGATGGAAGTATATGAAGTTTTTAATTTACTTGAAGATACCATTTAGGCTATAGTCTTTAAGTTTTTGACATAGAGCTTTATAATTTTTATTATTTTTTGAATAACCTATAATGGTGGTTTTGATCTCCTTCAGAATTTATTTTTCTTGTTCTTCAGGAGAATTTAAAATTTTTTACTTTTATTAAATCATTTTCTCCAAGTCATTGGATTTTATTTTATTCAATAAATATTCCACTGTTAATTTCTAGTTTTCTCATCATCAAAGAAAACGACCTTTATAAATTCTCCATCTGGATTTTACATAGTTTTTTTACCTTGGTACTACTCTACGTTATATGCATTCTTGAAAAAAAAGGTATCTAATTTGTTTATAGGTTGTAGAGTTTAACACATATCTAATAATTTCATTTCATAATTTCATCCAAGTTTTATGTTATTTATTTTTTCCTAGTTGATCACAAAAGCTGAAACAAATATTTTAAAGTCTCTCAATAATGGTCTTTCTGGGAAACAGATGTAGCTCAACCAAGTGGGCTCCCATCTAGCATTGGGAAGTCCAGGGTTCGATGCCCAGGGCCTCCTACTGAAGGCAAGCTGGCTCACATGGCGAGCTGGCCCATGTGGAGTGCTGGTCCATGCAGGAATGCAGCCCCATGTAGGAGGGCAGCCCTGCGTAGGAATGACGGCCAACACGGAGAGCTAGAGCAGCAAGATGATGCAACAAGAGGCACAGAGGAGAGAAAAATAAGAAGATATAGCAGAACTGGGAGCCGAGGTGGCCCAAGAGAGTAACTGCCTCTCTCCCACTCCAGAAGGTCCCAGGATTGGTTCCCAGGGTCACCTAATGAGAATAAAAGCATTCACAGAAGAACACACAGTGAATGGACACAGGGTGGGTGGGGGGAGAAATAAATAAAATTTATTTATTTATTTCTCACCCACCCCCCCGCCCCCGGTTGTCTGTTCTCTGTGTCTATTTGCTGTGTCTTGTTTCTTTGTCCGCTTCTATTGTTGTCAGTGGCAGGGAATCTGTGTCTCTTTTTGTTGCATCATCTTGTTGTGTCAGCTCTCCGTGTGGGTGGTGCCATTCTTAGGCAGGCTGCACTTTCTTTCACGCTGGGCGGCTCTCCTTACAGGGTGTACTCCTTGCGCTTGGGGCTCCCCTATGCGGGGGACACCACTGCGTGGCAGGGCACTCCTTGCGTTGCACAAGGGCCAGCTCTACACGGGTCAAGGAGGCCAGGGGTTTGAACTGCAGACCTTCCATGTGGTAGACGGATGCCCTAACCACTGGGCCAAGTCCATTTTCCAAAATAAATCTTTTTTTTTTTTTAAATGGTCTTTTTGTCAACTTTGTATATATCGATTGAGATTCATGATACTATTGATACTATATTTTGTATTTATAGTGATGCTATGCTTTCCCCCTCTTCTTTCAAGATCTCTAAGCTTGACAAAGGAATAAATAAAAAGATATATGTCCTTTTGTTTTAGGTATATCTCTTGTAAGAAGCATATAACCTAGTATGTTAGTATTAGTCTTTTAGAAGGTGACTTTAACCCATTTATATTTATTGTCAGTACCACTGTATTTAGTCCTAACCTCTTTCATATTACTTCAAAAATTTTAATATGTTTTCTTTCTATGTACTCCATCAATAGGGTTCAAACATTTTAAGTTCTCTCAGATTTGATAAGTATACACTGTGTTTTTAGTTTCAGCAGTGATTACCTATTATTAAAATTTCCTTCTGATTTTTACTACCTAATTATCAAAAGGAAGAGAGAGAATTAGGAATTTAGTCTATTTCTGCTATTCCTTCAACAGTGTCTCCCACATGCTTTCAGCTTTTTGTTATTATAACAGTAGGTTTGGGATTCAGGTTATTGATGTTTACAATATATAGCTTCTTTTTCAAAGAATGATTCTTGCCGTTTGCATTCGATTATATAACTGTATCACATTCTTTTACTTGATTCTAATTTAACTGTTTTTCATTTTTACCAAAAACTCCTTTGTGTTATGAGGTCCCATTTTTAAGCCTTTGATTTTGAATCACTTCTTGGTTGATGTGTGTCTTTAAGAAAATGTTTCAAGAATGGTACCTTTGTTTTATAATTTGAAAGTTTACGAATGACTTTCTGTTGAATTTCTATGGACTTCACACCATAAAATCATCAGGTTACAGATATTTTTCATGAAGATTTGTAATCTCTGTAGGGTAGCATGAAGAATGGGTGGGGGTGGGAGTGGGAATAGGAGGTAGTATCTGATGATTTAAAAAACCGCTGCCTGGCTTTAGAGGAATGGCACAGCAGTCTTCACATTAATAGATTACTGCTACTGAATCATATGGGAGAGAGTTTGATGTCTCTCTGCCTTTTTTTAGGAGATAGGAGGAACTTATATAGATTTTTTTCAATTCACCTCCATCAAAATTACAAGCAGTAGAAATTCCCTCCACCCTTTCTAAATCCAGTAAGGTAGAAAGCTATTGTTAGCTTTTGCTATTGAGTGTTTTCTTTCATTCCCTTAGTTTTCATATGAACCAGAAATTTGAGGGAAGATTTTGCAGTGACATCTCTGTCTTTGGTAACCTTTATAGAAGATTACATTGCTAGAGTCACTAGGGACCAGTTTCATAATTTATAGAAGTTATGTGGAACAAAGAGTTATAAAAATACACCTAAGTTCAGGCCTGGTAGACGTCTTGTGAAAATCCTCTCCCTAGTATAACATAAAAAATAACCTGATGTTCTGAAGGACTCAAAATAGCAGATTATCAAGGAATCTGAATAGTGAGGAAGGTTAGAAACACAAATTTTGCTTTTGAGAGCTGCACATTCATGACAGTGTTAAGGACAGTATTAATGTAATACCCCAGCAGAGGCTCTGAAAACCAAGACAATGATTTCTCACTGCCATAGCGTTTCTAGCTGGGTTTCTCAGTGAGCACAAAGTAGGAAGGAGGGATGCACGGCTGCTGTAGTACTGCTAAGTGGAGAGTTAATACAGGTATGGTAAATTGGGGAATGGGGAGGTTTCCTTTATTTTTGTTTGTTCATTTTGTCATTCATTTACTTATCATTCAAATATTACTGAACAACATTTACAAACTAGGTACTGTGCTAGGAGCTGGGTGAGTGCACCATAAAAGAGATAGATTACCCATGGGGTTACCTTTTCAGTGGAGTTTTCATGTACATCCTTAGGGATGGGGGCACACCAGTGGCGAAGTGCGTCTGTGCACTGTGGGGAATTTTCCGCCAGGAGCTCAGGAGTCAGAGCGACTGGGTGGAATCTCTGGGTGAGTGTGCAGATTTGGCTTCTACATAAAGAAGCACCTTCTAACAACTAGACTTGTTCATCAGCAGAACAGTCTTCCATTTGAGGTGGTGCATTCCCTGCAACCGAAATGATTCAAACTGAGGCTGTCAAAGATAATGTGGATGAAGTATCAGAATTCGCCAACTAGAATTCTCAGTTTCTTGGAGATGGATTGCATTTCATTCAGTTATGTAACTAGTGCCTGGCACCCAGCAGATATTCAATACAAGTTTGGTGGGTAAATGAATGGATGGATGAATAAGGTGGAAGAGAGGCTGCACGAAGTGGTCTCCCAAGGCCCCTGCAACTCTGAGATTCAGTGATTTTATATTAAGTCAGTGCTTAAAAAGGGCTAAATATAAAGCTTCTCACTCTCATTTTAAAGATCGGCAAACTCACCGTGCAAGGTGGCTGCATCCAGGGCTCTCCATCTACTTGCATCGGCAGCAGCTTGTTCGTCCTGGAACCCCCAAAACCAAAAGAGAACACAGTAAGCTCCCTGAATCTGGAGACTCAGGTGTTCCCACCAAGGAAAACAGAAATGGAAGACCTTATCTGCACACCTATGAGTTGTTCTCTAAGACTCTCCCGAGGAGCTTGGTAAAAGTAGATTTCTGAGCTCACTCTAGGGATCCCGACCCAGCAGATCTGGGGCCAGGCCCAGGCCCAGGCCCCGGAATCTGTATTTTAATAAGCAGTATCGATCATTCTGATGCCTTTGTCCTCAGGCCACATTTTGAGAAACACTGCCCTGGATGAGGTGTGAAATCCACAGAAGACTGAGAATTGGTAGCTAACAAGAATGGCAGTACCATTGCTGAACAGACCCTTAGTCAAACAATTAGCCAGAGGGCCTACAGTTGATGCCAAACATTTCACTACTGGGGTTATGAAATGGGAAAGGGTCTAGTTTCTATGTTGAATGAGAGGTTACATCATGTCAGTGAGGTAACGTCTCCAACCTATACAAGATACAGCTCAGGTCTGAGTGTGTCTTGCCTTGTACACAATTTTAACCATCACTTCTTTTACCTCTTGAACAACTGTATGCTCTGGGGTTGCATGGACTGTGGACTTGCTTTAGCTGGGAAATACTGTCCTGTGAGTAGGAGGAAAGCAGAAAGTATTGGCTTTCTTGCTTGGTGCAAGGCATCTCTGGCATATGGACTTCTTAAGAAGGGAGAGAAGCAGCTTTCTGATGTCCTTCTGTGGAAGAGCTGTGAATTTCATTCAGTATTGCTTTAAGAGAAAAGGCAGGTCCTTTCAGAGGCCTCTGGTCTGGGTGAGCTGGGAACAGGTACAAACCACTGAACAAGATGCCCTCACCTAGGTTTGATATCTGCTGGTTTTGTTTGTTTGTTTGTTTTCCAGGAGGTACGGGCGACTGAACTTGGGACTTGGTATATGCGGCAAAGCAGGTGCTCAACAACTGAGGTACAATCACTTGCCAACATCTGCTATTTTTTTACATTATAAAATGAGGGAAGCAAGCTATTTTTTTTGATGTAGATGGTCCTCTGATTGACCCTGAGTAAATTTATTATTATAAAACTAACAAAAACATAACAAGAGGGGAGAGTAGTATTTATTTCTTGGGGTGAGGAGAGCTTCTGAGAAGTCCCAGGGACAGGGGGCTCCATATTTGCCGCCTCTGTTTCTTTGTGGAACTAGAGCTACTGAATATGAAGACCCCTCCCCATTACACATGGCCTTTTTGATTCCTCAGGGATTGGATGAGGATGTGATGTTCCCTGTGGTCTTCATAAGTCTGGCTTACATGTGCTAACAAACTGGACCTACTCGGGATATGCTTCAGGGAGAATGAACAGGGAAGAAGCTACAGGGATTAATCTGGAAAACAACACAAAAGCTCAAAAAGAAAGGGAAGCAAAGCTTTGGGGAGTAATAGAAAAAACAGAAGACAGAGGAAATGAAGACAAGGGGTAAATGGGTTTGACCTGCAGCTAAGCAATTCAGGGAACCAACTCTGGGGACCTTTCTGAGTGATGCAGCATAGTGCTCAGAGCAGAATTTCTGCAAATGTGCTCTGAGGACAATTGCCCAAAAGAATCTGGGAGAAAAGAGTTCTGTGGTCAAATAGGTTTGGGAAATCCTGTACACTATGGTCCTCTCTAGAATATCCACAAACACACTAGTCGATTTGATTTGTAAAAATAGAATGGAAAAAGGAAAGGGATAAAGATTTCTGTAATAATCAGATAGGGAAGGATCTGGGACAAAAATGTGTCTAGTTGCATTGCTTAAATAGAGACAACCGAAGCCAGAGAATCCCCTACGTTAAACCTATCTCTTCCAGGAGCTTGCAATGGCTGACCTATGCACTCCATACCCTGAGTCGTTGGGCATCCTCCTAGCCAAATGTGACAGGTTTGCTGATGTTTATGGTTGTGCTTTAAAAAGGCATTTAAGAGATAGCATTTTTCCAAGTTAATATGCAAGAACAGAGACTCCTGGTTTTGTCAGAGTGTGCTCTTTAGTATACCTCTAATATTTAAATTTCTAGAGATAAAAAAGGCAAGAAGTTGCACCCCTGGTTCTCTGGACATCATAATCTTATACTCTTCTTAAAATAGTTCATTTTAAGGGAACAGCAAACTGGTTGTGAGGGACCATATCTTTGATGTTCTGATGGTTGCATTGCACCTGGTTCGGGATATGTTTGGCAAAGTTATTTTTTATAAATGTTATCAGGTTCCCACCCCCCACTCATTCTGACCTGAAATCCAAAGATGGCCTCTTAGTTGTTGTCTGGAAGTGTGATAAGGGAGTTGGGGCCTCACAGGCTACTGGGTAATGAGGACACATACCTGACAATGACAGAGGAGCACTGAGCCAGCCTCCTGCCCGCACTCTTCAGGCCAGTGTAGATCTGCCCCATCTCCATAGCTCCCTCTAGCCCCACCACTTCAAGGAGCTGGTCACCGAGGTCTGCAGAGCAAGACAGGTAAAAACGGTGCATTTACATTTCTTTGTTCCTCATGCTGATTTTGGCTAGAATGCCTGGTCTTTGGATGGCCAACCCTTCATCTCCCACCAAACAAGTTTTTAATATTTTCTTTGTATAGAGCATTTTCCCAAAGGTCAATAAATACACCTTTCATGAACAGAAGTCCAGTTCTAGTGAAAAAAGGGTTTGATTCAGAACACTAATGTTTAGGATGACATATTAAGAAACCTCTTCAAATGTAGAATAATATATATGATGAACTAGTTATTTCTGAAATAGTTTTCATACATCTCCCTCCCCAGTGCAGCTAAAGACAAACTGGCTTGGGATTAGAATAGGAAGGAATGTTGATGAAGATCATTATCCATAGCTGGATCAAGTCCCTCTTCTCTGAATGTCTGAATAACATCTTGGCCCCACTGATGATGACATGGGTAATTTACCTCAAATCTGGCTTGTGGTGAGCTAACACTGGTGAGCTAACCTCCTTGGACATCCTTGAGGAAATCAGTGACCTCGTTCAGGACACCAGGTGCCTAATCTGAGCCAAAGAAAAGAATATTTTACCTCCACCAGGTTATTCTGAGTCCACAGTAGAAAAAGACGGACAGAAACTATGAGTTTCAGGCTCAGAGAGTCATACAGGACCAGTGGCCTCCCACAGTGGCAGTTAGTTCTGATTCAAAACCTGAGAAGGGTCCTTTTTTCAGAGTTCCCAAGACTTGGATTGTGGCTGCTCATTTCTTGTAAAAGTAATGGCAGGATTATGGTTGGATATCAGGCCCAAGACTCACTTAAAAAAATTTTTTTTAAAAATTTTATTCCCCCTCCTTGGGCTTGCATGCTGTCTGCTCTCTGTGTCCTTTCACTGTGCATTCTTCTGTGTGTCTGTATTTTATTTTTATTCCCCCTTGCCTTGCGGCTTGCTTGTTGTCTGCTCTGTGTCCATTCGCTGCACGCTCGTCTGTGTTTTCACTTGTCTCCCTTTCTGTTGGGTCACCTTGCTGAGTTGGCTCTCCGTGGCGCTTGCGGGCGAGCCTGCCTTCACAAGGAGGCCTTGGGATGTGAACCCAGGGCCTCCCATATGGTAGATGGGAGCCCAACCTATTCAGCCACAGTCACTTCCCCCAAGATTCACTTTTACAACACAACTTTTATTTATATAACCCAGAAGCAAAATAAAGATGGACATTCTTTAAAAGCTTCCATTTCTTTTTTTATCAAGGGAAAGGTACCTATCTCATAAGTTGTGGCTATCTAACATTCTACTAATATCAACAAATTAGAAGATTGTGTCTATGTTAATGCTTTTGTTTATTTAACAGGTGGTTTCTGTCTTCTACAGTGCCTCCTGGTATAACATAATAGTGTTTGTTAAAATTGGCAAAGGGATATATGGGTTTGTCTTTACTACTTTATTTAGAATACTAGCTATTGTTTAAAAAACACTGTCTTGAAGGATATATTTCTAATGAAGACAGTTAAACAAAGAATTGGCTGACCAAAAATGTGTCAATGTCACTGCAGTCTAACCTACTGATGATCATTGATGGACACCAGCTGCCAACAGATATACAATTGTATGAGTTTTTCTGTGACAGGTGCATAGGTTTTCCCTGTCCACCCATTGACACTCCCATTTTCCTTCTTCAGTACTACTTTTTTCACATCTGTGGAATGGTAACTGTCTCAAACTTTCCAACTCACACTGGATTCAGAACAAGAATGGTGGGGTAATGTTAGTTTAGGAGAATGCTCCAGGCTCTCTGAAGGAGTTTGGATCCAAAAGATGAATGTCTAAACCCCTAGTCACTTAATTAGTTCCCTTCTTACCAAAGATAGTTGAATAATCATTGGATAAGCTTATCCTACTGTGTCATTCTATCAGTGTCTGTGAAACCATGTGGGGTGGGGAGGTGAGGGGGGGGGAGAAGAAGGAGGAAGAGGAGGAGGAGGAGGAGGAAAGGAGAAAGAAGAGCAGAAAGGGAAAGAAGGAAAGGGGAATGGAGGGGAAGAGAAGAGGAGGAGGAAGGGAAAGGAAAGGGGAAAGGAAGGGAAGAGAGAAAATGTGTAGAGTGTATTTAGGGGTGAGGAGGTTGGTGTTGGGAATTATGCCCGAGTTGGAAAGAAGAAGAGAAAAAGGAAGCATAGTTTCTCTAGTGACAGAAAGACAGATGTCTTGTAAAATGTTGCTTTTTTGTTCCAGGCTTTGGTATCTGACAGAGCTCTGATAGTTCAATGTTTTCCCTCCTTGAAACATTCCCTGGTAACAAAATGTTCTAAGAAGTAGGGAACTTTATAGACTCAAGTGTTTCAGCTTTTACCATGCCTTGGTCTTTTAACGAATTTTCCTGTTGAATGGCTTTAACTCTAAAGTTGTTATCACTTCCCACACATTACCTTGCAGCTATCACTTCCCACACATTACCTTGCTTCTTGACTCTGGAAGAGAAGTAATGAGGGATGATCTCATTGGCAAGGGAGATGAGTGGGGGGTGGGGTGGGGTGGGGCAGGGGCTGACCCAAATGTGGGACTGAGGAGATGAATGTAGAGGAAGAGGCTAGGATCGTGGTACATTTTTTGCCAGTCTGCCTTTGAATTTACATCCTGAATCTTCCCTGGCATAAAGAGGCTAAGGAGGTCTCCTGTGTACTTCTAAGGCAAGACTTAACTGCTCTTTTGCTTCACTGCCATTGCCTAGCTGATCTTTGCTTGAATTTCCTGGAATGCCTCCCAGGAAGTTGTGGCAAAGAAACTTAGGTAACTTAGTTTTCCAAACTTATTGGACTACAGGGTCTTCCTTTTGTGTGATAGCTATAATTTTTTTTTTTTTTTTTTTTTTTTTTTTTAGCACACTTTAGGGAATTTTGGCATCACTTAATCCATTTGTAGGTGCAAATTAATTTTGGAGTTGAAGTGAAATGACAGGTGCAAGATAGTGTCTAGGTACATGGAAAAATTGATGTTCAGAACTCAGAATCCAGGATCAGGGCAGCTGGTATACCAGGTGTCTATTTCACTGTAGGCACCAATGATTCAGAGTGTTGTTTGGCAATTAATATCATCTCCATATTGTCTTTACATTCTTTTAATTAATTAGTAGTTAAGATGGAATGTCCATATACTGTAATAAAACAGAAATTAATTCACCCACTGTTTCAGTCATTTAGTCAACTGTTATCAAATAACAGCCAACCACCAGACACTGTGTTACAAAGTATTCTACTTTTGAAGGACTCTTGGCCAAGAGAGAGAAACAGTTAGGTGTAGAAAATGCTATGATTGAACTATAGGAACAAGAGAAAGCCTGAGTGGTTGATTCTGACTGGGCAAGGAGGGAAGAAAGGCATCAAAAACATTTATGGAATGTCTTAAAAGAATGAATGCCAAAGGACTTTACTGGGCTTAGAAGGGGAAGGAGGAAGGAGAATCCAGGTTCAGGACTGATAACATGTAGGGCTGGATAGCCACAGGATAAAGAAATTCATATAGCAATAACACACTTGGCAATTTTCTTGAAAAATATAAAAACGACTTTTTCCTGAGGAATATTACTGTCCAGAGAATCTTTTTATGCCAAGTTATAGGTAGAGGATCTCTGGGCTGGGTACAAACTTGATACAGCCAGAGAGCCAGGCCTTTCAGCATTGTTCTTATTTATTCTTGGTAACAAAATCTTTTGCAGTGCTTTGGGTAGAGCAGACACTTGATGTGCACTCCACAGGAAAGAAAGAAAGAAAGAAGAGAAAGGAAGGGAAAATGAAGAGACGGGCACGGAGCAAAGGAGGAGCAGGAAGGAGGAGCAGGAAGAACAACAATAACATCTCCAGTCTGGCCCACTAGAGTCAGCCTTCAGAATGTAATTTTTAAAATGCCTATTTGATCATGTCATCCCCAAACCAAAATCCTTTGGTGGTATCTTTCAATGGTAACACTTAGTGCTGGAGAAGAGAAAATAGAATGTGCATTTTTTTCCCCACACTGATGATGAGAGAGTGAACTAAGAGAAAACTTTTGGGAAAGAAATTTGGCAAATCACTATAGAGTCTCACAACTTTCATACAGTTTGATCCATAATTTTCTTCTTGGCATTGATCACAAAAAAATCAGTGACAGAATAGTAGTTCAAACAAACAAGTTCAATGTGGTGTCATTTATAATAGTAAATCCCCACCTCAATTTCTACCTGAATGAGAATAGTTAAATAAATTACAAGGTGTCCTTATGATAGGCTTTGAGGCTGCCATTAAAATATTTATAAGACTTTAATAACATGAAATATGTTTCTTATGATATTAGGTGCAAAGGCAGGATATAAACTTGCTTATACAGCATGCTTTCAACTAGGTAAGAATATGCATAGAAAAAGGACAAATTCCAGAAAAATGTTAACAGTGGTGAATTCTGGGTGATTAGATTCAAGGTGATTGATATTCTTTTCTTTATCCTTTTCTGAATGTTACCTATTTTCTATAAGTATGTATTAATGCTATAATTAAAAAGTTGTTTAAGATACCTATCAAGTGCTCTTCATAGTTGTAAAGATGATGTTCCAACTCCCTGGCTTGATTCCATGGCCCATTCCTGACGGCGGGGTGCTGCCTCTGAAGCTTTATTTCCTGGACTGTAGGGCTAAGCACCTGCTCCAGACATATAAAGCAATCTGTGGTTTTCCAGGTAAACCCTGCTATTTCTTCCCTCATTTATGCCTTCACATATGATGTGTTCTTGTCTGAAATTCCCTCACCCACTTTTACTCGTCCATCAAAACTCAACACACGTGTCATCAACTTCAAGAAGCCTCCCTGGACATCTGTGTCTTGACTTAGAGACTCCACATCAAACTTTCCTGGATAGATGTGGCAGAATAAAGAACAAGGGGGAAGCGATGTTATTGGCTATGGACAAGAGCTGGTTGCAGTAATTACTGGATTGTAAGTCTTGGTTGAATAGGGAAGGAGATGGAGGACTGAATGAAAAGGAAAAAGGGAAGAAAGAAAGTTGGAAAAGTAGGAAGAGGTATTCTGAGACAATGGGAGAGAGATGGTTGGAAAGAGGTGCTCTGAGGAGCTCTGGCTGATGGCAAGTTCCACCTGTGGCCCCGCTGGTGGCCACTGAAGTGCAGGGTGGTGATGGAGATTAGAGTCAAGGAGAAGTGAGGCTAAGTCAGTGGTTTCCAAACTCTGCTGAATGTCAGAATTCCCCGAGAAGCTTTTAAAAATATTGATGCCCAGGTTGCACCCAATACCCGCTAAGAATGTGTGGGTGTGAGAGACAGACATCAGTATATATTTTTAAAGATCCCCAAGGAGATTACAAAGGGCAGCACAGAGGGAGGCGCTGGGCTAGGTTATGGGGTGGATCATCCCCACACATTGGTACTTCTTAAAGTGTGTTCCCAGGCCAGCAGCAACAGCACCACCTGGGAACTCGTTAAAAATGCAAATTCTTGGGCTCCACCCAGGCAGACTTACTGAGTCAGAAGCTCTGGGGGTGGGGCCCAGCAATCTGAGTTCTAATAAACTCTGTGGGAAATTCTGAGGCATGCTCAAGTTTGAGAACTTGAGCCTGAGGCTCAAATTCTCAAAATTGCCCAAAACATAATGTGCAGGAGTTGAAGTGAGGAACATGAAAAGTTACTTCCTGACTGCTTTGATCTATTCTAGAGCTTCCTCAGATGAAAATTAGGAATAATAATACTGACCTCAAGGTGTGGGTGTGAGATTTAAATGGCAGAACTGTATGTGAACGAGCCTGGCACAGAGTGGGCCCTGAAATGATATTAGTTTCACTTTCTTTTTCTGCCATATTTACCCTGATAACTCCCAACCAATCATCCATCCAAACAGCTACCTTCATCTAGCTGTGTATGAGTCCCTGAACTCTCAATGTTTGTGTTAAACCATTTTTTAAAAAATCTCCATTGTTCCTCATAGTTTTACACCTCCATGCAGAGGCTGGAAATCCAGATATGCCCCTTGTCAGTTTTTTCCCCTTTAATTCCTTCCCTGACTTTGTTCTTTTTCCTACTTCTTTTATCTCAACAGTTCCATTTTGTTTTTGTTTTTTAGTCCAGGCCACTGTTAGGAGGAGGGGTGGGAACTGACTGACGCGTACAAACAGATGAGCACTTTACCTAAAGGGCACATCAGACCTGTTTCCCCAATCCCCCCACTTCAGATTTTTCAGTGGCTCTGCGAGCCCAAGGGACAATGTCCAAGCTCCTCGGCCAGCATGCAAAGTCATTCATTTCCTGCAGCAGTATTCCTCTGCCTGGAGAACTCCTGTTTACCCTCTTGGGATCCCCCACGCACCAAGCTCGTGCTCGTTCCTTCTCCTGCGCTCTGATAGCATATCTTACCCAATGGCAATTGTTTCTGACAGATCACTTTCCCAACTCCATCGTGAGTTGAAGGCAGGGACATGTTCTTGTTTTGTTTATCTTTGCATCCCTAGCAACTAGCCTAGCCTTTGGCATATAGAAGGTTCCTAATAAATATTTGTTAAATAAACTGAATAAAGTAGATGCTTTAGAGTCAAAGTCCTGGACAGGTCTGGCCTGAAAGAAGGAAAAAGATAACAACTAATAATAACAGTAGCTATTTGCCCAGATTGAACTGTGTACTGGACTTTCCATGAATTAATTCACATAATCCATCTGTAACAGATGGTGACCGTGCAGCCTGGTCTTTGCTGCTTTCCCTTCATGTGTCATTTTCATGTTCCTACTCACCCTGGTTGCTGGTTCACAGTGCTGAAAATCCAGCCATTTAGATGCATGGGAAACTCTGGGAATATGGGGTGTTATGATGAAGGGTCATCTCTTGTGATGCCCTGGTGAAGCATGGTGACGTCTTTAGCCTAACAGGATGCCCGTGCTGTTCTCAGTATCACAACACACCAGGGTTTAGAAATGAGGGCTGGAATGGACCAGAACTGGGAACCAAGCAACCCTAAATGGAGGTGCTGAAACCCTGACTATGTGATGAAGCACTCAAGAGTGTCTGAACCATCCCACCATAGTGGCAAGGAAGTCTTCCCCATACCCCAGAGTATCTGTGTAATAAAATATAAAACCTGTGGATGCTGTCTCTTTACCTGGGATAACTGAGATGTCAGGGGTCCTTGCTTTGGGCTGAAGTCATATCAGTTCATTAGCTAACAGAAAGCTAATGCTGATTGAAAGCTCTTATTGGGAGGTGTATGTGTCTGATCAATCAGAAATGCAAAAAGGAATTCATCACCACTTAATAAATGGCCTCTGATAGGCAAATATGTAGTCACTGAGGCAAAGAAAAAAAATGCTGGGAAACACTGCACTAAATTCTTGAGTGTGGGGCTAAAAACTTAACAGCTGTGTCATTTATCCTTTCAGTCTGCTTTTACATCTATAAAACAGGGACAATAATAAAATCTGCTTTGCTGGATTATCTTGAGGACAAAGGAGATGAAGGATGTAAGCGTGCTTTGTAAACAGCCATTAGAAATGTCCCTCATCACAGTGTGTTGAGAGCTGATGTACACTGGGGGTGCTTGAGACCCTCTTCTTCTCCTAAGAAAGAAAGGCCATGAGCCCAGCTCTGCTCTGTGCTCAGCCAGGTTCAGTCCCCAAAATAGGCAGATAAGTGGTGGCTGGCAGCCCTCTCTGCAGATTCAGCCACCAAGGCTGTGGCCTGTATCACTGCACGTTCCTCTCCTGCCTCCAAATTTCCATAGAGATGGGACACGTGCCCTTGGCGGCTCAGGCCCTCGGAGCCCAACAAAGCCCAGCGCTAATCAGCTGTCTGGGCTTCCCTGGGACTGGTCTGTGGAGATGAAATACAACTCCCCCGGTTAGAGAGCTTCAAAGCTTGGTTTAGAAGCATGGCATGAAAATAGCTCTTCTCTGGAAAGAAATGGAGAGAACCCTCAAAGACTCTTTACTGATTTCCTGCAGGGGAGGGAGCTTTGGGGTCTCAATCTTGGGGGTAAGGGTTGCTAAGGAAGGAAGGCTCTCAACTGGCCAAAGAGAATCCAACCTCCCAACCCCACCCCCTGTTCCCACCTAGCCTCTAAAAGCGCCAGGCCCCCAGTCATCTTTATTCATTCCTAAAACATAATTTGTGGGCATTGCTTTCCTTAGAGATCCTGACCCTGTCACAAGGAGAGAGACAGAGGGCCCCTTGCCCCCTTGTGCATTTCCCTGGCATTCTGTAAACCCAAAGTAATGAATGGGCCCCTGCAACAAATTGTGAAGCAAAGAGAAAGAGTTTTGGACAGGCTTGGGTTCAAATCCTACTGCTCAGCCACTTGCCAGATTTATGACCTTGGGAGAAATCACTTCATGTCTCTCTCTGTCCTTTACCTGGACAATGTAGACATAATAATCTGCCCACAGGGTTGCCGTGAGGTTTAGAAGCAATGGCAACCAGTGCCGTGCTTGGAGCTGCACACAGAAGACCCTTAAGAAACAGTTGCTGTTGTGATTTTATGTTTTCTTAGAAAGGAATGACCTCAGGAAGTTATGTCATTGTTACATGGTCAGTGCATGGCCTTCTGCAGATGGTAATTAATGTAACCCAGAAAAGGTAAATAGGAAGGGGTAGAAAGAAGCAGTAGCCAAGAACCACCGCTTTCTGAGGCGAGAGAGGCTGCAGGGGTGGGAGGGTGAATGCACTGCCAGGCATGCAGGCGCTGGGATTTTGGTCCCTGCTCTGGCTCTGTCTAGTGTGACCTTGGGCAGGTCATTTGCCTCCTTAGGGTCTCAGTTTCCCCTCAGGGGGGAAGCCGTCCATTTGCAAGGCCCTTGTGAGCTCTTCAAACCAAAATGTAGGCTGGATTTCCTGATTGTCCTGGTCAAGAGCAGATTGGCAGCAGTTCTCATCTTGCCTCACACTGTGCCAAAGACAGAACATTCAGCGCAACCCTACACTGTGGCAAGAGAAAGAGTGAGCGCTGGGCTCACAATAGCCATTGTTGTTGGTTCCTGAAAGCCGACTTGTGTGGCGGGGTGTGCATGGGGAAGCAGGAAAGCCCTCCCTTCTGTGTGGCTTTATTTTCTGGATTTAGCCAGGGCTCGGATGTACAAAAAGAACCAGGTGCTTCAGAACAGGGAGCAGCAATGTGCTATGGAGTTGCACAGTGGGGAATTTTTCAGGGAGAGAGGATCTGCTGGAAATGGCCCTGGAGTGAGGGCACGGCATCATCATGCCTCCGAGAGAAACCAAGGGAGGAGTGTCTGCAAAGGCCTGGGAGGTGGGGGAGCTGCAGGGAATGGTGACCTGAATGTGTCCCCATGAGCACGTGCAGAGAACAACCATTGCCAAGCACAGATTCTAGGTCAGGCCTAGAGCTTTCAAAGGTTTCAATCTTTCGTGACAATTCTGTGAGGGAGAAACTATTATCCCAAAACACAAGAAACCTGTGGCTCAGAGAGGCTAAGAAAATTGCCTAATTTCACACAGCTGCCATGTGGTAAAGCTAGAATTCAAACCAAGGTCAGTCTGACTCCAAAAATAAGCTGAGATGAAGGAGTCAAGGCAGAGACAAAACACCTTGGAGTGATAGGGCATATGAAGGTAGGGAAGTGAGCTGGGAGTGGCTCGAGCCTCTTCTCAATTCCTCTCAGAGAAGACTTCTCGGCAACACACGATCTTATTAAATGGAATGTTGAGTTCTTCGGCTTGCCTGTAAAATCCTGCTTTGTGCATTATCTGGCATGCCTTCACATGCTGAATTAAGGAAGTCTCAATTCTAGGTACAGTGCTAAATAATAAAATCAATCAATTAATTGAGAACTTTTCTAGCTCACCTCAAACCTGATTCTTAGGCATGATATTTGTAAGGTACAATTATTGAGAGCTGCACTGACCAAACTAATCACAGCTTAGAGGAACACAGGCAGGCACCCACCAAATCCAGAAAGGCAAAGCTAGGGGAGAGTCCTCATTCAGAGGGATGTAGGACTTTTTCTGGTTGTTGGATCAGAACCAGGCAGAAATGGGGAGTGGGGGTATGGGATATACTAGGACTTGGGTTCTAGTACCAGATCCATTAGCGTGACCTTGGACAAGTCAGTTAACGTCCCTGGCCCTCATGTTGCTAATTTATAAATGATCTCTTGGGGGGTGCTGTGGGGGATTGAAATAAGATGTTGTATGTAAACTATGTCTAGCTAAGTTCAAGTGGGTGCTTAACAAATGTTGACAAGTTGGCCTGAGATGGGAAGAGAAGGGTGCTGGCCGCATGCTAGAGGTGGAAGGAGACATAGGTGCCTGTTTATGGCACCTATTCTTTAGCTTTCCTACTGTTTCCTAATTACTAGACAGAAGGCCCTGGTTATGGGGAGGGATTTGGGCTTGGAGACTGAGCTGGTGTGTGTGTGTGTGTGTGTGTGTGTGTGTATGTGTGTGTGTGTGTGAGCATCTGGGATCCCATTGGGTGGTTTATGGAGAGGAAGGAATCACATGTATCAGTGTCCTCCTCCCCCCCCCTCCCCAACTTCCACTGGTCTCTGTCTACTCTTCCATTTGGGTCACTGACTCCTAATCCAAGTCCTTAGAGCTGTAAACCTGCATTCTGCATTAGTCTCCTAGTTGGTCTTCCTGTTGCCAGCTCCTTTCCCTTTCTCTAATCCAAACTGTACAATACTGTCAGATCCTGGCACATCTGGCTTGAACACCTTCCTGTCTTCCTATCATTCAAAGAAATGTGCACACGCTCCTTGACATATTTCTCAAGGGTCTCTACTGCTCCAGGCTTCCCTTTTACTACCTACTTCTGTGTGCTAGCGTGCCAGCCCATATTCCCCTTCTCTCATTTACCACCTTTTCAAATTCTTTCCAGCTCCAAGTACTAGCACATATTCTTCCTTCTTTCTTTCTTTCCTTCCTCCCTCCCTCCCTTCCTTCCTTCCTCTATCAATCTCTCCATTCATTCACTCACATGTACATACATACATCCAATATTTATTGACCATCTCCTAGGTGCATGGCACAATACTGGACAACTGGGGATCAATTCTGAAGAAGAGCCCCTCCTTTTCTAGCATCCACACTCCTGTGATACTCATTGTTACTTCCACACTGATACTTGCCTATTATTCCAGTATTAACACGATTGCTTTACATATATTTCTCTTCCTAACTAGATTTATACCACATGAGGGCTGGGACAACATCATACTCTTGTTCTCATCCTCTACAGCACCTGGATCATACTAGGTACTTGAAGGCAGGTTTGAATCCACACTCTAATGTGTTTTTTCTGTGTGATCTAGAGCCGGTGACTTAACCCCACTGAGCCTCAGTATACTCAGTCATAAAATGGATTAAATAATTAAAAATGCAACAGGCATGGCCCATAAGCAGATCCCTAATAAATAATAGCCCAATACATGCTTGTTGATTGATTGAGATGAAACATTTCTTATACGAATTAGAAATAGACCAAGAAGAACAGCTGTGTTCAGGGTGTGCAGAGCATGTGGCCAGCATGGAATTTTGCCATGCCTTGCGTCTCAGGTGGGCCCCAATATGAAATGGCTTAAGAGATGCTACAAGGGAAGAGCAACTTGCTTGGGACCACGATGGGACAAAAAGAAGAAGGAAAAAATCTAAGATGTAAAGTTCTGCCAAAGAGCATAGTGTACACGTTTCTTCTGTCTGTGAAAAAACGGAAAGGTTCCTTGGCTCTGCGGTTCTATTTTGAGCAGCAAAACTCCTGAGGCGGGAATTAAGCTGGACTGACTCCAGCTTGAACCTGTGTGAGCAAGTTCTCCTCTGCAGATGCTGAGCAGCCTCCTGAAGCACACATCCTCCTCGCAGCCCCTCCCTGGTCTTGGAAGAGGTAGTGGGGGAAATGGGGGAGATATAACTGAAGTCTGAGAGTCCTCTTGATTGAGGTTTCAGCTGAGGAAGAGAGAATGGTTACTTCACTTGAATTTCCAGTGAATTTGAGTTGGTCAGGACCGGCTACAAATGGCAAAGGGAGAGTATTGTAATGTGTGTGGAAAGAATTCTAAGCTTGGAATACTAGGGCGTGGGTTCTAGGCCCAGCCTACCGATTAGTGTGACCTTGTATATGTCAGTTAACCTTCTTGTGCCTCAGTTTGGTAATATGTCTTCTTGGCATTCTTGAGGGGATTGACTGGCTCCACCAGTACAGTGCTTTCTCTAACTAGGGAATCCTGTTAACAAGCAGATTCTGATTCCACAGATCTGGCATGGGGCTTGAGAGTCTGCATTTCTAGCATACTCTCAGGCAGTGCCAGGGCTGCTGGGTCGTGGACCACATGAGACTCTAGCGCAGGGGTCAGCAAAGCCTGGCTTGAAGGCCAAATCCGGCCCGCTGCTCATTTTTGCAAATAATGTCTTACTGGAACATAGTCATGGCCATTCTGTTAGGTATTGTCTTTGGCTACTTTCGCACTATGCGGGCAGGGTTGAGTGACTGCATCAGAGACCATATACATATAGTTCACAAAGCCTGAAATAGTTACTGTCTGCCCCTTTACAGAAAAAGTTTGCCAACCCCTGCTCTAGGGGACTGAGGACTGGTCTGTCTGAGCGAAAAGATGGAGATTTCAGTCCTGGGCAGGTAATGGGTCAATTTCTTTACTCTGCAGGTTCTCAGTCTCCTTATCTAGAAGACAAAGTGATGTTTAATTTCTGAGAGACTTAATTCTGGGATTTCAATACTTGATAGAAAACATCGTAGCTTCTATAGAAACAGGCACCTGAGAACCACATTGTGTGCCTTTCATTTGGAAGCTGCATAAAAATACCTGGCCTGCCCCAGCCAATCCCAGCAAGGCAATCACTGCCAGACGACATGAGAGGTGTGTGGAAACAGACCTCGGCTACTGCCTAGGGAGGGTCTTCTGGGAATAGAAATGGGGTTGAGAGAAGGGAAGAGTGAGGCCGGGAGGCAGACCTCCTGGGATTCTGTACAGGCTGATGCTGGAACATTGCAGCACACACGCAAATCCCATTTTGCTGAGAGACTGACTCAAATACAGTTTGCTAATCCATCACTCCCCTGGTTTTGGGTGCTTTTGGCCATCCCATACTAATAAACCCTTTCAAAGTCTCAGCGACAGGCACAGGGATGTAGAAGGGACTATAACACGCCATGCTCCCCGGAGGAACTTGGTCTGGCTGGAGAGATGCCACATAAATAAATTACAGGAGAGTCTCACGGGCAACTGTGAGGGGGAATGCACGAATCTGAGTCTGTAGCTTGGCCAACAGGTGAAGTTCTTAACAAGGCAGGGAAAGCGGCAGTGATGGTGGCCGGGAGTGGGTTTTAGAAGAGGGAGGATGTGCGGAGACAGGGGAAGATAATGACTAGTTTGGGGCATGTTGATTCCAATGTGGGCAGCTTGAAGAACTGCATGACAGACCTGTGATTTCCTGTGAAAAGCAAAGCAAAGCAAAGTCTCTCTGTAGGGCTGCAGATGTTCAACAGGAATGCCACATAGGCTGCCATGCTCACTTCCTATAGCTGAGGAGAGTCCCAGTCCTCGTGTCCCCCCTCCCCCCCCCCCCCCCCCACCAAGTACATTGGTCTCTCTATCTCAGCCCACAGGACAGATGTTGGCCAGAGAGCCCTCCATCCCAACCCTGATAAGCAGTAAGACTCTTTCTGGTCATATCTGTACTGACTGGGACAATTTGGAGTTTGTAACCCTGGACAGCTCCTGAACTTACCAGGTCTTTCTGTCAGGGCTTCATGTAAGTGGAAAGAAAGCCACAAGAAACAATGCACTCTTGTGTTCATAAAATTTTGGTTTCTCAGCTGGGATCTAGTTCCTCAACTGGGAGAGAGAATCCTAGAGATGGCTGGAGGGTGTCCTGCTGCTTTGCTTTGGGATTCATGGAAAGTCCATACACTGGTGAAAATCCTCACAGGCGCAATGCATGGGCAGATCAAACCACAATGTGCCTCCAGAGTATTGGAGTCACTGATTTTGAAACTGGAGGGTTTTCCCCTTCCCAAGCAAAGCCTTAGCATCAGGGAGGGCAGATTTGATGACTTCATGCTCTTTGCCTGAAGAGTGTCTTAGTTCTACTCGGTTGGTTCGGGTACCAACACAACTGACTGGCTGGCTTTTCTGGGGTCCTGGGAAGCCATGTGACTCTCCTTCTTAACTCTTACCACAGTTCTAAGTTATCTGCATATCTGTGTGATTATTTCATTGAAGCCTGGTCCCCCACTTCCCCATAGCTCACCACTGTACTTTGGTGCCAGGCACATGGTAGGTGCTTTGTAAGTATGTGTTGAATACATGACAGAAAATCTGTCCGCACTGCTGGGAAAATGATTCAATGTCTTTCCTCTACCAGTCATGTTTGTGTCCCCACCTCTGTTGGCCAAGAATTGCAAAAAATATAATCTAATGAAAGTCTGGGGAGGTTTTGCCCTATTTTCTTAGAACCTTGTTAGAACACCCCATTTGTAGTTCAAATGGGATGAAGAGGCACTGAGAAGAATGTTGCTTTAATGTCATAAAACCAGAGAGGTCGGGTGTGGGTAACGCAGCCTCAAGGCCTCTGGTCTATGTCTTGGGAGATAAAAATAGTAAGGACTCAGCAGGTTAGGAAGGCTGGGTTGGGGCAGGTGGAGGGCCCAGTGAAGAGTCTGAGAATATGTGTAGAAAGTCTCCGCATTCATATCTAGGGCTGGGGCCAGAGAGAAATAGTGGAGCTTCCCAGAGCTTCCCTCTCCAGTCTCACGGGGACATGTGCCATATCCTCAGCACTTCACCTGGATTTATTGAGACACTTTAACCCTCACCTTGCATCATTGGACAGCCAGCTCAGATGTAACCACCACCCTGGCAGTAATAGCCAAACACGCTTAAGCACACTCTAAGTAAATAACCTTGCGATTACAGGTTGTTAGATCCACCAGGTGACTTAAAGATAAGCTAGAGGAAATCCCTGAAGTAGAAGTCAAAAAGAATGAAATTCTAAATTTGGCCTCCTTCTTCTATACTAAACACCTTCCACTTATTGCCTAACAATAATTCTAGTATTGACCAAGTGCTTGCCATTTTCTAGGCACTCTGCTCTATGTGGATGATCTCGTCTAACCCTAAACACAATGCTGAGGGAGAGAGACTGCAATTATCTCCAATTTGTAGATGTTGAAACAGAGGCTTGAAGAGGTTCGGTGGGTGACTTGTCCAACATCACATGGCTGGTGGTGGTGAGGCCTGGGTCTTCCAAATTCTAGTTCACGGTTTAGTTCCTTACTCTACACCAGGAGTGCTTAACAAGCTTGAATTGAATTGAAATTCAAAAAGACATTATTCTTGTGGGGACATGTTGGTGCAGGTGTAATATTTATTAAATAACACACAATATAGTGTGGCCTTAGTATGGGGTCCGTGGTTTTCACCTGACGCAAAGGGGTCCATGGAACAAAAAAGGCTAAGAACCCCTGCTTTACACCAACTCTCCTATGCTCTATTTGAATTACTCATTTGAGGATGACTGGGCACATCTTATCACATTACTTTCTCATCATTTCATGATGCTAGATTTTCAGCCTCACAGATACATATAATCCTAAGACTTTTTCTCTCTAAGTGCCTAGCTCCATCACACCGTGCTGTAAGAATGGAGGCAAGATTCCTTCCCCTCTCTCTCCCCCTCCAACAAGCATTTCTGGAGAACATATGTGAGCCAGGCAGGGTGTCAGGATTTGAAGGGTCACAAAGATGAAGATGACATGCCCTCTGTTTTCCAAGTACTGGCAGGGGAAAGATATGAGGAGGCAATAGATGCCTATGACATAAGGTAACCCAAAACAGTGTATCATTGAGATAGAAGGAAAATCATGTGATTTAGGAATTCAGAGGGCAGACACCACTGAAGACTTCAGGAAGGAGATGGCTCTTAAGGTGGGCTCGCAGAAGGAGCAGAATTTCAACAGGTAAAATGTGGAGCCATTCCTTGGACTGGGTGTTTGAAGTGTCTGGTTTGTGTGATATACACAGTAGGTCCCCTCAAAATATCTTCAAGTTGGACAACAGGCACCCGGGCCTAGGCTAGGAATCATGGGCTTGAGTCTCAGTTCTGATGCCACCACTCGACATAAACTATGTAAGTCCTGCCTCTTCTCAGGCCTTTTCCCCCAACTGTGAATAGAGATATGAGAATGGTGGGAGGGGGGAGAAACCTTGCTCATCAGTTTCTGCTTGGGATTGCCTTAAATTAATATATGCAAAATTATTTGCAAGTCAAAATGAAATATAAATACAAGAGACTATTTGTCATGATTGTTATTGTTTCATAAAAACTAAAGAAAGAACCAATGCTCATGTACTTCTCATTCATTCAACAACATTTCTTTTTGAGGAATACTCTGGACCAGGCACTGGGAATACAAAGATGAATAACACCCAACCTCCATCTTTAGACCCTAAAAAGGGCTGAAAAAGGAGACTGTAGCTATAGAAGCAACTGGTGGTATAAATTCAGTATGCTGGCATCAAGGCTGGCCTGGCGTTTGACAGAAGCACTGCTCTTTCTTAGTGATAGTGCAGGTAGATAGTAATGTTAAAGGCAAGAATTTTAAGGTCAGGAATTCAACTGTCATGCTCCAGAAAACTAGGATTAAAGATGAGGGGAATTTTTAAAAGTTTGTGCACATCCTAAATTTATACTATGTGCCAGGAAATCTCACATCTGTCATCTTCATAACTGGCTAGACATACTAAGCCCATTTTACAGATGAGGAAGCTAAGGCTTAGGGATACTGGGACCTTCACAAGGTTTATAAAAATAGAAAGTATAAAGCTTAAATTTAAACCCAGGCCTCTTGACTGCAAGCCTGGTGCTTTTCCCAGTACTCCTTACTACTGTCTCACCAGCCAATGTTTATTCAGAACTCATTCCTTGCTAATCTTGAATTAGCTTCTTACCTGGACTGTTTTTTCCAGGAGAAAGACTAATCTGTGATGAGAGAGATTTGATAGTAGCCCCTTCCATTGTCATTTCCTTTTGCACTTCCTGTGGTAAACCCCTTCCCTCCCACTACTCTTTCCTGAATTCTCCTTCTTCTCCAAGCCCAATGAAACTTCCAACAAGTCAAGAATCTTAGCAAATGAAGAGCCTATGGCAAGAGCCTCCTCAGTCAAGCTTTAAAATCCTGGGAGACAACACAATGAAAGAAGGAAGAAACTTGCTATAAAATTCTGTTCAAGGAGCTCTTGTAGACTCAAACCTGCCTATGCCTTACTTTTGTAGAGCCTAAAGGAACCTCAAAATATGATGGTCAGACCTGCCTAGTTTACAAAGAAGGAAAACTGGGATGTAAGAGGGTGAAAGGATTTGCCCAAGGTCACATAACTAGTGAGAGGCAGAATTTGGACTGGAACCGGGTCTCCTGACTCCCAGGCCAATGGTTTTCCACTAAAATAAGTTGCCTGTTTAGCTTTTCCCATTAACCAATCCAACTTACATCAGATCATAGCCCTTTCAAGAAGAAAGCTTAGTGCTGCCTCTGCAAATTTCCCAAGCTGGGGCCCCCTCCTAGGCCTCTGATCCAATCAAATCATGTTCTTGTCTAAAGAAAAGGAAGTAGCCTCATTTTTAGCTCTGAAAGCACATTCTGGGGGTGAGAAAGGGGGATTTGATGAAGAAGCTTCCTGTGCATGATAGTCAAGAGCTATCTGCACTTTACTCTGGGCCAATCACTCTTGCTTGAAGAAAAGGGAGATAAATAGACATTTAGGGGAACGTGAAGGTTTTCCTTGAATACTAACTAACCAGGACATGACCTCAGCAGGAGCTCCCCAAGCCCCGAGGTGGGGAGGGGAAGGACTCTGCCCTGCTGATATCATTCTCTGTTCTGACCAGGCAGGAAGCTGGATGGGGGTTGGTGCAGGAACACTTCGGTGGGAAAGTTTGCAGGAACTTTCTACAACCTCAATGCTTTCCCCATCCTTTGCTAGCACCCACAATCCCATGCAAATTTCTCCTGACAAGGGAGGAAAGAGGAACACATTATCGAGTTTAATAATTTACACAAATTGAAAACTTGTCTGTGGAAATGAAGATGGCAAAAGAGAAATAAAAAATCCTGAGCCCTGTTATGTTGATTGAAATAAGTCAGATACAAAAGGACAAATATTGTATGATCTCATTAATATGAACTAAAATGATGAATAAACTCACAGAGGTAAACTCTAGTTTATAGGTTACTAGGAAATTGAATGTGGGTTGAGAATGGGAGCTGATGCTTAATGTATGTAGAATTTTTTGATAAGGTTTATTATAAATGTGTGGAAATGAATAGAGTTGAAGGTTATATATTATAGTGAGTATAATAACACTGCTGATTTATAATTGTGATTGTGGCTAAAAGAGGTAGTCTGTGGATGTAACATTTCAATTGAAAGGAAGCTAGAAATAACGTAGGGAATGTATAACACAGGGATTTTGGTGGTGGATGAAGATCGTGGTTAATAGTATAAGGATGTTCTTCCTTTACAAATTGTTAAGTACATGGTGATACATGGGAAAATTACAATTAATGTAATTTATGGATTATAGTTAAATATTGTAATATTTTGTAATTTGTGGATTATAGTTAAATATTGTAATATTTTTGCAGCTATGGCAAAGAAGATATATCAATTCTAAGAGACAATAATAGGGGGTATAAGGTGATATGGGATTTTTTCCTTTTGGAGTAATGAAGACATTCTAAAATTGACTGAGATGATGATAGCACAACTCTGATGAATATGAGAGCTACTGAGTGTATACTTTGAATGGACTGTTCAAAGCATGGGACTGTATAACACAATGACTTCTGCGGTAGAAGATGGACTATATTTAACAGAACAAATACGAGAACATTCTCTCATAAACCACAACAAGAATATAATACTAATACAGGCTATCAATAACTGGGTGGATTGGGGAAAGATACACCAAATACAAGATATGTGCTATAGTTAGTAGTAATAGTTTGATGATGTTCTTTCATAGTTGGTAACAATTGTTTCACAACAATGCAAGGTGTTGGTGGTTGGATAATGTACGAGAGCCCTGTATGACGATATGCATGTTTGTTTTGTAAGCTCACACAACTTATACTGTACTCTTACTGTTTATGGATGTTCATGTAAGAATGATATACTTCAATTTAAAAAAAAGTTAAAAGAAAAAAAGAAAAAAAAATTCCTGAGTCCTCTCTTAGGGGAGGTGTGGTAATGATGCTTCTTGATGACCTTGCCCTGGAATATAACAATCTGATTGTCTAATTGCTGGGTCTGAAACAAGTAACCCCTCCCTTCAAGAGTCAGCCAAATTTTGTCTCCTTTCAACGGTGGGATTATATGTCCAACCTTAGCACTAACAGCTGGGACATTAAAGAACATAGACCCAGAGTCACAGAATGCTAGGCTTGGAAGAGGCTTTGGACCTTTGTCTATGTCTGTGATTCTCAAACTTGGCAGCCCATCAGAATCACCTGGAGAACTCATTAAAAATTTAGATTCCCGGGAAACAACCCAGAGACTGATGAGGTAGATCTGGGCTGAGGCCTAGGAATCTGTGTTTTTAACAAGAGGGCCCATTTAAGAACCAATGTTCTAGTTGAGTCCATCTATCCAGTTATCAAAACTTTTAGATAAGACACTGGTTTTACATCAGAGTATGACTGAGGTGCCAAGAAGTAACTTAGTGGTAGCACTTGGACTAAAACCTAGGTCTCCAACCTCCTGGTATGATGCCCTTGCCCATGCCGCCACACAAGCTTCTCCATTCCAGCTCACCAGTCCCATTTGAGATCTTCTCAGGAACAGCAGGGCCATTCATCAAAGCCAGGAGCTTTGACTGCGTTCCCATTTGGTTCACTAGTGGGAATAGGGATTGGGGGTGAAGGCAGTTTTTTTTTTTTTTAGGTAACAGGGCCAGGGATTGAACCTGGGACCTCATATGTGGGAAGCCAGTGTTCAACCACTAAGTCACACTGGCTCCCCTGAGTTGGTTCCCTTGTTTGCTTGTTGTTTGTTTTTATTTTTAGAAGGTACCAGGAACCCAGTCAGGGACCTCCCATGTGGGAAGCAGGTGCTCAGCCGCTTGAGCCACGTCCACTCCCCAGGGTGAAGGTAGTTTTAAGGGAACTCTCAGAAAGCTCTGTTCTGTACCCTGTTGAGTTAGAAGGGGAAGGCCCAGAGGATGGTCTCAAAGGCACATGACCCAGGTGTTCCAAGCATTCGATATACTCCATTCATGGAAGCAGCCTGTTGTGTTAAAGGAGCCAGAGTGGCCGAGAAAGAGTGAATAAAGGGGAGAGTAGGAGAAGATGAGGTCTTGGAGGTAAAGCGAGGGCAGAGCGAATAGGGCTCTGTAGGTTTTGGTAAGATCTTTGATTTTACTCTGAACCACTGTAGGATTTTGAGCAGAAGAGTGATATAAACAGACATGCTTTTACAAGAGTACCCCGTAAATGGTGGTGAGAAGAGTCTGTACAGGACAAGGATAGAAGCAGAGAATCTAGTTAGGAGGATTTGCAGTGATTGGGGGACAGATGATAGTGACTTGGACCAAGGTGGTAGGAATGCAGGTGATGAGAAGTGTTTGGATCCTGGATATTATTTTAAGGTTGAGCCAACAAATTTCTGAAGGACTGTGTGTGAGATGTGAGATAAAAAGAGGAGTCAAGAATGGTGCCAATGGAGCTAGTGTAGCTCAAGTGGTTGAGCACTGCCATACCACATACAAGGCCCCAGTTTCAATCCCTGGACCCAGTAATTCCCCACCCCCCCCAAAAAAAGTCCATTGCCACCCATTTAAGAAAATACATAGGTAACTATTAAAAAATATGAAGTTAAAAAAAAGAAAAAAGAATAGTGCCAAGTGTTTTGGCTTGAGCAACTGGTACCAAGTGAGATAGAGAAGGCTGTGGGTGGAGAAGGTTTGGACAAGGGACATCAAGAGTTCAGATTTGGACATGCTGAGCTTAATGTCCATTAAACACACTAGGAGAACACTGCACAGGCTGTTGAACACATAAGCCTGGAGCACAGGGGGAGGCTGCAGGCATGTTTAGGCATCATCGGCACACATATGGTATTTAAATAAAACCTCATGACTGGATGAGGTCATCAAGGGACTGAGC
The DNA here is from genome assembly GCF_030445035.2 of Dasypus novemcinctus. Lineage (NCBI taxonomy): Eukaryota > Metazoa > Chordata > Mammalia > Cingulata > Dasypodidae > Dasypus > Dasypus novemcinctus. The sequence goes on from NC_080676.1 coordinate 61,162,111, forward strand.
ACAGACAGAAAAGAGAAGAGGGTCAAGGGCTCTGGGAACCTTCTGGTATCAAGAGGTCAGAGAGAAGATGAGGAAATGGCAAAAGAGACTGAGAAGATGAGGCCAGTGAGGCAGGCAGAAAATCAAGAAAGCGTGGAAGTTTAGAAGCCAAGCGAATGAAGTGCTTTAAGGAAGAGGGAGTGATCAACTGCGTCAAATGCTGCTGACAGGCAAAGCAAGATGAGGGCTGAGAATTGACTATTGGATTTAGTTACTCGGAGGACATTCGTAACCTTGACAGGAGCATCATTTGATCCCTAACCTCCTGAAGTCCCACAGCTTGACTGCTGACTCACATTTAGGGCTCCCTTATTGTTAATTTTGTGCTCTCAATTAGGTTGTAAACTTTGGAACATCAGGGATGATGAGTCAGTATATCTCCAGGGCATGGGTTCTTGTCAGCTGTAGGGCCTTATAAAGCCTGCTTGTAGACCCTGATACAATTTGCTAACAGACCCACTTGAGTGCCCTTCTCGCTGGGGTACTGACCTACAGCAGTCACCCTTGGTGCCAGCCTTACCTTGGATGCAGAGTTTCAGTTCCTTGGGGTCAGTGACGACCTTCCTGCTTTCCCGGATCACAGCCCGGTTCTTCTTGGTTTCCCCCCAGAGGTTGGTGCCTCCATACATGCTGGGAATGTTGAGAATGGCAATGCCTTCAAGGAAGATGTTGTTCAGGTCCACCCCAACCCCGTCGCACTGTGGGGCAGAGAGAAAAGGCCATTTGTTAGTGTCCTCCACATATTCCAACCTAAGGTGCTGTAGGTACAGTGAGGGGTTCTCATAAGGGACATGACAGGCCCCCAGGCACACGCTTGCCTCCAACAGAAGCTGAATCTTGGGCAAAGTTACTCAGGCCTCTCATTTTGACCACTGTGGTAAGATGAGATCCAGTACCGGCTGGCTCTGGAGAAGACAGCGCAAGGCTCAGGGGTCATCCAGAGGTCCAGAAGTGCTTTAGGAACACAGCACAAGACAATTGCAAAACTGTCCTCCGGTCTAACCTTATTATCATCAATTCTGTCCCTTCTGAATCATTGTGAAGATTTGGTGGGACACTTAGCACACATAGTATATTCTCAACCAACGATAGAAATTTTTCATTTTACCCCTCTAATTTTATCCCTTCTGTGAGAAGTACAAGACTTTTAAAGATGGAAAGCTGTCAGGATTTGTTTGTCTCCCCTATCAGTATAATAAGTGCAATTTTGGCATATGTGCTTGCTTGCTGAAGTAGCAGTTTCTTTATTCAATCTCCACCACCCGCATCCCCCACAAGATACAAAAGGCCAGAGGCTTGAATTTGCTTGTCTCAAGTATCTATAAAGTCAGCCCACTTTGGCATGATGCTTACCAATGAATGCAGCATGAAATATATTAGCTGTGATCCTTATTCCTCAGATTGTTTACTTCATTTTACAGAAGAAAAAGCTGGATCCAGAGAGGTAAGCTAAATTATCCAAGATACACCACTGAGAAAGTAACAGAGCAGGGATTCAGACTTCTGGAATTTGATTACAAAGTCCATGTTCTTTTTCTTGCTCATTGAGAGGCAGGAAACACCAAAAGCATGCAACAAAAATCTACTGTCCTTGAAGGGTACCTATAAATCTATGCTTCCAAAACATCCCAACAGGAAAAATAGAACGGTGGGGCTTGTTGCCATTCATCTAGGCTTACTACCTGTTTTTTTAAAAGCTCATAATTTATGGTATCTTATCTCCACAACGTTTTGCCCTAGCTAAAAAATGGGAATAATGTGTACTTCTCCATAACTGTGGGCTCATCTCTTCATTGCAAAGTCATCTGGAAGTTCTCTTTATGCCGACCCACATTCTCTCTTTCTCTTCCTTCCACCCATTGGTCCTGATCTCCCTTCTGAAGTCACATATAACGACCATCCTTCCTTCTCCTTGGGGTTATGGGCGAGAGATGTGATTAAAATCACCATTACCACCATCATTTTGAGCATCATGATGCATATGTATTAAGCACTTGTATTAAACGGCCAAGTAAGCTTTTATACATTATCTCATTTATTATCTTCATGATAATCCTATGAGACAGTTACTATTAGTATCCCCTCTTTACACTCAGATAGACTGAGGCACAGAGGTTAAGTAATTTGCCAAGAGTTACACAGCTTACAATTGGAAGTATACAGATTTGAAGGCAGGAGGTCAGAACCTATGTCTTAACAGCTGCCTTATTTCTCCTCCTCTCTCACCACAGCTTGGCTGTGCCTATTCTGGGCCAAGTCCTCCTCAACCCTCTCAACCCTCTCCTGTGGGACCTAGTTTTCAGACCTTTCCCTTCCTGGCTGTCCTCTTCTATGTACACTCCAGTTTGTCACCCTCCACTCAATAAGGGCCCTGACATTGAAAGCAGCACCAATGACATGACCTATGGGGCCGGGGGCAGATACACCACGAATGCCCCAGAAACGAGAGAAGACCCATGGAAGGGCTCAGTGTATGTTACCCATTAGCATTATCCTTATTGTTAATCATAACTGAAGTTGACAAGCTTTTTTAAAAATTTTTTTCAAAAAGTAGTTTTATTGAGATATATTCACTTACCATATAATCTACCCAAAGTGTTAGTATAATCACAATGTTGTGCATTTGCCTCCAAAAAATTTTTTAGTACAATTTCATTACTCCACAAAGAAAATCTCCACACCCCTTAGCAGTCACCTTTCAACCCATTTACCCTTTGATGAGCATACTGGACTTGTGTAGCTTTTTTTTTTTTTTTTAACTTAGCCATAGGGCTTTACAATTAATCTCATCTGGCTTTTAGCCCAAACCTTCTCCAGCCCATCCATCTTATTTTAAATCTTGATTCTATGACCCTTCATCACAGCTTCCCACAGTTTGGGGATTACATCATTAACACATGTATGTGAAGGGCAAAAACAGGGACCAAGTCCTCTCCTCGGTCACTTTAACATACTGGACATTGTACGTTAAACAATTCTCAGGGTACGGCTGCTCTATCGTGGCTGCATCCCCTGGACTGGACTGCATCCAGCCCACTTTTCACTACAGTGTGGAATCATGGAACTTAGAGATGACAGGGACCTAAGAGAACATGTTCCCTCTTTCACGAGTGAAGCCTAGGGAGAGGAAGGAATTTCCCTGTGGTCACTCAGCTTATTAATGATGGAGCTAGACTAGCATCTAGATCTCCAGACTTCAAGTCTATGTTCTTCTCATTAAAATGTGAGGCTTTGTGCTAAAATTAAATGGCATTTACTAAATGACTACCCCGTAACCTCTACTGGAAAAGGAATATTACAATATTAAGGATATCAAGTCACTAATATCTGTGTGTAAAGGGCAAATACTTGGTTAATGATCTGTTCTAGAATCATCCTAGAGATTGGGGTGAAGTGTACCAGTCTGTGGGTTTCAGAATGTATTCTTTTCTAATTTTTTGAAAACTGGGAAAACATTTGTCTGTCTGCCTCTCACTGTTTTCTAGATTTTTTGAAGTGGGCCCTAAATGACATCTGTAGGGTTTGTCCAGCAACTTGGATTAAAATATGCAAGGGTTCCAAGGTCAGTTAGCTCTCTACTGACCAACTTTGGGCTCTGGTGCCTGCCCTTAGCATCTGTTACCCGATTTTTAGTTAGGGCCACTCTCTGAAAAACAAAAAAACTTTTCCAGAATGGCAAAGTCCTACTATGATTTCCATGCTCTTTTTTCCTTCAAATATTATTTAAAATTTTGGGTTGGTCTGAGTTGCTTTTGTGTATTCCCAGACCTTTACTCTGCCTTTGTGGGTATATACACACCCCTTAAAGCAGGGTATCAACCCAGAGCTGACACAGTGATTTAAAAACCAAAATTCCAGCTTTATTTATAATTGCCCCAAATTGGAAGCAACCAAGGTACACTTCTGTGGCTCATCCATATAATGGAATATTGTTCATTGATAAAAAGAAATGAGCTCCGGGGCCACACAAAAAAAACCATAGGAGAACCTTAAATACATATTACTAAGTGAAAGAAATCAGTCTGAAAAGGCTACATGGTATATGATTCCAACTACATGTCATTGTGGAAAGGACAAAACTATAGAGACAGTGAAATGATCAATGGTTGCCACAGGTTTGGGGGTGAGTGAGACAGAGGACAGGGAAGAATAGGTGGAACAGAGGGAATTTTTAGGGCAGCGAAATTATTCTGTATGAAGCTGTATTGGTGGATACAGGGCATGAGACATAGAAATGTATAAACAAAAATACAAAGAGTGACTCCTAATACAAACTATGGACTTTAGTTACTAAACTGGTTCACCAATTGTAACAAAAGCACCACTCTAATGTAAGATGTCAGTAATAGGGTACATTGTGTGTGTGGCAAGCAGGGAGGATATGGAACTCTGTACTTTCTGAGTGATTTAATTTTTTCTGTAAGCCTAAAACTGCTCTAAAAATAAAGTTCATTATTTAAAAACAAAAACAAAATTTGCTCTCTTTTCTTCTCAATGGGGTTAAGGAATTGTTAGAAACTTATTTTGGAATGCCTTCCATCTTTCATATACACGTTCCTTCTTAAAGATCTTAACCACTATGGGATCAAAATGTTCTTCTCTCCAAATTCTCTGAAATGACAACTCTGTGTCTAGCATCTTCTTTCCTCATTATTATCACCTCTTAAACAACATGCTTACTTTCCCTTTTGGTTGTAGTCACTTCTGCATCACTTCAATTTATCCATTGTTGTCAGAACTTCTCCCTCCCTTCTGAGCAGTTATTATATCAGCAGCTCACACGTGGTGAGAGCAGCTCACACAGGGTGACGGCTTCCTAAAACAGGCACCGTTCTGGCCCTTCACCTGCATTATCTCTTGGGCCCTCACATGGATTCAAGGACAGAGACTGCCTCTCACTGACAGGGTCTCACAGGGCTTAAGGTGCTTGCTCAAGGTTACATACCTTGCCACTCTACAAGATGGAATGAGCTGGAATGAAAATCCAGGCAGTCAGATGCCAGATCCTGCTTTGGAGATGAAAGAGTCAGGGAGGCAAATTGGGAATTTTGCTGATGCTAGACTTATAGCAAAATTAAACTTCCAGCTGTTGTTTGAATAATTGAAATCTCCCATCGCTGCTCTATCTTGTAGAGTGCTTAGAACAGTGCCTGGTACATCAATGTTGTATATTAGCATCATCACCTTATCTTGCCTCTGTGCCAGCTTTGTGATAAAAACCAAATGAACCCCACCAGCACAGTCCTAGGCACATAGTAGTTCACAAAGTCATCTTTCCCTACGGTAGTTTTAAGTGTACTTGGTGCCTGCCATCTCTTGTGCTCATGAACTAGGACTGTTAGCTGTTAAAGTGGTAAACCTTTAACCACTCCCTGGAGAAGCAGGCAGTCCTCATTCTGACCCAGGTTAGCTCTTTGGCTTTCTGCACAATTGTAGGCTTCCCCCATTATCTCATCTGGTTTTAGGCAGAACCCCTCTGGTGAAAGCATAGAGCCTGGAGTCTTGACTTAGATGCCCCACCCTTGGAACACACCTACTTGGAAAATGAGAGGCAATGCAGTTCTTGGAAAAAAGCCTGTGTGGACTTGGACACAAAGAGACATGGGTTTGAATTTTGTCTCTGTCACTTGCTAGCTGTCTGATCCTGGTTTAGCTCCATAACTTCTCTGAACTTTAATTTGTCATCTGTAAAATGGGAGGTGAGGAATAACATCGATCAGGAGGGCTTGATAGGTGGCTTGGTTCCCTGAAGGCAGTAGCACTCCATAACTACCTGACATTATTATTACGGTTCCCTTAACCCCCATGCCAGGAGGCGTATTTCTGCCTGAAATCATTCCCCCGCTGGAAGCATTTTAATGGCCTCTTGGCCCGACCCTAGCTGTCGAGAGGCTCACCAGCCCAGGCCTGCATGCCCATTTCCCCGAGTTCTTCACCTAGCCGGTTTCCTGCAGAGCCTCCAGGCCCGCTGCCGTGCTGGCTCTGGGAAAGTGGAATAGAGTGGAACACTGCCGGCCTAAATGGAACAAGGGCCGGGGGCGCGTTCCCCAGCGGGTTCTCGAGCTAAATCCTCCGACTGCTCCATGACGTCACCTGGCCCCCTCTCCCGGCTCCGACCCGGTGGCTTCTGGGGAGAGTGCAAGGAGGGCAGCGGTCCCTGAGCGCACAGATATCCCTAACCCAGGTCTGAGTTCGCGGACCCCCGTCCAAGCCCCCTCCAAGCCTCGGAATCCAGCTATCTTAGTAGCCCGGAGCGGCGCTGAAACCGAGAGCTCGAACTCCCGAGCAGCAAGCGCGCACACGCGGCCCCGCGCGCAATCGCGCTTGGGGTGTGCGCCCGCCGCCAGGTGCTCAAGGTCAGGCCGCCGGGATCCCAGGCGGCGGTACGCGCAGGGGCGGGAGAGCTCCGCTCCAGCCCTCCTGGAAGCGGCCCAGCAATCTGTCGGGGTCCCAGGCCGAAGCGGCGGGAGCCCGCCTCCCCCCAGCAGCTGTCGACAGGGTTTAACATTGGTTCCCCTAGAGAAGACAATATCCCTAGTTCTGGTTTCTTTCTGAGTCAGGATGGTGTGTAAGTAACCAGAGACATGGGTTAGGAGGCCAAAGCGTTATTTATGGGCAAATGAAATGCACTGAGAATTCGTATTCCTCGCCACCCTGTCGCCTCTTCTTTGAATCTTTGGGATCCCTAAAACCACCATAATTCTGGGCAGAGCTCTGAAAGGTGGACAGGGAGCAGAAGAGGTGAGGAAGGGAAGGCCCTGATGCTTCCCAGACCTTGCAGCAAGCTTCGTCCAGCAACTCCTAAATGCATGAGGTGCTGGCCCGAGCAGGCGGCAGGTCTGAACCCTGCCTTGAGGCTCCTGCATTTCAGCTCTGTCTATCCTATTTCCTCTGAGAAGATCTCACAGTCTAAGGGGTGAACCGGTTCAGTTTTCAGCAAGTAGGAAGTTCTCCCTTCTTCTAAACCCAAGTGGCTGTGTCAGGGATTACGGCGATTTTCTCTGGTCTTTAAAGGCAGAGTGGGGAAGCAGATTTGGCTCAACTGATAGAGTGGGCTGCCTAATATATGGGAGGTCCAGGGTTCAAACGCAGGACCTCCTGACCTATGTGGTGAGCTGACCCACTGCCCATTTCTGATGCGCACAAGGAGTGTGCCGGCAAGGAGAGCTGCCCCAAGCGAAAAGAGCGCAGCCTGCCCAGGAGTGGTGCCTCACACATGGAGAGCTGATGCCACAAGATGCCGCACCAAAAAGAGACACAGATTCCCAGTGCTGCTATCAAGAATGCAAGCGGACACAGAAGAACACACAGTGAATGGACACACAGAGATGATAGGGCAGCGGGGAGAGAAATAAATGAAAAATAAATAAATAAAATAAAGGCAGAGTATTTGTAGTCCTGACCCTGACTGTTGTATGCTGTCAGGAATGACCTCCCTCCTTCTGACCAGATGAGAGGCGGAGCTCAGGCCTCACTCTCCTGGGGCACGTGCCCACTGCAGCTTGCAGTGCTGTCTTTCTTGGGTTGCCTGCTACTGTGTTACAGTGATTCTTCAGTCCCATCTTCCGTGACTCCTTGGTCTTTTTTGTTTGTTTTTAGAAATCATTCAATTATGGATATTCCCAAATGTATATGAAAGTGGACAGAATAATAAACCCCCTTTATCCAAAATATAGCTTCAGCAACTAGCAACTCCTGGCTAACCTTGTTTTAACTTTACCCCACTCCATTTCTCCACTTCCATGCTGAATGCTTTTTATAGCAAATCTCAGCCTTTATATAATTTCAATCCATAAATACTTCTGTATGTATCTTTAAATGATAAAGACATTAAAAAAAAGAATTACCCCAATACTATTATCACCCAAAAATAATATGTCCTTTATATAAATAAATATCGTCATTATTCAAATTTCCTCTTTTCATCTCATTTTTTAAAATAGCTGACTGCTTTGTTTGAAAGGTCCATATATTTGCATTTGGTAGATATATTTCTTAGGTTTCTTTTGACCTATAAAATTCCCTGCCATTTTTGTTCCTTGCCTTTTATTTATTTGTCTTGGAGAGGAGTGCTTCTCAAATTGTATAGTGCATACAAATCACTTCAGGGTCTTATTAAAATGCAGATTCTGTTTTAGATCTGAGCTGGGGCCTGAGATTCTGCATTTCTAACATGCTCCCTGGTGATATCAAAAGGCCGCAGCATGTCCCAGATTCTGGATTTTGCTGATTGCATCCTTGGGGTGCATGTTCCCAGTCTATCCCCTGTATTTTCATTAAATTGCTACTTTTAGATCTAGACGCTTGACCAGATTCAGGCTGCCTTTTTGGCAAGAATACTTTGCCAGTGTTGCTGTAAATTTCCTATTGTATCTCAATAGGAGGTGCATAGTTTGGTTGTCTCTCTTTTATTTTATTTTTGTGATGTTCAGATTGATCAGTGGGTTCAGGTGTTGTCAGCCTGAACCTTCCATTATGGAGCTCTCCATCAACCGTTGGTGAATTTTGTGTAGATCCAATGTTGCCCTTACAGCAGGAAACACTTGTGGACACTCTAGCACCCTCCCAGTGCCTTTCTTAAAAACCTCTACAAATGTCAACTTTCTCCATGGATTCTTCCCTGTCCGCTCTCCAAAAAGAATTTTTCTCTCTTCTCTGCACCTTTGCTCTCATGGACATCCAGTCCAATCACCTCATTTTACAGATGAGAGAATTGAAGTTAGTGAGGCTAAGAGAATTGTCCAAAGTCACACAGCTGATTAGAGTCAACTGATCTGGAATTAGACCTGTTCTTTGGATTGACACCAAGAGGTCATGAGAGACTTTGTAATGCTGAATTTTGGCAGCTGAAGAGGGCCAAAGCACAGAATCCTAGAATGGTAAAGCCAACTGGGAACACTGCAGACAACTCCTAAGTACCAAAATGAGAACACTGAGGCCTAGAGTTGGCAGGTGACCTCCTCAGATCATACAGCTATCTCCTGGAAGAGCTAGGGACATTAAGGTAAGTAGAGTGGGTGAGGGATCAGAGTCAGAACATTAGTGTGTTTTGCTGGTAAATGGGAGGGGAGAGGGCAGATGGGATCTAAAAGGGCATTATGATCGAGGAAAAGGTTTTTCATGGACATTTAAGGCAGAGAAGGTATTCAATGAATATTTGTTTGCTATAGAGGGAAGAAGATGCTGGGATGCTTAGGATGGGAAGAAGAGAGAGTGGAAGGATAGATGCTGAAGATGGGGGTTGAACATTGGTCTGGGGTCAAAACTGGAGTCCTTTCCTTTCCCAGTAGTGAAGAAAGTAGGTGTGATGGCTTTTTTGAAGAGGGAAGTAGGGGAGTACTGAACAAATGTAAGGGAGAACAAATGCAGTTCAGTTACAGTGAAGAGGAAGAGAGAGGGCTACAGAAGAGGTGAAGGACATCCAGGCACACCTGAAGAGGGGTTCTGATGGGCTAGAAGGGGATGGGCAGAAGATAGGGTGGCCTGCCTTGGTGCCTGTTGTCCATGTCAGGGCCTCAGATCTGCACTGAGGGGCAGAAGGGAAGTTGACATATGCCTGACCAAGATCCTTCCCCCACTTTTTAGTTTGAGGGAACAGGTTACTGAAAGGCATTAGACAAAGGAAAAGCACCTGTATACCATACTGTGTAGCCAAAGGATCCTGCAGGGCCCGTTAAGGCACATGGGTGGTAGTGCTTGCTTATGGTGGGAGTGTTTCTGCTTCAGGGGTGTGGAGCTCTCTCTGTAAACTGGCTTGGCAGATTGGAATGTAAGGTGGGCTTGGGGAAACCTGGGCACTGGTTCAGGGTATCCTTTGGTCTGCAAAGAGAGTTACTGAGGAAGAGGGGTTAGCTGGGCCCTAGCAGAGAGCAGTCATGGAAGCCTGATTAGTTTGTGTCTAAGTCACAGAGTTGGGGAGGGGCTTGGATTTTGTAAGCCTGTGCCTTTCCCCACTTGTTTTTGATCCTGGCTATACTCACTGCCTAGAATGTCCCTGAGCTCTTTTATGCCCATTATATCCTACCATTCCAGCTCAAAAGCCTATATGAGACTTTTCCAAATGCTCTAGATAAAAATCTTTCCCCTCTCTGAATTTTCATTTCTTTGTTTTTCCTCTTATACAGAATGTATATTCTGCCATGTCTAAGGCATATTTATCTTTCCACCAAGAGACCTTAGGCTCCCGAGTACAGAGACCATATCTTACACAGCTCTGGGTTCTCCATAGTTCTTGGGATGACTTACCCATTTCCAAGTATCCAAAATAACTATTTGTTAATTGAAAGAAAGAATCTGTGGAGAAATCCCAAAATGGAAACCAAGGGGTTCCTTGAAGAATCTGACAAAGTTTCTTTATTTCCAAGGAAATTCGCTATTACCTCCATTAATGAATACTGTGACTAGATAAATGTCCAGGATAAGGAGAGAAATGGAAGGTTAATCCAAGTCTGCAAGAAGTGGTCCTCTGATCAGAAGTAAGGGAAATCTATGTCTGAACACCTGATAGCAAGAATATAGCACATGAGTCACATTTTATGAAAGAGAGACACCAAGAGAAGCCAGAAGCATTCATTCATCCATCAAGAATGATTAGACCCTATTTACTCTGTGTTAGAGCCTGGGGATGGAGCAGAAATGGGACACAGTTCCTGTCCTCAAAGTACTTAGATTGAATCAATGCTATAGGCAGTGGTGTTCTGCTAAATGGATATCAGCTAACTCTATGATTGTGCTTTTCATGGTGTATATACACCCACAATGGCCAATTTAAGTCTGAAAGCACTGTTGTGAAGAGTTGTGCTGATAGACTCTTATGAGCTAGCCAGCTGGTTCCAGCACACCACTGGCTGGAGGTAACAAGATATAAAGGGAATAGAAAAATATATTGGAAGGGAAAGAAGTGCAGCCAGGGCAAACAATGATGTCTACTTCCCCTATAGGGGAACTATGGAGAATGTTTTCAGGGTCAACAATCTGATGTGTATTCTCAGGAAAGAAAAGGCTATAAATTGAGTGGTGTTGATGGTGGTGATAGATGTATTGGAAAAACCATCCTGTATTCTCCACATAAAAACAATTGGTCTGGCGTGTAGGTAAGTCTTATAGGACAGTGTCTTCTACTACATTCAGAGAGGCTGTGTTATATCATTTTAGAAGTGACATCTATTGAGGGCTGTTAGATACTAACATACATTACAATCAAGAACGTGTTATTAACTGGGCACTCCATCTATTTTATGTCTAATTCTTATAATTCTGCAAATATTAGTAATTATATTCTCATTTTTACAGATGGGGCAATATTGACTCAGTGAAACAAAGGAAGGTTCTTTTCCACACTTATCAAAGTCCATGGTGGACTTCAAGAACCTACAGTATCCTTATAGATACAAACGATGAGATCAAGAAGAGAGTCCAATTGTAGAACATGTACCTGATGGCCTATTAATCCTGTGCTTTGCAACATATGAGAACACATTTGGAGTTTTCTAAATACAAGGGATTTGATTCTTTATTTTAAGGAGGACACCAAAAATAAAATAAATAAAAATTAAAAAATAAATAAAATAAAGAGTCTCTCAAGAAGAGTGGTCAGGATAGTTACAGATCTGTAAATCAAATCATTAAGGAACTGGGGATGTTTAGCTCAGTGCAGGTTAATGGTAGACAAAGTGAAGATATGTGTTCAGCCCTTGGAATAGTCAGGAAGAGTCAGGATGCCCACTTATTAGAATGGCCCAGAATGAATCCTTTTGTTGAGTAGTGAGTAGGACTAAATCCCCTTCCAGTTCAGAGATTTGGAGTCAACATTTAGCCTTACTTTGGCAGGGTAGAGTGCTGTACTGAAAAAGGGTCCTTGTGACCCAGACTCCCAGCCTTGCCCACCCAGCTGTGTGCTCTGAGTCCTCTCACGTGAGCTCTGGGGGCAGTTAGACTGGACGGTGGCTACCATCTGTGACAGGGATGATGGCGTTCTGGTGGGTTTGTGTGGGCTCAAGGAATGCGGCATCGAAGCCATGTACACACAACCTGCTCAAGAACATCCCATGGGCAGAAAATGTTTTCCTCTTTAACTCTCCTCTGTTGCTATGCCAGGCGGGCACAATGGTGCCTTTGAAAGGGGCAGCTGGAAGGGGGTGTTGGCAGGGAGGCGGGAAGTAGAACATTGCAGCTGGGGGAACCAAATTCATTTCCAGGAGTAAGCCCGCACCATTGCCAGTTTCCAAAACAAAACTGCTATTTTTCAGAGCTCGTGGTGGTGGGTTGCCTCAGAGCTGGACAGAGGGCAAAGCCATTTCATTTCCTATCCACTACTCCACTCTCCCCAAGTTAAACACACACACACACACATACACACACACACACGACTGGCATGTTAAGACATTCTTACTCCGGATGCAGACTAACAGGATTTGCTGTCTCCTTGTAGAGCTCATGCCAATCTGGGGCAGATGGTATTTTCTGAGGGCCAACATTTCCTGCAGACAGGGCAGGGCTGATGGCCATGGGGACTGCTCTCTGGCAGGGCTCAAAAGCAGGTAGGCTTCTGGACCATGAGAGAGGGCTCACAATGAAGACCCCCTTTCTCTGCCCTGCAGGGTCACTTCTGACCCCACAGCCACCCAGCATCCTTGCTGCCATCTGGGCTCTACCCACTCACTGTCTTAACTCTTGTTGGTGGGAAAGAGGTGGGAGAACCCTGGCATTTCCTGTCCCCAGTTCACAGTTGTCCCAGACCCTCTGCTACTTTCAAAGGTCCCAGCAATAGCTCAGAGATGGGCGTGGGAGGCCTTCCCACTCATTGAACAATTAGAAGACCTGAGTGCCCGGCTGTAAGCTAGGCCATTTCCTCCTTTGGATTGTGACTGAAGCAAGTTGGACCCCTTTTATTCTAGTGGCTTCCAACAAAAACTTTTGACTTGTGACTGGTGAAATAGTCATTTCTTTAGTGTTCATGCTAATTGTGGGACTTTGAAAAAGGTCTCTTTGGTTCAGTTTTACAATCAACAACTATTGAGCAATTACTTTGTTTTAGGCACTGTCTGGGGATACAGAACAAATAAGATATAGTTTTTGCTTCAGATGGCTGACTGCCAAATAGATATGCCAAGTCCTGAATGGAAACCCGACTGTCAATTAAATAGACACACCTATTAGTTGGAAAGCAGAAGTGTAGCGTAGAAGCAGTCTACTACATGTGGGTACATGTGGGCCTGGAATCACTGATCTAGGTTTGAAACCTATCTGATCTTGGAGGATTTACTTTTCTTTGAGATTCAGTTTCTTTGTGTAAATAATAGGAATAATACATACCATGTAGAATTGTTATGAGAATTAAGTAAGATAATGTAGAAAGCACCAAACCAGGTTTGCCACATGGTAAATGCTCAGTAAGCGACTGCTGTTGTTATTAATTTGTTGATCCTAGTGGACTTGAGATAACATTTAGGTGTGCAGGGTGGTGTTTATCCGATCCCCTGTTGGATTATATGTCCTTCCTAAAAAAGTCACCTCTTCTACCTTCTTAATTCCTCTTCTAGTATAGATTGAGATCAGCAAGTTCACCATGCCATTGACTTAGATAAGCAAAGACCTGTCCACACTATAGTCAACAAGCTGTATTTGCATGTAATATTCTCTCTCTGTTTAATCATCCAATTATAGAGGAAGAAAAGGGTTGGAATGGTTCTCTTCCCCAAGGTCCCCAAATCTCATGAATTTGGCAATGAGCCATTCTTTTTAATACTATATAAAGTCTAAGAGAAATAATACATTTCCCACTGACAGGGTCTCCTAGTCCCTTATTACTTAGGGGATGCAATTTGTTTGTTAGACATTGCTTGTGGAAAGTTATTCCTTAATTCAGGGGCTTTGGCAGGAGGAAGGTTAAGCTCTCTGGGGCTGAGCATCTTCCAGGAACCTGCTGTAAACTGTGTTTTAACCTGACTTGCTGCTGCTGAGTCTTGTTACTTCAACTGGGGTTTTCTGAAATCTTCTTGGGCCCCGTCTATAAATGTGCTGCATCTCACTTGTGAAAATGTATGCATGGGAATTAATCTTTAAAAGCTATTCCAAAGTCCTCGGAAGACACAAAGTGTGTGTAGCCAGGCATCTGAGGACAAAGAAAAATCAAAGCAATTCACCACCAACAAAGGAAACGGGGAAAAAAACCCAGGAAAGTAAGAGCATATGGATGAATGAAGGCTTGAATTGAAGTGAAATACGGGGCACACATTTGTAGGAAATAAAAATGAGGGTTGTTTAAGAGAGACAAAAAGTTATGTGTCAGAAACTAAGCAAACAATGGAATTTTATAAGGGAAAATTGACAGAAACAATTTCTCCTTAGTGGGCTGAAAGATTCTAAGCATCAGTGAGGGAAACTTACAGTGAGTGCATGGCTAAGAGAGAGAAGGATGGAGAGGATGAAGCTGCATTTAAAAATGGGTGAAGGCTTAGGAAAGTAAAAAACTCGTACGGATCCTCCAGAGGCCTGATATAAATGAAAGAAGGGCCAAACCTTCCTATTGTTATTAAGGATTGAAACAAGGCCAACATATACCTAATACCTGGATGGTTAGATAGCAGGTAACTTCTCTTTTTGCCCCTCTTTATTTTTTAAGTGTTCTACCATTTTAGACCTAATTGTGATCAGGAAAAGAGATGAGCACACATAATAGGAGGGAGCAGGAAGAAACTGAGGTAGGGCATCTGGAGTGGTGACAACCGTTGTTGGGTAAGAAGCGACAAGAGTTGTTGTGGATGGCTCTTGGAATGAGGATAATGCTGGGACAGTGGCAGGGCTGGGGGAAGCCCCTGGACTTCCATTAGGTTTTCCTGTTGGGCTTGATTCGGGAAGGGAATAGACTACAAGGAGAATCTCTCCCTAAGGATCATTCTAGTCTTACCTAACTTTAGGGTTCGATGCAGAGATTTAATTAGGTAGTGACCTTTATTTTTCAAGGGCTCAAAAATCTTTTCATGGTTCCCTTCTTGAGTACGTTTCCATTTCATCCCTTTTAGAATCACTGCGGCTGGGCTGCTGGGCTGAGCATTCAACCAGTTCCTACCTTCCTCACTCCAGTACTGAGAGACTCTACCTGTCCAAGCTGAGAGGAAGGTTCTGATCATGCCAGGGAGATCGAACTAGAAGTATCTTCCTCTCTAATTTAAGAGTGTGCAATACTGCAGGTGGATGTGAAGGCAGAACAGGAAAATACTCTCAGATGGGACTTGAGGGTCTTTTACTGGCTGGGTGTATTTGGGCAAGTTACTTAACCTGTAAAGTCCTTGGTTTTTCTCATTTAAAAATTAACAGCACTGGGAGTGGATGTGGCTCAAGTGACTGAGCACTTACTTCTCACATGAAAAGTCCTGGGTTTGGTCCCTGGTGCCCCCTAAAAACAAACAAACAAACAAACAAACAAAACCAAGCAAACAAATGAAAAACCAACTCAAGGGAGCCAATGTGGCTCAGTGATTGAGCGCCAGCTTCCCACATATGAGGTTCCAGGTTAAATCCATGGCCACAGTACTTCAAAAAGAAAAAAAAAAAAGTTAAGCACTGAATTGGATTGGAATTGCTAAAGAAATCCATCAAATCTTTAAGTAATCTGATTCATTATTTATTAAGCTTCTTTACATGCACATGACTCAGCAAAATATTAATTTTAGAATTTAGGATTCTCATAGGCAGGGCCTATATCATGATATGAATTACATGTCCCAAGCACAGTACCTTAAATACCACCTTAAAAAAAATCAAGGTGAAATACACATAATATAAAATTAACCATTTTAAAGCATACAATTTAGTGACATTTCATCCATTCACTCACTCTGCCTTTATAAAGTGTTAGATACACAGTTACTCAGGTCAGTTCCATTTTGTTGTTAGGAAATAGCGCTGCACCACACCTCTGTGCTTAATATATACTCCCATGCTTTTCCTTTTGTGCTCACGTGCAGGAAATTCTTAAGGCGGAGACTGAGAAGAACCTGCTGGGCCATATGATCTATAAATGCATTTTCACTTCAGTATAAATTGTCAAACTGCCCTCCAAAGTGCTTTACCCACTGATGGTCCCACCAGCGGTGTCTGAGAGATCCCTCTTCTGTCCCTTCACACCTACACTGTGTTCATGGAGCACTGTAGGACAGTAAAAGGAACGGACCACCCTGTGCCGCAGTAGTTCCCCTCCTGGGCGTACATCCAGCAGAAATGAAAACATACGTCCACACAAAGATTTGGGCACGAATGTTTATAGCAGCATTATTCATAATTGCCGAAAGGTGGAAACAACCCAACTGTCCATGAATGGATGGAAGTTCAAAATGTGCTTTATCCAAATAATAAGACATTATTTGGTCATAAAAAGGATAAAAAGGAATGAAGTACTGATACATGCTGCAACTTAGATGAACATTGAAAACATTATGCTAAATGAAAGAAGCCATCACAGAAGTCCACATAGTATATGATTATATGAAAGTTCAGAATAGGAAAATCTATAGCAACAGAAAGATTATTTATTGATTAGGGCTGGGGTCAGGAGCTGGGGGATAAGGTGATAGGGCAGTGATAGCTAAAGGGTACAGGATTTCTTTTTGAAGTGATTCAAATGTTCTAAAATTGACTGTGGTTATGGTTGGACATAACTGTGAATATTCTAAAAACCATTGGGTTGAGCAGAGTGGGTGTAGCGCAGTGGTTGCATACCTGCTTTGCACATACAAGGTCCTGGGTTCAATCCCCTGTACCTCCTAAAAAGCAAAAACCCACTTAATTGTACCCTTTAACTAAAGCTTTTTTTTTTTTTTTAAGTGATGAACTAGTTCTTTAAACATCAACATGGAGAGATCTAAAGGACGTAATGGTGAGCAAAAAAGTCAAGTTATAGAAGGGATAGTGGGGGTCTTCCGATTTATCTGTAATATTCTATTTCTTTTATTTAAAAAAGGTCTGAAGAAAATAGATCAAAATGTTGATAAATCTCAGTGAGATTTATCTGAGTGAGGAGGAAATGGGTGTATTTACTAAGTAGTCTCAAGACCTTTTTGTATTTTCAAAAAAACATCCTCAGTTAAGAAGGGAAACCAATGATCAGAGATTCCCCCAAACATACTGGAAAACAGATTTTTTGGACCAGTTTCCAAATGTGGACTCAATTTTCCCCATACAGAGGTTCATATTAGTGGAGCTGGCTAGCCTTTCCTTGTGAACATTTTTTAAAGATAAGATAAAAATCAAGGAATTTTAGCAGTTCTTATTTTTAGCCAGTAAAATGACAAATTTCCACAGAATGTAAAATGCGTGCTCTAGTTGAAGCATGTCTGATTTGCTCCGACTAGGATCACTTCTGAAAACCTTTCAAGACTATTCTGGGCCTGGGGTGGGGGCGGTGACTCACCGTGTCCCTCCCTCTCCCCATCCCCCACCTGTTTATTCAGGTGAATTAGGTTTGAATGAGCGTCGAGGGACGCTTTGAAAGGGAAGGGACGTCAGAGGGCCCCCTGCGAGGCTGCCTGGGACCAGGGGTGGTGACGGTTGGGTGGGGGAGGGGTGACACGTCCGCTTCTTCATGAGCATCAACAGCATTTACTGGGTACCTGTGCCCCGGGTACAATGCAAACTTCCACAGGCCTTCCTCTGTGTTCCCAATATATTTTCAAGCTCCCTTTTTGAGGAACATAGAAAATCTCATGCCTGCTATTAATATTATCTGAAATGTCAAAATAAAGAAGAGACTGTGACTAAAAGCAGGTCGGGTATGCCCTGCACCTGGTTGAGAATTTTGCTCCAGACTGAGCTTTTCAAGAGCCAGCACTGCTGAAACTCCTAGGTTTTGGACAAATCTGGATTTGAAGCCTGACCTGACCACTCATAGGTTTTAGACCTCAGGTGGCCCTCCTGCCTTCTCTCCCCATCCCGGGGGAGGTGGTTATGGCACATGCTACTTAGGGCTCCTTTGAGTGAGAATTCTGTGACACCCTCACAGAAAGGAAGGAAAACCTTAATCGAACAAGAGCCTCCCTCCCGCCCCATCCACACTCCCATTTTACAGATGAGGGTACAGAGGCTCAGACACACAGTTCAGAACGGGGCCGCTCCCCAGAACCATGAGTCTAGGCCTGGGCCCCCTTTCACTGCAGGTAGGCAGTAGAGCTGGAATCACCTTCTCCCTAGCCTGATTCACTGGGTCCCTCAAAACAGGGCCCCAGGTGACCCGACACACGCAGAAATGAGTACTATGTTAACCAGCTCTGGGTGTGCTGTCAGGTTGTGGACTTTCTCTTCACTTGGGCTGTTGACTTTAGTTCAGAGAAGGCACCAAGTCTCCTCTTCCTTCTCAGTCAGCCACTTGTCGTACACTAGCCTACGTACACTAGCCTACGACAAGTGAGCTGTTTATCGTGTGAGGGACTTTTAATGGAGATTCCCTTTCTCACACAATTTCACTTTAGTTTTAAGTTTCACCATTCAACTTTTTACTGAAGTGACAAAAAATAAATAAATAAAGAAAGAGAAACGAAACAGATTTCACGATTTCTTCTGCCTCCCAATCTCTTTGCTGTTGTGCCCTTTCTCAAGTCACTGAACCCCTCAGCCTGTTTCCTCACCCATAAAATGAGGACAATAATACTTGCCCTGCATGCTCTGCAGATCAAAATAAAATGAGATGATATATGGGAAACCTTTTGTAAACTTTAAGACAGTTTTCCTCTGACTCTATTCTACTGATCAGCCTGAATTTTGAAAAGACAGTTGGATTTTGTTTTCAGTCCTTTGCAAAGCATTTCTCAGGGTCGCTGCCCAGTTGCCAGGGCTGAGAGGGAATCAAATGGTGCCATCACAATAAAGGAGGAAAATACATTGCATCCATGCTGGAGGATTTACTGAGCTTCTGGCACTTGTTAGGTAAACCTCCTTTTATTGGGTTCCAAGCTAAACTTGCTCCAGAAGACCTGGAATCTTCTCTCTTACCAGTTACCAGCAATGAAGTCTTGGTCAAGTTACTTAATGTAGCCAAGCCTGTTTCCTCATTTTAAAAATGTGATGATAATACTTGCCCTCCTGGGCTGCTGTTTCAAATGAGGATGTGTTATGGTTGGCAGTCAAGGCATGTGACTTTTTCCCTTCCCTTTTTAATTTTCTCCCCCTCTGCTCACCCTTCTAGCCCTCTGTGACTCGGCTGGCTTATCCATAACATGGGGATAGCAATGCCTGGCCTTCTCAGCCTACGGGGCTGTTGTGTGAATAAAGGCTTTGGCACGGCTTTGAACACAGTGCAGTGAAGTGGAAATAACTGCATGGGGCTCTTCTCAGGACGGCTGACCTTGAGCTGGCGAGTCCCATGTTGGTCCTCACAGGCCTGGGCTGCTGTGTGCAGGGCCAGGCTTACAAGGTCACGGCACACAGCTTCTCTCACCTGTCCTTCCTGAGGCTCCCTGCTCTCACACCTCTCTCTGGCACTTTGCAGCCTCCTTATACCTGTCACGCACAGGCTTCACCCCTTCCTTCTGCCTCTCTCCGTCTCCCTGGGACCACAACACACAGGACCGCTCCACCCAGTGCTCTCGGGGTGCAGCGATGGCGCCTGTCCCAGTCCCGCGGGCAGTCAGAAGCTGCCTGTCACAGGATGGCCCCCGCCCCTCCCCTCAGCTTACCCTCATGAATAAATACTCAATAGGCTCATTATGGAGAGGTAAGGAAAACAGGAAGTGCTCCCCAAAACCCCCAACAATCCACAGGGCAAACGACTCCAACCCCTCCAGAGGCCACTGGGGCGTCCTCAGCAACGAGGTCCTCAGCCCCCTCTGCTGTTGAGGAAGAGCCTGGACCCACAGGGGCCTGTCAGGCAAGGCTCCGCCTGGAGCTGGGAGGGCGGGCCGGCTGCAGAGGCTGGGGAGAAGAGCTGCTGTATTCTGGGCACAATTTCAAGGCCAGCTGCAGGGAGAACAAGCAGTCGCTGTGCGCCTGCAGCTGGCCGTGGTTAGGCTAGGGCTGTCCCACACTTTGGGTATATTTAAAGAGACCTCACCAGACGCTTGCACCAATAGGAAAAATGCACACACACCTCTGAAAATTGCAGAGCCACACTCTGTCCTCCGGCCAAGATCTCCTTCCTGTGGCAGCTCCCTAGCAGCGTATTTATGAGTAAACAGAGGACTGTCTCGGCCTCTGGCATTTGCAGGTGGTCACAACCACGTACCGCCTGGTACCACCTTGGGACATGCGCCCTAGGCTGCTGGGCCTCTCTGCCGGCCAAGGGAGCTGGCCAGAAGTTCAGGGCATTGGCCAGGATCCAGGCCTCCCACCCTGGTGTCTCAGTAACCCAGCAACCGAGGCGAGAGGCAGGCAGACAGTCAAATAGAACCACACAGAACCTCTGGCTTTGTGTTTTGTTTGTGAAAACTCCCTGTGGGCTTTTTGGGCGGGGAGTGGTGGGGCTTTCCCACACTGCTTCAGGCCAAATGCTTCTCCTCAAAGAGAAGCCCGAGCTCCACGTGATTGCTAATGGAGACTTGGAGACAAAGCTGGTGGATCAGGGGGAGCCCAGGCTGGCTGAACTCTCCAGCTGCCTCTTTCACTTGTTTTTCTCAAAGGATAGAAGGCCACAGGCATGGATCCCATGGAAAGCTGGGGTTGGTAGCTAAGAACTGTGGGCAAGGGAATCAAAAGCCGAGACAGAGCTGGTCTTTCAGGTTGGGGCGTTAAGGGGCTCAGAGACCTAGAAGAAGTTCTTACAGCACTAAGGCTGCTTCAGAACAGTCCAGCAGGAGTGACAGAGGGGAAGTGGGAAGGGAGGCCTACAGGCAGGCTGTTACAGTGCTGGAAGAGTTAATAACCACAAGTGCACCTACAGGCTACGTAATTTGTAGTGCCCAGTGCAAAAATGAAAATGCAGGACCCCTTGTTTGAAAATTATCAAGAATATTAAGACGGTGATAGCAAAGCATGAAACCAAGCAACTTTCTGAGTGCAGGATCTCCACAGGTTTCATGCCTCTGAAGTCCACCCTGGGTCCCTACAAGTTGGCTCCTTGAGGCAGCTTTGAAAACTGTGACAGGATGAGCCGGGGGACGTCTGGTCTCCACCTCAACCTACATCTCTTCAGGTTGGAACATTGCTTCCACCCAAAAAGCAGCCCCTCTCCCCACAGTGGCAAAAACTAATTCCCTTCTCTGAAAAGGGGGAATGGCAAGGTCCCAGGGAGAAGTGCAGAGGGAAGGAATGGACTGCAGAACTGGCCTCTGGGTCCTAGAACCCCAGCGGCTCCATGAGAAGGCCAAGAAAGGGTCCAGCAATTGGAGCCCTCTGGGGAGGTGCTGGAGGTGCTTGGGGATAGGATGGAGGGACAATGATAGCTTGTGCTCTGGATCACTTCTTTAGGGCCAAGGAAACACATCCTGACAGTGTGTGTGATAAATTCAGGAGCAGAACCAAGTTCTTGGAATCCTAATCCTACTTGAGGAACTTACCTCCAACTCTATGTGATCGTGGAGTTTCTTGCAGGTGGCAGCAAAGGTCTCTGAGGTGCCAAATTCAAAGTACCACAGCTTGTTCTTCATCCTGGACCATGAAGCAGAGAGATCACTCAATATCCTACAATTGAAGTGGTCATGTAAAATAGGCATGCTGTTTGGACTGGGAGGCCCAAGACCTCAGCGTTCTCCAACTTATGTTTTCAGCGCTTGTTAATCAAATGACCAACAGTTGGGAATTTTTACCAACCATTCTTGCTAGGAACTTAGAGAAAAAGTCATTGTTTTAATAGTCATCATGACCATTTTAGGTGAACTGCCAACTGCTCTCTGAACTTCCTGGTCAGAGCAAGAGAAAAGCCTCCTTGCTTCTAGATCTGGATCAAGGGAAGATTTCCATGAAAAAATCAACCAGAGGTGACAAATGCCAGCACACTCTGGCTGCTCTCCTTTCTACTACCAAAGAAAATGCAGAGGGACTTCAAGTAGAGCCCCCTCTTAGGTATGGTTGAAGTACAAAGGGAAGATCAGGCAACCTTTTGAGACTTAAGAGATGTATAGTGTAAGGGATAGTACCACACTGCACCAGGCACAATATTTGCTGCTTTATCTATGGTCTGATAGGGGGAGCAGAGTGGGGAGAATTAGACACAGATTTGCAGGCAACTTGGAAAGAGGAAAGAAAAAAATGAGTTTTTGGTGGCATTTTTAAAGAAATTGTATTTGCTTAGGCCATGGAAGTTCTTCATTTAGTGATAGACCTTGTCATATGTGCTTCAAAGTTAGAATTCACTATTTTGAGCTTTAAATTTTTTCAATATTTTCCAAAGCCAAAATAAATAAATAAAAATCTATGGGGTTCCCATGTTGCTAGGAGCTGTGCAAGGTCAGATGGTGTGTCCTGTCACTTGGTCATTTTGATCAGATGGTCCCACCAGGAGGTGTTTCTGAAGGTATTCTATTCCTTCCAACCCAACTGTCACCCCATTAGCAGGGGCTGGCTATGAGAAGGGACACCTGTCCAGTTTATAAGTTGGCAGATTTTATTGGGGACGGATTAAGCAAAACCATATTCCTCCTGGCATTCAGGAAGAGGAATCATCTTGCATGCTGCTGATCCTCTGTCCTCAGATCTGAGGACCTAGAGGAATGGAGCATTCCTCACAGAGAAGAGGGCTTTTTCTTTCTTCCCAGTTTTCATTATGCCATAAGCTCGGCATTTCTCAAAGAGTCTATCTGGAACTTGAAGATGAACAGTGATCTTTCATCATATGAAGATTTCTAAGACCTATTTGGTTGGGCAGTAGCCTTTCTGACTTGTAGTATACAATGGAAAAGTGATAAATGATGAAAGTAATAAGATTCGGCAAGGTCTAGGTAATTATGACTTACGAAGAAAGTTAGAAGAAATGGGCATATGTTAGCTAGATCAGAGCCTTTCAGTCAGTGTACTGAGGCACAGGGATGCCTGAGATATCAATCCCCTAGCTTTCAGGGTGTCCAGGCAGGGTCTGGGTCAGGCAGAATCCCCATTCCCACTGCTACTATTCTTGTCTGTTGTCCAGGTATGCCAAACAAATGCTTTCATGTTCTGTGTGTGCCATGATGTGGAAAAAAAATGTTGGGAAGTATTATTCTAAATCAGGAGCTCCCTGTATGTACAATAAGGGGCATACAAATCACCAGGAATTTTGTTAAAATGCAGATTCCTATTTAGTAGGTCTGGGTTGGGTCCCAAGATTCTGCATTTTCTAACAAACTGCTAATGCTGCTGGTTCAGGGACCACACTTTAGTCATGTACCATACCAATGGTTCTCAAACATTAGTATTTATAAGAATTACCTGGAGAATTTGATTAAAATGCTGCTTCCTGGGTGCCAATCTGTAGAAAGTCTATGTGATCGTTGTGAGATGGGGCCAGGAATATACATTTTTATGAGTGCCCGGGTGATCATTATAAAAAGGTCAGGGATAGGACTTTGAGAAACATTGCTGTCGATTCTAAGGAATCAATGACCAGGGAGAGTATAGAACTGGTTAAACCTGAAGGAAAGGATTCCCCAAGGAGGAAAGAATGAGGGTCAGTGACTTTTAATGGTCAGTGATGGCAACAGATCAAGTAATGTGAAAAACACAGATAGCCATAAATGTCAAGGCTGAGCATTCCTCCCCGGCAGTGACAACATCACCGTAGCCGGGAGACCTGCATTATGATTCCACTTTCAAATATCACTGTGGGTCTGAATCATGACATTTGAACGTTATCGCCAGGAGATTTAGAGTTTTAATAAAAATTTCCATAAGCCCCAAACTATTTTTTGCCCAGAAATGGCTCTTGTGAAGATCTAATAAGGTTCAGAGATCATGGTTAGGTCAGTATTACAGAATGATGGAGGATCAAACAGACTCCATGTCCATTGCTGGCAGATATCCATTGCTGACTGTGTAATGTTTGGCAAGTTATTTAACCTTTTAAAGCCTCAGTTTATTCACCTGTAAAATGGAGTTTATAAAAAGACCTACGTCAAAGGGCAGTTAGGAAGATTAAATGAGATGATTATAAAGCACTTCACATAACGCTTGATGCTTAGTAAGCTCACCAAAAATATTAGCTATTTATTCATTAGCTATTATTATTTCAGTGTCTTAAATTGGTATGTTTGACTAATATAGTGACGCAAAAATGTCAGATCTGGTCGTGTAGCTGTAGACATTATATACGCAGATTTTTCTGGGATAGAAAAATGCATAGTTATATTTTTTAGATGCTGCACCTTGACTTTTGGTTAAAAAATATGTTCCCTGCATGTCTACTCTAATAGATTTTTCATAGACCAAACCCTAATCCTTAGTTAATTATCTTTGCTGGTCACATTATTGGCCGAAGATGTGATGTGGATTGCAAATGTGCTTCTGAGAAAATGCATGTTTGGTGTGAGACAAAAGTATCTCTCAATCAACAAACATTCACTGAGCAGCACTGTATGCCAGGGACTGGAGGGGGGTTTCTAGGTACAATGAAGAACAGAACATAGTACTCTTTGAGGAAGGCACTCTGGAAAGGGCAGACATTGTAGGGTGGATTAAGCATTAGCACTGGGAGCTAATAGGAGGAGAGACACCCAATTCATGGTTTTGCCAAAGGCAGTCAGAGAAAGCATGCTAGGGGGTGATGCCAGGGTTGAGTTCTGGAGGATATAGAAGGGAAGCAGAGAAGGGAAGAGCATTCCAGACAGAGGAAGAAGCAGGGCAATGGGACAGGGCAGAAGAGGGCAGAGTGCTGCCAGAAAGCACATAAAACTCAAGGCAGGGACTCATCAGGTAAGGCTGGAGAGGCAGACAAGAGCAAGATTATAAAGGCTGTGTGTGCCCTTTTTAGGAGTCTGGCTTTATTTTAAGGTCAATAGGGAGTTGTGGTCAGTTCTTAAGTGGGAGGTGGCTGTAATGATCTGATCAGATTTGTGTTTTTAAAGAGCACTCTAGCAATATTGAGGAAGAACTGGAAGGGATGGGTGAAGACCAGAGGTTTAGAGATGGGTTTAGAGGTGGTGTAGAAACCAGGAGAGAACAGGCAAAGGTGAACAAAGGTAGTGACAGCAGAGTTGAGAACAGAATGGATTCACAAACTAAAATTTAGGAGGTAGAATTGACAGAGCTGGTTGGTTTTGGGGAGTGAGTGAGAAAGAGCATTCAAGGTGACACCCCATGTTTTGTCTTGGACAGCCTGATAGATAGAGTTGCCATTTTCTGAAAGAGGGGTACAAGAGATCAATTCTGCATTGGTGGTCCTCTTTGTAATTGAAGGACAGCACTTTTGTGTTTTGATCCACCCATCCATCAACCCATCCTTCCACTCATCCACCCATCTATCCATCCATTCACCCATCCACTCATCCACTCACCCATTCACCCATCTACACATCCATCCATCCATCCACCCACCCATCCACCCACACATCCATCCATCTACCTATCCATCCATTCATCCATCCCGTGAGCATTTATGGTACCCTCCTATCAGCTAGGCACTGTGTATGGCCTGGAGATATGTGTTGTTACATGGATGCACCTGGAGGCCTGGGGTATTTGTGGTTATATCACATCCTAGGAAATATTGCCTGATGAAGAATATCAGCCCATCTCAGCTACCAGGGGCCAGGGGAATTCTGGAGGAGTCTGAATCTGATATATCACAAGAAACTGCTAATCTTGAAGCTACACAGCATCAGATAGTCAGGGAGACCAGCACTGACTCCTGGCAAAGCCAGCAACCTCCCAGGATACTGTATTCCTTTCCTTCTTTCAGTTCACACTGAACAGGGCAGAGGTACTGCTCTTGAATCATACCCAACACGAGGGGGACAGAGAAAGCTATGTGCCATTTTCAGCAGACAAACATAAATTTCTCTTCAGGAACCTCCAATTTCCAGTTCAACATGCACCGTTTTCAACCACTCATAATAAGAGAGGACAGTGTGACTTAATGCAAAAAGCCCAGAATAGAATAAAGAAGCCCTGGGTTTAAAATCTGGCTCCACCCCTTTCGGGTCATATAACTTCGAACAAGTTACTTGACTTTTGAGCCTACTTACCTATACAATGGGCTAATACTTAACTCAAAGAGTATTAAAAAGATAAAACGAGGTAACACAGGTAAAATCGCTTAGAACAGATCTGGTCTATAGAAGGCTCTCTAATCATTCAAATTTTGTTGATTGTATGTTGTTGATGCCTTGTCAATACCCAAAGCACTCTCTTACTAATGAAGGTCCCTTTATCTGTTACTCAGAAAAAATAGCCACTAGCCTTTATTCAAGATAATATAAAAGGGAAGAATTTTTGGTTGCCTCTGTCCTAGTCACCAAAATGGTTGAAAGAACAAAGGCAGGGGCCTTAGGGGCAGGGACAGAAAAAGGAAGGGACTCCTATTGAGATAAAGGCTGATAAGGGAAAGATAACTCCCAGGGGCCTGCCAGTTGGGGTCAGAGCTATTAATGGTGGGCACTGAGGTGGAGGAGGGCTTCAGGCCAAGTGACCCCAGAGGAGATAAGACAAAACCTTTCTTTGTGCTTGTTGGGCAGCTCATGTTCAGTAATTCACTGGGCTTATCTGAGGCTGGGTTCCCTGCAGGCTCCTGGCTGCCCGTTCCTCAGTTGCTATGGCATCAGGAAGGAAATCAGACTCCAGTCCCACTGTTGTTGCAGACCAAGACATCTTACCAAGGGAGTTTTAACCTGGATTCCTTTGATTCTGCCTACACTGTCAGGACAGATCTGTATAGCCAGGAGTGATCACAGATTATCTGGTGATTTGGAGGTAGAAGGCCACTCTGTTTATTTCCCTGATTGAAATGAATTCTCTCCTTATACTCCTTTTCCTCCTCTTCCTTCACCAGCATCAGCTCCATCGTTGCCTCTCCAAAGCCTTTGGCAAATGCCTACAGACACATCACACCCTACAATTTGGGGAGGGAGACATAATCCCCACTCTCTCAAACAGCCAGAGAGCTCAAATGTCAATGTTCTTCTCTTTTGAAGACGTCTTCCCAGCCACTTTACTCTTAGTCCCTGGTGGAGGACTTCTGTGACTGAATGTGATATCTGGTTTTTGTCTGTTTCACCTTCTATTGTGCAAGAACATGGGATTCAGAATCTGAGGGGACAGGGCCCATGCCTGGCTCTGCCACTCACTGGCTGGGCAAATAATTTAAGTTCTTTGAACACTTATTTCCTCTTCTACAAAATGGGAATATTAATCTCTACCCAACAAAGTTGATGTGAAGCTTGTGTGGCAAATATAAAGCACCAAGCAGGTGTTAGTGCATGGTAAGGGCTCAATAACTGTTCTTTCTTGTTGCTAGGAGACACAGTCCCTGGAAGACTCATTCTACAAATGGCTGCAGAGGAGCAGTAGGAGTAGCGTGGGGTCTATCAAAGGCAGCCAACACTTTTTGAAGAAAATAAATGTTTTAACGACTTCTGGAACACTTTTTCTGCATCTGTCTTCCTGAGTTTTCTTTGGCCCAATATTTCTTTCCCTCACATAATCACCTTTCAGTTGGAGATGACTAGTCTTTAACCAATTATTCTGAGATGAATTTTCAGGTCCAGGAAACTCACAGATTCACAGGCAGGATCTAAACTGCCCAGATGTACCCAACCTTGAGACCCAGGGTCCAGATTTGGGCTCTAAGGGGTTCTCAGCCTCATGAAGGAACGGCAAATAATGGTGACACAATGGATTGCCTCTATTTCTGTTTTTTTAAAAATTTCCTTCTGGTTTATAAGAAAATAACAATGATTGCAGACTAGTTAGTTGAATCTTTTCATTTGACAAATAAGGGGAAAAATAAGACTAATAAAAAATGCTCTTTTATGTTTGTCAGCGATTTATGGCTAGAACCCAGCCCTCATTCTGACAGCTATGAACAGCCTGTTTTCAAGGGCATCCACAAGCAACATCGACCTAGATGCCGGGCTGTGCATTTTTACCAACAGAGGCAACTTATTTAGCCTTTCTCTGTGAGCTTTTGGTGACCCTTTTCTGATAATCTAGAAAGTTTAAGGGCAATGGACTTTTTGAAGTCACCCAAACATGAAAACATTTTTTTTTTTGGGCTTAGAAGTCTACACAGAGGACACTACAGTTATTTCTGTAAATAGATGCCCTTGAAGTGAAGGTATTCTTTTTTGTAGTCTGGACTTTGATAACTAGGTTCCCTGAGTGGCTCATGACTCAAATGGTCAGTTAGGCCTTCTGTGTGAGCCAGCATTAGGTTGGAAGTGTGAAACAGATGCTACCCACATGTTATGTTGGGGCAGACGAGGGCAGAAAGATGCGGTTGGGGCTATGCTGGACCGGCAGACAGAGATTTGCCTTCTGGTCCCAGGTCTCATACACACAAGCCAGGTGACACCAGGATCAGACAGTTTCCTCATCCATATAGTGAAGGCCTTGGACCAAGGAACCTGAAGAACGTGAGATAACACCATACTGCATACGGGACTGCATCCATGGTCCAAACCTGCTGCACGTAGGAGTGCAGTCCCAAGTGTTGCCAGAGCTGTCTTTTTTTTTTTTTTTAATTTATCCAGAAATATGTATTTTTAAGTAAAATCTCTTGATTTTCAGAGTTGGCAACTAATTTAACTTATTAAGAGTACACTGTATAGGAAAAAATATACTCATGCAGGGAAAGTATTTTTCCTTAAGGCTATGCCTAGCCAACAGGCCCATTTCTGCACGGTTATAAATTTTCATAAAGTTCATCTCAATTTGAAAAAATGATCGCTCTATATACTTTTTGGGTTTGCTGGGTTATTGCTACTACTATCGAAAATAGTGGACTAGCGTCAGGTTACTAAGGTAAATAATACAGCAAAATCAAGCAGGTATAATAGAAAGGGCAAATGTACCTAGAGTTGAATTATGATTGAGTGATGAATACTAGTTATAATACTGAATATACTTTATCTGTTAACATTTTACATTGTTTGAATCCTAAGTGCCTTTGAAAGTTTCTTAGTAATTGTGTTAAGCAAATTTTAGATCAAGAGCTTAAAAAGAATGCCAAAGCAGGTAGGCTTAGCTCTAAGACTAGGATGTCAAGTCCCATAAGAGGCCTGTGACCATCATCTCACAGGTGCTGCAGAGGCCATCTGTGTCACCCTCGCACCCAGCTGCTCTGGCCCATCAGAGAACTTGTCACCACATCTAATCCACCCTGCATGTCGTCCCTAGTTCTCACAGCTCATTGGAATGGGCACTCGGGGACCAGCAGGCATGCAGCCATAGATGAAATAATCTTTTCCAAGAGGAGGCAGTGGCCTCTTTGGTTCAAGGGAAAGTGAACACCCAGTAATCAGGAAGGAGGCTTTATAAATAGCTGTTTTTGTTCTCTGAATGCGACTCTTGTGCCTCCTGTTCCTGCCAACAGATTTGTCTTGGCTTGGTGTATTTCAGATTCAAGGGGCAAGGTATTCCCTGGCTTTTTTCCATACTTGGGACAAGCCTGGTGTTCAGGGCACTCAGAAAAAGGTAGGATGGTGCATGACAGGAGGACTGGAGACCAAAGACGAGGAGGAAAAGAGAAGGCGTCAGACCATGGGAAACAAGAAAGAGGGGAGCCCAAAGAGCTAAAGAAAACACACACACACACAAATGCCCAAGAAAGGAGAAAGAAACTTGCCTAGGATGTATTTTTTTTGTATACATGTAGAATCTTCTTAATACCCAATGAACAGGGAAGCGGACTTGGCCCAGTGGATAGGGTGTCCATTTACCACATGGGAGATCTGCAGTTCAAACCCTGGGCCTCTTTGACCAGTGTGGAGCTGGCCCATGCACAGTGCTGATGTGTGCAACGAATGCCCTGCCACGCAGGGGTGCCCCCATGTAGGGGAGCCCCATGCACAAGGAGTGCACCCCGTAAGGAGAGCCGCCCAGTGTAAAAGAAAGTTCAGCCTGCCCAGGAATGGCACCTCACACATGGAGAGCTGACACAGCAAGATGATGCAATAAAAAGAAACACAGATTCCCGTGCTGCTGACAACAACAGAAACGGACAAAGAAGAATATGCAGCAAATGGACACAGAGAACAGATAATTGGGGGGGGGGGAGGGGGGAGAAATAAATATAAATCTTAAAAAAAAAGATGCATAGGCTAATTAGTGGGTTGAATTTTTTAATGTAAAATGGAATTGAATCAATTACATTGGCTATTTCTTGCTCATCAGAGTGCTGATTGGATGGTGAATAGATGGAGATG
The DNA here is from genome assembly GCF_030445035.2 of Dasypus novemcinctus. Lineage (NCBI taxonomy): Eukaryota > Metazoa > Chordata > Mammalia > Cingulata > Dasypodidae > Dasypus > Dasypus novemcinctus. The sequence continues at coordinate 61,192,404 of NC_080676.1, forward strand.
AATAATAAAAATGAGAATGCAAACTATTGCTTAGAAAATTTTTATGGTTGGCAAAAAGCTTATTAAAAAAATCTTGTCCAATATGGCACCCACGGTGGGGGATGGTGGGAAATGAATAAAAAAGGTATATAATAGAAAAAGGGTGAGGAACTGCTACTTCATACTGGGTATGGATGGTGGTTCACTGTTACATGACAGCCTTCCCATAGTACAGATTAGGAATCTGAGATTAGTCTCTGGTGGTGCAGCTGCAATGCACAGAATTAGAGTTTATACTCTTTCTTATGCCTTACCTTTCCACTCTCCCTGACTGCTGTTGCTATGTCCTAGAGGCATCTGAGAGAGAGTGAAAAGTCAGCCTAAGCTGTAAGAGCTAATGACTGCAAAGCTTCAGGTCATTCTCATTCATGCTGTGGGCTGGGATTGCTCATATCTGCTACCCAGGCCACATGCATGGTCCCAGAATCCCAGTGCCAGGTTGGCTGGCTCGGTGGACACTGTAGCACTCTTATGCCAGAGCCTCCCCATTGATCTCCCAAAGTAGCAAAGGACCAAACCCCAAACCTCTCCACCCCTTTAAGGATGAGTCTGGGCTCTTAAGACTTTAATCCTTCTCACCAGTGACCCTTCTCTTCCACACAAGACAGTTTGTTTCTGTGGACTATGAACACATTTCCCTTGATGGGCTTTCTGGAGTCTTGTCTGGCACTTCCCGGGGCCTGCCAGAGCCTGAAATGAGACGCCCCCCAAGGCAGCACACAGGGACCCGTGTGCATGTGTGGACACATGTGCAGGCCCCAGTAGGAAGGCTTCTCTGACCTTCATGATCCACTATTCCAAATATGCTCACAGACGCTGACTTTCAGAGGCCACAGGGTCTCTCTCAGAAGTCCCAGCAGGCTGACCAGAGAACTGCCACAGCGAAGTGAATGCCATCACATGGTTCTGCCACTTGAGTTCGGGGTGACCCTCAGAAGAGATGGCTGGTGAGAGGGGGTAGGCAGGTGGTTTTCCAGTCAATATATCTCCTTGCCAGGAGAAGATAGCTCCCTCTCCCCATGAAAAAAGACGAAGAAAAATCCACAAAACAACAACAAAAAGCATCTCACAAAGTTTGGTTGCTTTCTAAAATCAACCCTTTCTCAAAAGATTTATTCATGGGAAAAAAATCCACTTCAGGCAGATTTAGTGGTGGCTAAAGGGCACTAAATAAACTTGATCTCATCACTTATCAGAGAGCAAAATCAAATACTAGGACAAAAGAAATCCTGAGCCAAGAGGGAGACCGGGAAAGGTGGGAGGGCTGTATGCGTTTCTAAGCTTCTTTAATGATTACTTTTCTCTTATGTGCCTTTTTGATTCTGAAGTATGCTTTAACAGCATGCACACATGCACCCATCCGTGAAGCTGGCATTTGAAGGGAGGAGGGAGCAGCCAAGGCACAGGTGGGTGAGGACAATTTATCAGAACCTAAGCCCTAAAAGCCTAGAGAAGGAAGGCTGTGTCGCTGGACTTCAGCCTCTTCCTGAGGCTGGCCACTTCCTGGGTCCAGTCCAACTAAGGCAGAAACTAGGAAATGCCTGGGAGGGTGGAGCCTAACACCAGAGCAGCCTCATACCTTCACCCCCACTGTAATTGCCATGTGGGCTCCGGGAGAGAAACAGCGATGCTGCCAGCTCACTCCCTCTCCAGCTCTGCACCTCTCAACCCAGCTGTTGAGAATCATCCTGCTCAGTTCCTACCTGTAAGATGGTTACTATGTGCCAGGAACTGCACCAAAGGGTCCCCCTCATGTGTTCCTCATGCCCATCTTCTGTGGTAGGTAGGTACTGCGGTGGTTATTTTGTAGGTGTGTTTGAGGGTGTTTCTTGGCAGATGCAAAGCTAGACTGGACTAAAATCATGGTGTCTGAGGGGCCCAGGCTGAGTGGGTCTTACTCTTACAGCCAGCCTTCCTAAACATGAAGCAGGCCTGGCTTATGACAGGTCAAGTTACAATAGCTCCTCGGTTAAGCCAGAGGTTTCTAACTCTGAGCAAAGTTCCCTGTAAAAACAATGTTATATTGAACTTGGGTTCTCAGGCTAACACACAAAAGCCAATTAACCCATTATGTACCCAGAGCATAATACCCAGTTTTGGAGATGGCTTGGTGGAGTTGAGAGAGCGCTGATTAGAAGCCAACAAAGTCTGGATTCAATCCACAGTTCGGTGACTTACTTGCTGTGTGGCCTTATGCAAGCCATTTAGTCTCTGTCCCTTAGTTTCTTCATCTTTGAATTGGGACAACAATACTACCTGGCAGGAATTGTTGGGAATATTAATCGAGAATGTATAAATGGGTCACATGATATACACTCAAATAATGGTATAATAGAACTCCAGTGCCAAGTGGCCCTGTGGATTCTAACTTTAAATACAAGCAACACATCTTTCCTGCTGAAGTTGAATGGGGGATCTTTGTTTTCCTCAACTCCCTGGAAAAGAAACATGGAGCCTCCTTCACCCTAAAGACCCTGATGGTTACCCTGAAGTCTGGACTGGAGTTCTTATCAGGAAGATGTCTTAAGGTGGGCTGGAAATGCCAAAGGAAAGTGATAAGCAGCAGAGGGAGGAAGTATAGCAAAGGGCTCACATTGATATAAGTATCATCTTTCTTTTGTTATCATAAAAGTCCCAAGATGGTCTGGTTGTTTCCTCCGAAGTTTCCTGTGCCTTCCATACCCTTAACCAGTTAGACACCTTCTGGTCAGATTTAAGTGCAGAGTAAGTACTTCCTTCCTTGCTTCCCCTGCCTTTTAAGTCATGACATTGTCAGAAAAACAAGGCCAACATTCATTAGATGGACAACATGCCTGGAAAGTTACCTGCTTTCTATTCCTATCGCATCCTCCTTCTCTGCCAGTTAAAAAAATCTTAAATAGGAAAGCATCAGCTGGAGCCTTACTCTGCCTTTATCCTTGGGTATATGTTCCTAAATCTCATTTCAGTAACTGCCATTCATCTGAACATCATCCCCACCTGGCATTGCATTCTGATTTTGTCTCCTACTCCATCCCATCTCAGTGCCTTCTCTGAGGTCATGCTTCTCTCTCTAATGAACATCTCCTGTTCAGTTTACCACTCTCACTATGCGACTGACAACTTGATGCTTCTCCCCGATAGTCCCTCTGGAGAACTGCTTCTCCACCTCTGCCATGGTTCTTATTTCTAGCTCACACCTGCCACCCCTCCATGGACTGGGATGTTAGAGTTTCATTTGGATGGATCTACTTTATCCCCTTTAAATCTCATTTTAAAGCTCCCCTGTTTGGTCTTCAAGTCGTTGGCCAAAAACATTCCTCTTGGTTTATGTGAGAAGCTCCCAAGTACTTGCCAGGGGCTTCTCGTTCCAGCACCAAAAGCCATGGCTCAGAACAGTCGTTCCCAGGGTCAGACAGAGAGCAGCTCTGTGTTCTCCATATGTGCCTGTTTCTTCTAAAGTTATGCTTCTTGGCCGAGGAAGGGAGAAGCATTGCTTCTGCCCATGATCCTTAGTTTCCTACCCAAGACACCAGCATCACTAGATACTAGTCAGGACTTCTCTGGTTGTGTTGTTTGCTTCTATGTCTATAAACAAAAGGGGAGAACGTGTCCTGGATTTTATGAGCATGTGCACTCCTTTTTGTCTTTAATGCAGGCGTTTTCATCAATGTGAATTCATCAAAATATTGATCTCTATGCTCTGGGATGGGGAGATTCTTTAGTCAAGAAAATTTGGGAAACATTATTTTATCCTGAGTTTGCATCATTTCAATAGATTAGACTCTATATTAAAGTAAAAGAATCATACAGAAAAGGAATCTGTTTACCTAGGAATTTCCCAGGTATATTTGATGACTGACCTCCCCCCTTTCTTTTACTGTTAACATCCTGTGGAATGTACTTCAGCCAATGCTACATGCTGGAAGAAGACAGCCTGGGTAGCTACTTCCACAGGTGCCCATAAACCTCATGATGAGGTTGCCTACTGCACTCTCCCTTTTTCAGAAAGTCCAAAGCTATTCCTCTTGGGCAGAATCCCATGCCTTTATTATTACTTTTTTTCAAATAGGAGTTAGGCATTGCCTCTTTATTTCCATGTTATATCCTTTTATTCATCAGACTATGACTTTGCTTTATGTTCTCTTTAATCTCTCCATTCCCTTTTCTTTCTGGAGCATTTCTTTTACTATGCCTGGGAATCTGAGAACCCTTTATCAATGCAAATACACTGACCTCTTACTTTTCCCTCTAGCTCATTCATTCTCTCCTTTGGTAAGAAACCAGTTTGCCTTCGCAGCATCTATACTTGGTGACCACCTCAAACAAGAAAAATAAGTCATTTGACTCTGTCATATCCCTAAAGCTATATTTCCTGGGCATCAGAACAACAATTTGGAGGCCTGGGGATCTTATGGAATCTGGAAATGTGTTTATTTTACTTGTACAGTATTTTTGAAATTGTAAAATTCTATATACACGTCTGGAACCCAACTTCTTTTGGGAAATCAGATCTGTGTTGCTTTCCCGCTTGACAGCAATTGGCTGGGGCTGAATCCTGCCTGCTCCTGTTAGGGCACATGGTTTCCAGTTTGCTAGAGTCTCCACCATTTCCTAATGCATCACACTTACCCACTTCTCACATTAACACTGACTAAACTGTACTCATTTGGATAGCCTTTTGTAGTTCATCCTGGGAATTTTTCTGGAAGCTTCCTCAAAATTGTCTCCCCACTTTCTTCCCATTTGAGTGGCTGGTACCTTTGGTCATGAGTTCTAATATGCGTTGGGTCCTCAGGGCTGACCAGCTGTAGCTGGTTAAAACTGTTGGTGTTTTCAACGATCTTGTGCATAGGAATAAAATAACATCCCAAGTCTACATCTTCTAGGAAAAAAACACTGCCAGTTGCTCTGTCCAGGCCCAAGTCAAGGCACGATACAATCATGGAACTCCAAGTAATGATTTCTTCCTTTAACTATCAGACAAGTAGCTTAAGTTAATGTTGACCTTTCCCTGAATTTTCTACTTTGCATGATGGATGGTTTTTATGAATTTTAACATGACATTATCCAGCCTTTATTAAAGGAACAAGTTATCTGGTCAGTGTATTATCCAGTCCCTCACATCTCTTCTTCCTTTCTAACCTGTTGACTCCCTGTTGATCAATTCATTTTTCTTTGGTATGCTTTTTACCAGTAAGTGGGGGAAAAGATTTTAAGTACAGATCATGAACTAGGTCATCAGCAAAAAATGCATCCTGTTGTGCTATCTTCACCCCAAACCTGCACACATCTGCAGAGACCCTGATGATGAGCAGCCTCCAGTCCTTTTCCTACCCAAGATAAGGGACAAGATGGGTACAGGGGAGCAAAGGGAGAACATGACTCATTAGAATGCTCTGTGTTGACAGCTGCAATTAAAGTTTCACTAAGACTAACAGATTGGGATTTTAATTTATCCAGGACTTTCTCACCACCTTTTGCCCTATGGTAACTCAAAGATGGAGCTTATAGATACACTTGCGGACTTACTGAGTTCAAAGGCAAGATAGGCTCTTGGCTTGATTGGCACTTTGGAATGCTCTCTGCAAAGGGCCACTTTCAAGATTAAAGGAACCCTTCATTCTACAGAATAAAAAATGTCTTGTTAATAGACACTGAGGAATTTCAACCCAAGAGTTGATTCAACAAACATGAATATCCAGTGATTATGTAAGCCCCTGATGCTTAGCAATTTGAGAGTATAAGTACATTCTTAGAATGAAGAGAGCCCCTCTTTTATTGAAGAGCATTAAAAGATTGGGAAAATGGTTTCTTAGTAAAATGTGAGGTGATAAGGTAAATAAATAATAATTGAAATGAAATACTTATACAATCTTGAAAGTAGAGATCTATAATCTTCAAAGTAGAGCTGTGATGACCCTCCAAAGAGGAGTATTTATAGAAGGGATTCTTAGACCGGAAGGAGCCTGAATTTAAAGTCCTGTCTAAAGCTCAGATTCTACAAGTTATTATTACAGATACAAGTCACAGCAACATACAATTAAATTAGAGATTCTACAATGTGTTCACAAATGTACTGTTCCATGTTCGTCTTAAACATCACTGTAGCAGCCAAAAGCATCATAACAACACTTAAAAATTTCAAATTCACATGCCTTACTCTAACCCTCCTAAGGATCTTTTGAAATAGTTATTTCCATCTATAAACCAGAAAATTACGAATCAGAGAAGTGAGTAACTTTCCCAAGGGCACACAGTAAGGGGCAGGGAGAGGGCTGAAACTCAGTTCTTGTGATGTTGAAAGCAAAGAAAACCTGGGCATTAGTATCTACAATCTGCATAAGGGTGACCTGACACATGGCATTGCCAAGTCATTTGGCTGAATGATTGAGAGATTATTCACTTATTTCATTAAAAGGAGTTACTGTGTTTCCTGATAAGTACAGCAAAAGGCTGCTTTCAAAATTTCCTTTGGCCAAATAATGAACACATTTTAATTTTCTTTAGTAAATGCTTATCTAAATAGGAATTAAAACTAATCACTTGCCTCTTTATTAAAAATATCTATTATTTCTCCCTTGTTTTTCAGTATCTTTTTAATAGAACGTGCAAGTAGGAACAGTTTTAAAAAATATTTTGGAATGAGTATGCTAATCACATCAGCTCTAAATATAAATATGGACTCTGCTATGTTACAACAATCTCCCTATGCAAAAGGACCGTAATTCTCCAAAGTTCTAATTAATAAAGTACAACAGAAGGCTAATAAACTCTGACATTCTCTTCTCATAAGATAGAAAAAAAAAACACAACCAAAATAAAACAAACAAAAAAGAAACACACGTTAAGATAATCTTAAAAGTCACCAAAGTTGACTTTTCCAAAAAAGAATTTGAAATGGTAGTGATGAGGAAGGGAGAATGATTTGTGGATTTTCTTCTCAATATGGATTTCTGCTTTCACAACCAAATAGCATGCTTTAAAGTTCAGGGCTTGCAAGAAAGCCCTGTGGTTGGTTTCCATGGTTTTTCTTGCTTGAGATGTACCAACTTCTTCAGGTCATGAGAGCTGGCTCCCCTTGTGTCTCTCTTAATAGCCCCTCTTCTTTCTCTTTGCCTTTCAGAGTTACTTCTTCTCATTCCCTCGGTCTCTGTTCAACCATAGGCCCCATACTGTTGGTTGTAAAACTTCATCAAGGCTCAGTATTTAAAGTTCTAGTATTTCTAGTAGACTTGACATTTTTGTTCTGGAAATTCTTTGAAAGGAAGTCATTTATTCATTGATGCATTAAAAAATCATTTACTTGGAAATGGATGTAGCTCAAGTGGTTGAGCACTTTCTTCTCATGTACAAGATCCTGGGTTTGACCCCCCAGTACCTCCTAAAAACAAACACTCAAACAAATGAAAAAACCAACTCAGGGGAGCCGGTGTAGTTCAGTGGTTGAGCTCCAGCTTCCCACATATGAGGTCCCAGTACCGGTACTTTAAAAAAAAATCACTTACTGGCTGACTACCTTCACCATCCTCTTACTTAGCTATAGGAGAAAGTGCAAACTCCTGTGCAGAGCCCCAAGACCTTGTCTTAGATGCCACCCACCTGCCTTCCTACCTCGTTCTGGAACCTCTCACCCTTCTACTCAAGTTCCTGTCCTCACACCTCTGCCTTTGCTCAGGCTGCTTCCCTCCTCTTAGAAAATACAAAGTACTTCTCCCCTTGTGGAACCCCCATTTATCTCTCAAGCTCTCATTCAAATATTATCTTTCTTTCTGAAGTCTAATCTCACTTTCTCAGTTAGGTGCTCCCAAAACATGTTCATTATTCATGCTCCCTCTTTTAAATACGTCTCACCATATTATATTATATTTTCTCCTTTTGTGAGGGTTTGGGAGCAGGTTGGCAATAACTTCTGTTCTGTCTTCCCAGCTAGACCCATGAAATCCTGCAAAGTGGAGGCAGTGGTAGTCCATCTTGCTTCTCAGCTCTAATGTGGTGCTAAAACAAAATAGATGCCCAAAACATTTTGACCAAATGAAGGAATATGCTCAGGGCTATGCTTCTGATTTTAGTCAGTGGGTCTCAAAGAGGGTTCACACCTCCTCTGAGTGAGAAAGCTTATGAGAGATAACAATTTAGCACCGAAACTATGAATTATAGAAAACAAAGAGGACAGCTAAAAGTGGGAGAAAATGTGTCAAAAACCTTATAGGGTGGGTTGAATGGGACCTCATATTTTTTGAATGTAATATTTTTTTAAAAAATGAATTAAAAAAATAAAATAAAATAAAAAAACAAAAAAACCCAAAAAACAAAACAAAACAAAAAACAAAACAAAAAAAACCTTATAGGTAGATGTTAAGAGAAAGTGGAGTCAAAAGTAGAACCCAGGGCTGTAGTTAGCCAGGGAGGGGGTGTTCAGAATATTTTGACCAGAATTTTGGAACAAGTAGTAGTGCCACAGGGGAAGATGTCATACAAGACTAAAGAATTAGGGGGCACAAGGGCAGGTGCAAGGAAAGTTTAGAGTAGTGGGTCAAATTTGACCTTTCTACACATGCCTCTTCTGTCACTTTCAGTGACCCGGTGGTTGGCACTGGGCTTGGTGTATACCCAGGAGACTTGAATCTCATGTGCCAGCTGGGCCCTGAGCCTCAGCAGAGTTGCAACTCCTACTCTCCGGTTTGTTGGACTTACCCAGGTCAGCTAACAGGGAGGTGAAGGTGGTCAACCACCACAGTAGGGAACTGAGAGTGCCTACAACTCCAAGCTGAAGAATCGCATCCATCAACCCTGTGGGATCTAAGCCCACTCTTGATATAGAGGTGGAGTGGACATAACCACCTCAGGATACACAGGATGGAGGAATAAAACATGGATTAGAGTGGCCTTACTGGTATTCTACTATAGAACTACTGTGACTAATAATGGAAGAAATAGTAGCATTGATGTGGAGAAAGTGGCCACGGTAGTTGCTGAGGGCAGGGAGAGGGAAGAAGAGATGTGATGTGGGGGCATTTTCAGGACTTGGAGTTGTACTAAATGATATTGCAGGGACAGATGCTGGACATTATATATCCTGCCACAACCCACTCTCCACTGGAGGAAAGTGTAAACTACAATGTAAACTATCATCCATGCAGAGCAGCAGTGCTCCAAAATGTATTCACCAAATGCAATGAATGTGCTACAATGATGAAAGAGGTTGTTGATGTGGGAGGAGTGGAGGTAGGTGGGGTGAGGGGTATATAGGAACCTCTTGTATTTTTTAATGTAACATTTTTTGTGATCTGTGTATCTTTGAAAAAATACAATAAAATAAACTTAAAAAAAGATTGTATTGTATGGTATCTGAGGAGGAAAATTTTATAAAGGGCTCTGAATGCAATGCAGGGGGGTTTAATTCCATTAAATGGGACATGGGTTGTTGCAGTGGAAGTGACAGAACAGAAAACATGTTGCAGGGAGATTGATGGTCTGCTCTGTGTAGCATGGACCTGAGTGGGAAGAACATTGATACTGGAAGCTTGGAAGTGATAGTCCTGGGCTGGAGTGGGCATGGTGAGGAAATCCTGATGCTAAGACATCTTGGGGACCAATTGGAAATTGAGGAACAAAGAAGGTAAGGAGACTCATAGTTGATAGGGACACCTCAGTCAGTTCTGGAGGAGGTGGCAGAGAACTCCCATTTGGAGTGGGGGCATGGTGGGTGCAATGGCCTAGGGAAGATGATGCATTTGTCATCTTAGATGAATGAGGCTGCCTTCTGCTTAAGAAACCTTTGCAGGAGATTCCACAACTTTTCTCAATAATTCATTTCAGCCTTTAATATATTTCCAGAAGTTACTTCTCCCATCCAAAATGACAATTCCTCACTTCTTAGTTTCCTAGCTTCTAAAACAAATACCATGAATGGGTTGCTTCAACAACAGGAGATAATTGGCTCACAGTTTCAGAGACTAGAATACTTGTTTTCTCAGCTTTTTCATCACATGGCAGTGCACATGGCAGCATCTTTCTCTTCCGGGTTTCATTGACTTCCAGCTTCTGGCTGCTTCCTGGGGTTTCTCTCTCTCTGTAGCCTATAGGGCCTTCCTAATAGGATTAAGACCCTTCCTGACTCCATACCTTAATTGAAGGAACCTAAGGTCCAATTTACAAAGGGTTCACACCCTCAGGAATGGATTAAGATTAAGAGCATGTTTTTCTAGAGTTCTAAACCACCATACTCAGGCACATTTTTTCCTCATTCTTTCCTGAGCTTAGGTGAAGAGTAAGGGGGTATGGACACTATTTCCTATTGTAGATCCTTCATAGACTGAAGGTCCATTCCCAGTACATTCTGTACCTTCTCCTCTTCAGGACAAATGATTTTGATTTATTTAAGGGGTCTGAGTTTTATTCTCTGTAATAATCTCTTTGTGGCTCTTCTCTAGTCTCTGTCTTGAATTCTTCTTTGGTCTTGGGACACCAAATTGGGCAGAGAGAGAGGCAGGGAAGTATAGGGGGATAAAAAGAGGCTTCAGAGTTAGAGACCTAGGTTTGAATACCAGCTCCCCTATTAAGTAGTTGTGTGGTCTTCAGCAAGTTGCATAATCTCTCTGAGCCTCAATTTTCCTATATGTAAAATGGACCAATAAAATGTATCTTATTCCTGGAGAGTTGTACCAATTTAAAAAAATTTATGGGAAATTCTTGAAAGCACTCTATGAATAATGGCTGCTGTTTGTTAGTATGGGTTGGAGCAGTGCAGATTACATTGGGAATGTGTTGTTTCATTGAGTCCTGAAAGAAATCCCATGAGGTAAGTTACTTGTGCCCCTTTGCCCCGAAGATGTCCATGTCCTAATCTCTGGAACCTGTGAATATGTTAGCTTACATGGCAAAGGGAAATTAAGGTTACAGATAGAATTAAGCTTGCTAATCAGATGACCTTGAGATGGGAAGATTATCCTGGATTATCTGGGTGGGCCCATTGTAATCACAAAGGTCCTCTTAAATGGAAGAGGGAGGCAGAAGAGTATCAGAGTGATGTGATGTGAGGAAGACTTGCCTGACCTTTGCTGGCTTTGAAGATGGAAGGAGGCGTGAGCCGGGAATGCAGGCAGCCTCTGAAAGCTGGAAAAGGCAAGGAAACAGATTGCCCCTGAGAGCTTCCAGGAAGGAATGCAGCCCTGCTAACACCTTCATTCTAGACTAGTGAGACCCATTTCAGACTTCTGATCACCAGAACTTTAATAGAATAAATTTGTGTTATTTTCAGCCACTAAGTTTGTGGCAATTTGTTACAGTAGCCATAGGAAACTAATTTAGTGTGATATCACCGTTTACCAGGTGAGGAGATTGAAGTTTAGGAAGAGTTACTTGATCAAGGGCCACATATGTGGTGACAGCCGCAGGATTTGAATCTGGGTTGTCTGATGATAGAATCTGCACTGTTGGGCATTGGGCTCCACCAGAGACCCAAAGTGACTGTCTAACACCAGAAAAACATAAAATTGATGACTCATCACCATTCCCGATAGCCCACTGCAATTGGCACTGGCTAAAACTGTTAGAATTAATGTCCTTATTTGGGGCTCAAATTGGCCTTTCCAGTTACTTTTCCCATTGATTTATCATACAAAAATAATCAGATTACTTCTTAACAGGAAAATCCTTTGAAATATTTGAGGTCAATAAACACTTCTCCTTAAGTCTTCTCTTCTTTCAGTGAAATAATCCCTGTTTCTTCAGCCCGTTCTTATAAGACATGGTTTTAAGTTCTGGCACATTCTGACCTCTCCCTTCTGGAAAGCATCCAGACTGTCAACACTCACTTGAGGACCCAGCAGTTCCTACCTACTTTGAAATTGTGTACTTTGATTTTCTTCCATGAGGTTATCATGCTGACCTTAACCCTTCTGGTCTTTATTACAGACTATATCTTGAGCTCTTTGATGGAAATATTTCTAGAAATCAACCAATCAATAAATACTGATACTAATGGATTATCTGCCCTAAAGATTTGAAAACATAGTTTGCTTTCAAGTTTTTTCTGACGTTATCACAAACTAATTCCACTCTTTGTTGACATGAATGATACTTTTCTTATACTAGCTTGGCAGGTGCTAGGAAAATAGACCTGTTAAAGCAGAAACAAGAACTACTCTGGCAAACAGCAACTTTGTAGGGAGCCTGAGGTACCATGGGCCGCTCTTGTGTATCGGTTCAAGAGGTTGTGCCATCAGAATGGGCAGCACAATCTCAGGGGAGCTGGGAGGAAAAGGAAAGAAATGTGAAGAGTCGATGTGATTTCATCATATTATTTAAATTACTGATGACTCTTCAGGGCAGAGAGACCTGCACACAAATATCAACAACAGCCTCCTGCAGTCATTGAGTGACAGCAGCTTTGGATGCTCCCTTGTTTCTGCAGGTGATCAAGGGTAAGTAAATGAATAGTCCAGCCAATAAAAACTGGGTCTTTTAAAGTTGTGAAATGATGAACGCCTGGTGAAACAACAATAACAACACTGACCTGTATTTCATTCATTTTACTTTCTTTTTCTCTCCAATGAGAGATGGGGAGGTTGGTGGATAAAATATTTTTGTGGGCTAGTACATAAATAGTCAGTAATTAAGTAAGTTGTTCTGTCAGAACTGACTTGAAGAGTCAAGGGCAACTGAACACAAAGCATGAGGTTTGCATTTCCTTTATAACCATCTACAGGGATAAGAAAAAAAAGCCATAATCAACCTCATTTGGGGATTTTGTAAATCCCCAATATTTGAAAAAATGGTTTGATATATTGGGGAGAAAAGGTACAGCAGTTTGAACCTCTAGGTATTTAGGGCAGGTCTCTTTTGGGGTGCTGGGAATTAGATGAGGAGATGCAAAGCCCAATTCAGGGCACAGAATGAAGATGCCAATGTCATGGAATTTTAACCCCGATGTATTTGCTGATATTATAACTTTATGCTTTAAGAAAGCTACACATCGGGAAGCAGACTTGGCCCAGTGGTTAGGGCGTCCGTCTACCACATGGGAGGTCCGCGGTTCAAACCCCAGGCCTCCTCAACCCGTGTGGAGCTGGCTCATGCGCAGTGCCGATGCGTGCAAGGAGTGCCCTGCCACGCAGGGGTGTCCCCACGTAGAGGAGCCCCATGTGTAAAGAATGCACCCCGTAAGGAGAGCCGCCCAGCGCGAAAGAAAGTGCAGCCTGCCCAGGAATGGTGCCGCACACATGGAGAGCTGACACAAGATGAAGCAACAAAAAGAAACACAGATTCCCATGCTGCTGACAACAACAGAAGCGGACAAAGAAGAACACACAGGGAATAGACACAGAGAACAGACAACTGGGGGGGCGGGGAGGGGAGGGAAGAGAAATAAAAAATAAATAAAAAAAAAAGAAAAAAGAAAGCTACACATCTGGGTGGTAACATTGGACTACCTCACAGGGTTCCTGAAAAGAATAACTTAGAATGGTTTTATTTTTAGATTTAAAAAAGGAAACTCTTATCTAATGGTGATACTTGTTTTGTTGTTTTGCTCATGACTGCACAGCAGACTGCAAGTGTTCAAGAGAGGAGGCTCCTTCCCTCCCAGACTTGCAGGAATTGAGATTTGCTGGTGTCTATTTTGCCTCCAACAGAACATCTCTGAGTTTATCTAGAGTGAGGGAACGGGAGAGTGGATGTAGCTCAAGTGGTTGGGTGTCTACCTCCCACATGGGCTGTCCTGAGTTTGGCTCCCAGTGCCTCCTAGAAAAGGAAAACAAACAACGAGCAGACATCAAGCAACAAAACAAAACAAAAACAAGCAGACAACGAACAAAAACAATGAGCAGACAATGAGCAGACACAACAAACAAAAACAATGAGTAAGACAACAAGCAGACAATGAGTAGACAATGAGCAAAAAAACCCTGAAAAACGAGCAGGGAGTGGATGTGTCTTTAGAAGTTGGGTACCCACCTCCCACATGGGAGGTCTCAGGTTCATTTTCTGGTGCCTCCAAAAGAATAAACAAAATAGACAATGAGCAGATAATGAGCAAAAACAACAAGTGAAAACAACAAGCAAACAGATGAGGGAGCCATCTTAGGGGAGGGTAATAAATAAAAATAAAAAATAAAATTAAACTGAGGGAAAGGGGTATATAGTGAGTGAGGGGAGGGTGGGCATTAATGAAGGAAGGGTGGCCACATCTGGGCACCTGGCTGCCCTGGCCCACCTGCCCAACCACCCAACAACTCTGCTCTCCAAGGCCCAGGTTGGTAAGCCATAAGCATCCATGATGCACATGGCACCTGTCCTGCAACTCCCCCTTACTAACTCTTGCCCTTCTCCTCCCGATATCATTTAACCTAGGCTCTGTGATCCCTTACCTTGATCCTACCTCTAGCTCTGACTTGGCCTAAGGACTTAGAATCTTAGTGTCTGGGTTTCTTACCAAGAATGAAGAAATTCCATACTGAGACTTCTCTTTCTGGAAACTCACAGGCAGTGACATTGGAACTAAGTGGCCTTTATGTAAATATTACATACGTACAAAACCTTTCACAGAGACTTATACAGACCCCAGACTTCTGCTTTTAAACCTTCATGGAGCCAGTGAAGAGAAGCTCTGCTACACTTCCATCCTATAGAATCCAACTCAACTCTAAATAGTTGATGTGGATATTGGTGCTTACTCCCATTCCCTAAGAGAGGGATTTGGACAGGTTTGATGTATTGCTGCTGGGGTAATCTTTTCAGTTTGAGGACTATGTCAAAAGAGCAAAGACCCTGTGATAATTGAATCCCACTTTTCTATCAAAAAAGCCTTTTGATAATACAGAGCAATGCTTTCCTCACAATTGTCATTCAATAATATTCAACAACAAATGTTTATTGAGAATCTACTATATGCCATGGACCTACATGGACCTCATTAAATACTTGTAGCAACTTTACAAAATTTTTAGAAGAGGAAGTAAAGGCTTAGGGAGATTATGCCTAGTAAGTGGCAGAGCTGGTAAGTGGTAGAGACAGATTTTGATGGCAATGGTCTACCCTCTGCTGCCTCCTTCTATAAATATCTATTAAGTGCTTATTTATTTGCAAGATATATTCCCAACCTCTTAAGGACTCATCCTATATTAGGGCTGTTGGGGAACCTCCTCATCAACTACTCCATGGGCCTGACTCCAAGAAATCTAACGCTCCAGAGCCTATTAATTCCCCAAGGGCTTCTGGGAAAGGTGGTCAGCTTTTGGTAGGAATGTTGCGGTCTCTTTGAAAGGCTTAACCGGAAGTATCTTGCTTCAACCTAAACTGCTGAGAGACATATTCAAGTGGATGACACTCAACAGGTTTGGAATAACACCATTCCTCAAGTGTCTGCATTTCTCACCAACAATGAAAAAATTCCATAGTAAGATTTCTTTTTCTGGACACTCACTGACAGTGACATTGGAAATAAATTGCTTTTATGCACATATTCCTTATGTACAAAACCTTTCACAGAGACTTAATCCAGACATTTCACAGAGGACTTGTTCTTGGATATCTGAAAGATTCAGCTTCTCTGCTAGTTCTGACTTTTGCTTGGTTGAGGGACCGATAATCCCTCTCTCCTCCATTCTTTTGCCTCTATTGCAAACCTCCCACTCTTGTGATCCCTGACAAAAGTGCCTTAAAAATTAACTGCTCTCTCTTTGCCAGTTGGCTTATGGGCACAAGGCCTGCTTAGTCACATAGGGTCCAGACTTAGCACACTTTCTAACATGTTAGGAACTCAGTTGAATTAAATCTCTTTTTTGTTGCTTATATCAACAATACAATGATAATGTTTATAACATTGCTAAATTAGCAATGTCTAGAAAGTAAGAGCTTTCTATATACAATACGACCTACTACATGTAAACTACTTGTATGTTAAAATTATTTTATAAATTTTGATTAATGTGCTGCTATCACCATCTTCAAATTGTTAATAGTATTTGAACAAGGGACCCTGCATTTTCATTTTGTCCTTGGTCCCACAAATCGTGCAGCTGCTCCTGCTCCTCGCAGTGAACATTGAAATAGGGAGAAGAGTCCTGCCATACAGGGTAAGAGTAGGTGGTCTCCCCTTTGGAACTCAGCAGGCGTTTTCCCACAGAGAATCTAGAAAGGTGTATGAAGCCAATGATAGGTCAGCCCTGCTTAGCCCCAGGTTCCTCATCTCTAAAATAGGACGGTGGCATCTACCTTGCAGGTTATTGTGTTAAGGGGGATCAGATATAAAGTACCTATCAGAGTGTCTGGTATACTCCAGGTGTTTCCTAATTGAAATAATTTGAGATAGCAGGTGCAGCAAACGGAGCTTGGACTCCGGAATTAGAAGCTAGGCTAGATCAAATCAGCCCTACCATTTAGTAAGATGTATGATCGTAGTTAAGTTACTTAGCTTCTCCTGCTTCAGGTCTTTTATCTATAAAATGGGAATGCTGGTATTTACCATGTAAAGTTGTTTTGGGATTTAAACAAGCTACATATTTGGAGAACCTAGTTCACTTTTGGCATACAGTATAAACAAGCTACATATTTGGAGAACCTAGTTCACTTTTGGCATACAGTAGGAGCTCAAAAAAAAATAACTTTGTAATTTACATATAGTTTATAACTTTTCTTATAACACTATGTCTGTACTCTGAACAATTAATTCACAAATGATTTTTGGGATATGCCCATTAATAAACTTTCTATACATGTAACCTCCTTATATGTTAAAATAATTTTTATTAAAAGTATTTGAGAATTTTTTTTTCTTCTTTGCTAGACTATGAATTCCTTAAAGGCAGTGATCATGTCTTATTTACCTTTGTATCCTAGTGCACTTTCTAACACATGCTAGGAACTCAGTTGAATTAAATCTCTTTTCTGTTGTTTTTATCAACAAGGCAATGATAATGTTCATAACGTTCCTAAATTAACCATGTCTAGAGAGTAAAAGGTGCATCAAAGAGCCCCATCTCTGTCCTGAAAAGCCTTTGTTTCCTTGCCCATTATATTTGGTATCTTCCTACATCCTTGGTCTGGTTCTTGCCCCATTAGCAAAGTTATTTTGTCAGGGAACATAATTCAGTTTGTGTAACCAATCACCTTTCCCGGCAACAACCTCAGTAGAGAGGGCTTTTGGGCAAGAATTTCCTGAAACTCCAACAGTTGAATCATAATATGATGTCTCTTAGGATCAAAGAAGCCTTGAACTCTGCCTTTTAACCATCCGGGGTAATGGGTCCCTTTAAGAACCTTATGATTGTTATGGATATTCTCTCCAGGAAAATAGATGCAATGTATTATACAATTTCAATGTGTTCTCAGTGCCCCAGAAGTACTTGGACTCCATGTTAAGAATTCTTATTAGAATAACCCAGAAAACAAAACGAACCCCCTTCACCCCAGATTATGAATTCTTGTTAGAATTGCTCAGAAAACAGAACGAGCAATGTGTGAAGTTCTAGTCCTGGCTAGTCACACTTTCTTGTTGAAAACAAAACAAAACAATTACAGATTTAACCGCAGAGTTATCCCTGAGGTCCAGTCCCAGGTGTTGATGTTAAGGGCTCCTGGCCAAGCAGTGGCCACTCTTTGGAGAACCCACGTTCAGCTGAGTATAATGGAGCCTTGTTTGATAATATCATTGACATTTCCAAATCCCGGGTATCAAGCTTTTTTCCTATCCCTCGTGGCCCTTCCTAAGTTTAGCTGCTGGTGTAATGGGGTAACCATGGCAACAACCACCTGCCTATTTAAAACCATCTCCAAGGCTGAATAAGGAAGCCTGGAGAAAAGGCTGCTTGCCTGCCTCTCAGTGGACAAATTGGGCACTCCTGGGTATTTTCCAGCATGGAAAAGGCAGGGTGGAAGCAGCAGGAGCACAAAGTTCTTAATAGAAAGTGTTCAGTAACCCTGTGATGCTGCCTCGATCCCACTGTGTCTTCTCATATTGGGCAAGCACAAGGATTAACATGCGAATCCACATGACCATCATCACAGGTGACCATACTACATTGACCACAACCAGGTGAAGAGTGAGGCACGAACCTAACCACAAAGAATCTTCTTGTTAATGGGAACTGGGGAGTGGGAAGGAAAAATAACAATTCCCATCACAGTGGATTGGTTCATACTTTGCATTGAAATGCACGCTACACCTTTTTTCTAGCAGGTGGATCATTCTAATTGTATTTAATTCTGACATATAAAACACACGTGGGAGAAAGGTGTGACGAGAAAATGAATACCCCAAATGCCTTATTTAATTAGTTACTTCAGTTTGCATAATTTCACATGTGGATAATTGGTGATTGCTCTATTTATGCCATATGTTGACCTATCTTTTGGATTTTCGAATATGGGGAAATTCCTCCTTCACTTTGCTCCCTTGCTCTCTATAAACTGACAGTTTTTCTCCTTCCAGGTGCCAGGAGATCATACAACTGACCACACAGAATGGTTTGCCTTTCCCTAGCTAACTATGCTCTTGCACCCCTTTATATCTCTGTGTGCATTCAATTCTTTCAGCCTGGATTGCCCTTCTCCTTTTTTGAATCTGGCACAAGCATATTTCTCTTCTGTGTCCATTCAAGAATCTCTGTCTTGAAAAACCCTCCAGGCCATAGCTCTTGCTTTGTATTGCCATAGCTCACCTCCGTTCATTTAACACAAGTCACTGCGCACATTTGCTTTCCAGTTTGTCTCTACCACTAGGCTTCCAAAACACCCATAGAGCAGTGTCTGGCCAGTATACTTTCCAAAAGATTCTGCTGAATGAGTGAATGAATGAATGAATGAACATAGCCCCACAGATTTCACAAGAATATGGCATCTTAACAGGCAATGACTATGCACACGGCTACCTTAAAAGTTTATGGAATGGGTGGAAGAGTGGGAGTATAAAAAACAGAGGTTGTGTGTGTATTTGACAGTGAAAAAGATCTTGAGGGGGCAACATTTGATTTATATGTTTGTGAATATAGCAGGAGTAGGACTGAAAGTATACGTGGTAATAGTAGTGAGTGAGTGGGTATGGTCTACGCGTATGAGAGAGCAAGAAGGAATGTGCCTGTGACAGAAACTGAGCACAAATCGTAGTAAGGCTAGTTCAGGTGCTATTAGACCCCACAGATCACACTCCCTGAAGCTGAAGTAGCTTCATTTTGTTCATTGTCTGATCCCTAAAGGACTTTCTTTTTAGTTAACCTCTCAGATGTGAGGTCAGAGGAAAGAGATAGGAAAGAAAATGAGGGCGCTCTTTGCGGGTGCTGGCTTTAAATGAATGTCCTCAGATAACTTCTGACCTCTGCTTTTGAAGAGAATCTTATGAACTACATAGAAGTTAATGCTTTCAGGTTCAAAGACCAAGTTCAAACTATATCCACCCTCCTCCCTACCTGCCTGAGAGTGAGGGTGGTGTCCAGTGGTCATCTCGACATGGTACAACAAAGAGAAATTAACCAATGAGAAGAAAAAGAAAGAACAGAGAAGGAGAAAGGTAACTTAACAATCCCTGGGCTATGCTGGTCACAACTCTATTCTCCCAGATTCCCATCTGCAAGCAAGAATGGTTTTGTTTTATTTGTTAATGGTCTGGTTTTCTCTTTCCTCTTGTTTTTCAACCTAACACCTAGGCTTCACACAGGGTGCCTAGGCTGAGGCTGGGACCTGTGGGCTCTGAGTCTCCCTACGTTTGCAGGGGCCACCACAGGCCTCTCTGGCTGCTGCCCTCTGCGATCTGGGGATACAGAGAGAACACACCCCGTTGATCCCTGGTCCAGAGCTGTCGCTCCCACCCCTTTGGGACACCAAGAAGTTAAGGGGCTCTGGGAACCCTCTTCCACACTCTCTGTCCCCAACCCTGAAGAATTGCAAGGGGCTGGAGGTGGAGTCGCTGCACATTCTGAGAAAGTGGCCAAGCCTCAGAAGGGTTCCAGTCGACCAAGAGCAGAACCGCCCCCAGGCGGGTGCCCCACGCCTCCCCTCCCACCTCCCCCTGAAGCATCCCCTGGGAGGGGACAGGCGGCCAGGCTGCGGCAGGTTTCTGACATTTCTTTCTTCTTGGAAATGGAAACCCTCTTTCCGGCAACTTGGCAGGAAAGCGACGTTCCTCGGTGGCCCGGGCCAAGAATATTTCCCTGAGAGCAGGTGGGAAGCCTCTGTCTGGCCAGCCAGCTTAGCGAGGGGGACGAGGGCAGAGCAGCTGACTCTACAGGGGTAACGGCCCTCTTACCTGCTGTTGAATTTTTCTGGGTGTTTCTCTCTCATCACGTGGAATCTATGTGCAATTGAGGCATCCTGAAAGGGAAAGAGTCAAAAGCAGATCCCCGGTTAGAGGTCATGACTGCAATGAGGTAGGAAAAAAGCTCACATGGTCTCACTGACTCTCCCGAAATGCTGAGCCACCATCTCACAGGTGAGATCCCGAGGCTCAGGCTGAGGCTGAGAACAGGGTCCAAGGTTGCAAGCTAGTGCCACGGGTTCTGATGGATACAGACCCTACTTCAGCTGACTCCAGAGCCCTCCTAATGTTCACTCGGCACCTGCCCACTGAGCGACAGTCAGTTCAGGGGCGAGTGAAGGGCCCTTTGAGCAGAGAGATGGTGTCCACGTCTGCGAGTTGAGGTCAGAAGCCTCAAGTGTGGGGCTCAGTGTGAGTCTTGGAAATGCCATGCCATATTAACTCTATTTTTTAAAAACATACTTTTTATTTTGAAATATTTTAAGCCTCACAAGAAGTTACAAAAATAGTACAGTGAGTTCCTGTGTACCTTCACCCACTTCCCCTATGATAACATCTTATATAACCATAGTACTTTTGTCAAAACCAGGAAGCCGACTCTGGTAGCTACCATTATATATTGACTCTTAGTCATCCATATCAGTAGCAATAGTCACATTGGATGACTGCTTAGGAGACAATAAAATATATATAAATATGTTTAAGTTTATGGCTTCTCTATTATCACTCCCCTGAAAGGATGCTCTCCAAGGTCAATGAAAATCTGATTACCCCTTCCTGTGGACACTTTGCTGTCCTATTATTAGCACATCCCTTTGCTGCACTGTTGACCACCTGCTCCTTAGAACTCCTAGTCAGGATTGCCCATGGCACTATGTCCTTCCTGGCTCGCCATCCTCAGGCCAGAACTTCTTGAAACCATAGTGTTCTCCTTAGTTCAATCCGTGGTCCATACTCTACTCTGTGGGCCATCTCATGAACTCCCATGGTTGTCACTAGTATCCAGATGCTGATGCCTCCACAATGTGTCTCCATAACCAGCTCTGAGCTTCAAACTTCAAACTGAATTCACCTTTCCTCCCCAAACTTAGTCTTTCATCTTTGGTAACGGCCTCATTTTTCAGCAAAGGAAGGTGTAATGCCCTTTTCTGTTCAGGCCCTGTGGTCAGCACTTTAGGGGCGGGTGCTGGCGCTGGGCTTTAGGAATAAAATGGCTAATTGGACTGAAGGCAGGAGGTGATACAGAAACAAGGGTACTGATTCAGACTTAAAAAAAAAAAAAAGGCACGGTAATCCATTTACTGGAATACATGACTGAAAGAGACCTGAAGTTCCAAATGATGACTTTGCAGCTAATGCATATTAAATCCATTCCTTGATAAGGAAACCCTATAAAAGAGAATTTTTTTTTAACATCAAAAGGTATATGTTCAGTGAAGAAATATATTTGAGCATCCACTGTGTGCAGTGAGTGAAATATAGGTTGATAGAGTGGACAGAAGGTCCAGAGGGAAGTTAGGAGGCAAAGAAGAACTTTTCCAATATTAGGACTTGGCCCAGTAGTAATCTCAGCTAGTAGTCCACTCTTGGAAAGTGGTGAAAGCAAGTCAAGAAGGTGGGTATATTTTGTGGTTGGCAATGAGTCATTGCTGAAATAATGTCTTGAGAATTTAACATTTAAGCCTTAGCTTTAGATTAAAAAAAAAAAAAGGTGTTAGTTTAAGATACGTCCAAAGTTGAAGGTTTTGTGAGCCCCTTGACCCCCGTGGAGGCGCAGTGGGAGGTGTGCAAACCCCAGGCCACCCCTGCAAGCCTCCCAGCCTGGGCCCACCTCCCTGTCTCTGAGCAAGTTTCAGTGAACACTCTGAATAAGATGCATGTGACATTTGTCAAGTGCTTCTCTAGAATTCAAGAAAACATTCCATTTCCTTGGGTTCCTCTGACACTAATTTTCTTCTGTCAGGAAAAGAAAAAGAAAAAGCCATCACGTGTTGCCTGGCACGATTTGTCCTTCCCTACCCCTACCCCAAGACTGCTGTGACTGGCTCCTGGGCCTTTGTTTGTTTTCTGGGATCTGTGCATAGGCCTGCTCACTCTGTGTAGCTGTCCTCACTGTCCTCTGATTTTTCATAACCAGTTATTGCAAAGCTTCTTTTCACCAAGACCAGCCTTTACAATATTATTAGTTAAGCATATGGCTCTAATTTGACAATGTAGTCCCTTAGTCAATACACAAAGAGCTCCTTTGCTGTCACGTCTAAACAGGCAATGCTGATAAAGACCCTGTCCATGTTTTTCTACCAAGGGATTAAAAAGAGTGTTGAGATTCACCTTAACCCTCTGTTGAGCTTCTCCGTGTCAGCCACATGTACTGGGTCTATTTACATTCTGTAGTGATTTAATATAAATTTTGGGAACCAGTGCTGCAGTGGTACCGAGGTTTTCTTGGTAATAATTACAGCAAAATGAGACTTCTGTTCTGAAGGGGGAAGATGGGAATTGCAAATGCATGGAAGTGGGGAAAGTATTTCTGGCAGCCTCACTGCCTGGGGTCTTTTCTATGAGGTGTTGGGTGAGAAGGAGATGCTGAGAGGGGTGGACACAGGGCTACTCTTTCCTGAACTAAAACTCCAGGCAAATGGTTGGACAAAGGATCTTTGTGGTCTTCCAAATCCAGGCAGCAGTCATTTGGACTCTGAGATATAGGAAAGGCTAGGCCAGTGCTGTTCAATAGAAATATAATAATGTAGGCCATTTTATAACTTTTCTAGTATCCACATTAAAAAAGTAAAAAGAAACAGATAAAATTAATTTTAAGAATATATTTTAATTGACCCTGTATACCCTAGAATGTTATCATTAAAAAATGGAATTGATATAAAAATTATGAATGAGATATTTTACATTCTTTTTTCATACCAAGTTTTTGGAATGTGGTGTGTGTTTAGGACAAGTCACATTTCAAGTGCACGATAGCCACATGTACCGTATTGGCAATGAAGATAAAAGGAGAGAAAGGAGCCAATAGGACAGACTGTTTGAAACCGGGGTTGTTCTGAGTTATGGAGGATTTGGGAATAGAAAAGAATGTGGACCCCTTGTCTAGGACATGCCTTAGTGAATTCCATTGTCTTAGCAGCTTCATGGCTCTCTCAGGTGATAGATAAGAACTCGATGCTGAAGGAATCCAACAGCTTGCAAGAAAAATCATGTCTAGTTGAGAATTCCCTAGCGAGGAAACCTGGCTGGTGAAGTCTAATAAGTACAGTCTGTAAGGTGGGAAATGGTGTGTGGATTAGTGGGACAGGCTATGACCTCTCCTTGGCTCTTGGGTTTCCCTAGCATCAAAAATAGATTTCATTGAATCAAGGGATTAGCTGTTCACTCATCCTGTTAAGGCTCACTGAAAGCAGAGCCTTTGAGAAGTTCAGAGTTACACATAGTCCAGGAACTATTTTGTAGCCCCAAACTTCCTGTCACTGATACCTGGCCATCCTGACATTTCTGCAAATCCAAAAATAAAGAGCAGGGAAGAGGAGGCCAGAGAAGTCAGAGGAAGTGGTGTACTGAATGACTATGTTTAAAATCTCCTGTCAGTAGATATTATCAGTTAAAAAGACAGATAAGGTCAACTCTTTACTGGTGGGAACTTGGCACAAGGTTGATTAGAATATGGTGGTAATAAAGCCAAGACCATAGTGACTGCCTGGATAGGCCATTAGAATCTGGACCCTCTGACTTGTTTATCCTTCCATCTAGTAAGTGGGCTCTATTGGCACTAGGGGGATAGCTCAACTCATCAGGGAACATTCTTTACCACCCAGCAGTAGCTGTTGCCATCACCTTTATAAATGCAAGACACAGACATTTGATATCAATAAGATATTCTGGGTCCTTCAAAAGAGGCAAAGACTTTGCAATACCCTCTTTGCCAAGGGAGACTGACTCTGTTTAATCATCACAAGGAAGAAAAACTCTGCATTGGTTTACATACCTCCTTCTCCTCTTACAAAGTTTGGGAAGTCAAATAGGGAGCAAGACCTTCTGCAAATGTCAGGTCCAGACTTTGGTAGGGTTGTGTGTTGGTTACTTGTTTTCTCAAGAATTTTTCTTCCAACTTTTAAAGAGCGAGCACACAAACCCAGCAAATATTTTATTGGGAGAAGGCTAAGGCTACAACAGTGAGATAAAACCAGTCCTGGTTCCTTACTCCTCTGCAATAAAATATTAAACATGCCCAAACTAAAGGTGAATGAGGAAAAACATCTTGAAAAAGATATTGTGAGGTTCTTCATAATTTAAAAAATGAATGGATTGCGTTATTATGCATCGGCCCAGGGCAAATAAATATGTCGACCACTGTGGGTGATGGAGAATCTGTTTGCATGCATTTTCTCTGGTGACAGTTAGTGCGTCCTCCTCCCCTCCCTCCCTTTTTCCCACATCCTTCCCTTTCTTCCTTCCTTCTTATTTGTAAGGATGAATTAAAAACATGATTACCAATCAGTCCTCGCACTTGAGTGTTTAGGGGTTAGCTATCTAGTTGAGGAGAAATTGTCTGCTTCTTTTTGGTGTGTTCATTCTTTTGGTCAGCAAATTTTAAGTGAGTACCATTTTTGCACATGACACTGCATGGGAAGCGGTCAGGAATCATGTTGCTTCTGGCTGTCATAACTGGGGGTGTTAAGAAAAGGAAGGTTTGGGGCTGAGGCTCCAAAGGCAGCCATGGCTGTAACGTGCCATCTGGGTAGCTGCCCAGTCCTGCAGCTCCGCTCTCTAATGCCTAGTTACCATGGGCGCTGGTTCTCCCCTTCTTCCTAGCTTCCTCCTCCTTCATCTCTCTCAGTTTTG
The DNA here is from genome assembly GCF_030445035.2 of Dasypus novemcinctus. NCBI lineage: Eukaryota > Metazoa > Chordata > Mammalia > Cingulata > Dasypodidae > Dasypus > Dasypus novemcinctus. Next base: position 61,217,524 of record NC_080676.1, read on the forward strand.
GCTTCTGCTCTTGTGAGGAGCCACTGCCTTTGACCATTCTTCTTTACTCTGATGGATTGTTTTCATTCACTGAGGACTTGGTCAGGAAGGTCAGCATCAGCATGATCTCGGGCTTGCTAAAAATGCAGATTCCCAGAACTTGCCCAGACCTATGGAATCAGAATCCACCCTGAGGGTGGAATCTGCATTTCTGAGAAGGAGCACTGATGAGTTGTTACACACTAAATTTTAAGAGCACCCTCCCTGCAAAGAAGGACTGTGGGGAATCCACATGTTCAGTGGTCCACAGCTCAGTCTGGCTCTGGAACTAGACCCTTGTGATTCCCGTCTCCACCACTCACCAGCCTGGGCTTATTTCTCTCTCTAAATCTGTCTAAGCTACAGTTCCTTCTTACACAACAAAAAAGGATAATGACTGCTCCCACCTCATAGGGAAACTGCCTGGTGCGCAGTAGGTATTCAGTAAGTGTCAGCAAGTTATGCAATGGTTACCATAAGGAAAATACACTTCAGTTATTGTAAAACTGCAGTGATGGGAGGCCCCTGAACCAGAAGGCCCCTGAACTCCAGACCTGTTAACAGTGTAGCAGTGTCCGATTTGAAAGAGCTTAACACAGCATGAGTTCCTGCTGGGAGGATGTGGGCCTCAGCAGGTGGTCCAAAAAAGAGAAAGGTCTTTGGACCCAGAAGGGGAGGGAAATGTCTTTCTAGATGCCTGGAGCAGGCAGCTGGAAGACACCTAGAAAAGATGGCTTTCGCAGCTGAGGCTGGGGGTAGGGTGGGGAGATACACTGGATTTGGGCACAACAGCCCCTGAATTTGTTCTCAGTCTCCTGCTTCCATCCTCTCAGAGCCTGATCATGGGTCCGTCTATTCCTCTTCCATTTTAGTAATAGAAGGAACATTGGATTAGGAGTCAGAAAATGAAGGCAAATCCCTTCATCTTTCTGAGTCTTTGTTTTCTCACCTATAAAATGGAGATTATAATGTCCTTTAGTATAGTCATAAGAATCCAGAAAACATGGTGAATTTTAAATCCTCCTGTAAATATAGGAGACTATTATTTTAAGTCCTTTCCTCTCTTACTTTCCATGGTTTTCCTTTTACTCTTCCTGTTCAAAAGAACCTGGCTTCAGAGTAAAGCAGAGCCATGTGAGCCTAGTCCTACCCCTAGTACATAGTCTGAGGTCTCATCTGTAAAATGGGCAGTGATACCAACCTTGCAGACTGCTATGAGGACTGGAATATATAAAGCCTAACACAGTGGAGCACATACAGGAGGTACTTGATAAATGTTTTTGCTGCACGCCCTTTCCAAATCCCAACTCTGTTGCTGAAGTGATTAACCACCCTTCCCATCACCCCACCCCACCACTCCTAACTGCTGGGAAGCAGTGTCCACCCCAGTCCTCTACGGACCAGAAGCTGAGTTCAATGAAGCAAACTAACTGTGCTATACCAGATGTGCAGAGGACCGGGGGAAGAAAGATGAACATGGCACTGTCCTTGCCTCTGTTTGTGTGTGTTGGGGGTTGGGGCAAGACAGGAGCATTAAGCCAATCCCTCAATGTAATGTAGAGAGTGCACTGATGGGGTGAGCTCTGAGGGCTGAGGGAGCACTAATGAGGAGCACAGAGCTCAGTCAAAGGCTCAGCCCAGAGGAGATGCCCATAAAGGTTTGTGAATTGCTTGGACTATATGAGATGGGTTGAGATGAGGAGTGAGAACAAGAGAGAAGGAATTCTGCAAGCTGAATCAGTCAAACCAGCTTGGGAACAGGTGGTCTTCCTTTGAGGATAAGAATTCCCAAATCTGGAATTATATGTCCTTTGGTTATTTCTTGATGTTGCTTTTTGACTGCTTCAAATTCCACAAATGATAAGTATGTTGTTTGAAAAATTCCTGTCTTTTTTGTTAGTTAAAATTAGAGGGGAAAGAATTTCCTCATATTCAAAAATTGGGGATTGGAGCCATCACTCAGGGTGTCCAGTCTCAGGCCAGATGCAAGGATGACTGGACCCAGTTCTGGGCTGGGGGCAGTTGGGACAGCCAAGGAATAAGGACCCAGGCAGAACAACTGAAGACTCTGACTTTTCCTGCCAGCCTGGGCATTTCTCTTCCAGGAGGAAAGGTTATTCCTGGCCAACTCACCACGCCAATGGAGAAATAGTTGTTCATGATGTTGTATGGGACCTGGTCTCCGTTCTCCACCTCCTCTCTGGGGATGACTTCCAGATGCCAGCGGTCCAGCATTACCAAGGGACTCTGTTCAATATCCTTCAGGATTTTCGTCAAGCTGCCCCCCTCATAACCTGTGGAGCACAGCATTGCATTTGCCACCAGAGCAGAAAGTCTAGGTCATTGTCGATGCATGGGAAGCGTCAGGGCAGGGAATCCCATAGACATCTGGGTCCAGGACAATCCCCAGTGTGTCTCTGGGCTGGAGATACTTATGTTCCCTGAGCCACGGAGAAGGAAGGGCAATAGGGAGTAATTAGAAAGGGGCTGGGGTCATTCGGAAGCCAGAGTTGTTGAGGAAGGGGGATGTTGGCCAAAAGTAGACAGGGCTGTGTAGCAAAGCAATCCTGAGAGAATTCCAGTGGTCTGGATGGTTGGGAAGCTGGGCACAGGAGGACAACAGATCCATTCCAGGATCGTGTCATATCAGAGAGAGACAGCCTGGTAGATAGAATTTTAAAAGGGTCCCCAGGATTCCTGCTCCCCCTGGTGTGCACACTCTGTATAATCTCTGGGATTTATAAATATGAAGTGGGATAGTTGCTCCCAAGATTAGCTTATGTTTTATGTCACAGTTGATTTTAAAAAAGGGAGATTATCCTGGGTGGACCTGACCATAATAAGGGGAAACTTTAAAAGGGACAGGCTCTTCCCTGAGAAACTCTGAGAGATTTGAAACTTCAAGAGGGATTTGACGTGAAGGGGACTTTCTGTTATTGGCATTGAAGATGGAGGGCTCTATGTAGCAAGGAAGGCTGGAGGCCTTTAGAAGTTGCAAGTGATCCCAGTTAACAACCAGCAAAGAAACAGGGACCCCAGTTCTGCAACCACCACGACCTAAACTTAGCCAACAACGTGAATGACCTTAGAAGCAAATTCTTCTCCGGTGCCTCCAGAAAGGAGCACAGCCAGACCAAGAGCCTAGTTTCAACCTGTGAGTGCCTGAGCAGAGAAAACAGCCAAGCTGTGCCAAGACTTCTTACCTACAGAACCGTGGGCTAATAAATGGGTGTTGTTTTAAGCTACTACATTTGTGGTAATTTGTTATGCAGCCACAGAAAATGAAGACAGACAGTGAATCATAAGTGATGGGAGGTTAGGAGGAGAGAGTCTTTTCCTTCAAATAATACTTCCATATTCCTCACCTTTGGGGCAAACTTGTGGGTATTTTCAAACTCTCAGGGCTTTGGTTAACTCCTTAGGGGACTCCTCACAAGATAGCAATCATCTATCAGGGTCTTGGGTTTCCTGTTCAAAATCTGCACATAGATGCCCAAAGTGCGGGCCAAGGGTAACTTGCCTGTCCCTCTTAAATGGAAACCCTGGAGCTCTTCCCGTGCCTACCAGTTTCCTTCTAGGGCTGGTTTCTGTTTGCCCCACATCTGCCCACCAAGCATGACCTGATCTCTGACCATGGACTGCTGCCCTGCCTGGTCTTGAGTTGTTCTTGGAATTGATCAGCCACTTGGAATAGCCCTTCCCTCTTCTGCCTGGCAGCCTGATCTATCTGCTCCGTGTGCTGCCCTGAACTTCACCACTCTCTGGAGAATGCCCAGCTCCTTGGGGGCTGCTGCAGCTGAGGAAGTTCTCCATAGTCCCTGCCCCTTGCCTTGTAAGCTCATTCCCACTCCATGCTTCCCTTGAGAATTTCAGTATGGATGACCAAGGCCTATGGGGGTCTAGGATCATCTGGATGCCCCTAGGGATTCTAGGGAGCTAGTGATGTGGCTTTTGGGTCTGCATTCTGCATCCTCATTCAGAAGATCACTAGTATGAATGAGAGGCAATATACAGAAAGCCCCGGAGTGCCCACTGGGAAATGTACTGGGGAAGAGACAAGTGAGACTTGGTCTTTACTCTAAAGTTGACCATCTGCTAGTGGGGTAGGTGGGTTCTAAGCTCATAGCTTCAGGATGCAGCAAACATGTTGAGGAAGTTAAGCACAGGGTCCCCAGAGCCCAGGAGAGGATCTCCTACCCCAGCTTGGAGTGAAGGCAGGGAAAGTATCATGTTGTAGATATGACTCCAGAGTGGAGTAATACTCTGTGGAATGTGATCCCTAAAAGGGTAAGTTCAATCTAGTTCTATAGAACAGTCTTGTCAATTGGAACACCCGTCCTCAGGGTAGGGCCGCTAGCATGCAGACTCACCTCCTCCCCAGCGGAGACAGCGGGCAAGGTCATTTCCTGTTCCAAGAGGTAGGACAGCCACTGGTGGATGTTTTGTGAAGTTAGCCTTATCTGCAACCCATGCAGAGGAAGAGAGAACCATATGACATGAGTTTTTCAGTTGTTTTATCCTGATCTGATGTTTGAACCTCTCCATAGCATTCTTTATTTGAATACCTCCCATGATGGGGAACACACTACTTCCTAAAGCTATATATTCCATTTGCAGTATGTAAATCACTACCAAGAGGCTTTGATATTGAGCCAAGTCTGTCTCCTTATAGCTTGCTCCTGTTTATCCTAACTTTGACCTAATTCTTTCTAGTGACAGTATACACTTAAAAAGCATTCGTTTACACTACTTTAATCCTTATTGACAAGGAGCACTTACTCTATTTATCCCTCAGATCAAACCCTGTAAGGTTTTAGCACCCTTTTCTAACAGATGAAGACACGGAGGTTCAGAGAGGGAAATTAATTCCCAAACCAGGATCCAAACCCAGGTCAGTGTGGCTCCAAGTCCATGTTCCTCCTCACTTTAGGGGCCAGGCAGGTGCATGGGTTAGTGAAACAGAGGGTCTAAGGGTCTAAGGGTAGAGCATTTGGGAAACTGAAGATACCTAACTTAAAATAATTCAGAATCAAAAACTTAAAAATAACATTGTGTCAACGGGCACAATATTTGGCCCCCAGGTTCAAGTTTGCTACTTCCATCACCATCCAGACTTGCAAATATACACATTTCTCATCTTATCTCCCATGATGGGTGTGAAAGAGCATTCAACTCCAGCATCATAGACAGCCCAACTGGACAGGTGTTTTAAATCTGGCTACAGAGTTGCGCTCTTTACAGCAGCATGTTCTCTGGGCTGGGAAAGCTGATGAGGGAGGCAAAGCACCTATTGTGCTCCAGGGGGCATTGTTTACATAACCCCAATGTGCATGGTGCCCCTGGAGATAAACAATGTGGTGGGGTCAATGCAGGAAACAGTGCATGAGGCTTATATCAGGGTTGCCCCCGCAAAGCAGGAGTTCATAGGCCACCCAGGACGTCTGACCCGTGCCAGGAGTGGCTGAGCTCAGGCAAGAGCCAGGGCCGAGGTCACCATCTGGAGAGCTGAGATGCAGATCAATGGACCTTCCCACTGTTCCTGGAACACATGGTCTGCATTTGTGTCTTGCACATGGTTCTCTGGGCTTGGAATGTGCTTGTTCCCTTAGGCCTGCCCTCTTCTGTGTTCCCCATGTCAGCAACCTCCTCACAGGACTGAGGGCAGAAACCTGAAGGTCATCCCACGTTTCTCTCTCTCCCTCACCCCGCATTTGTTCACACATCAATTTCTGTGTGCTGTCTTCTCAATAGGTCTCCAAGCAATCTCTTGTCTCCATCCCCATGGCCACACCCAAGTTCAGGTCTGATTCCTTCCACTGGAACCATCTCTGCTCTCTCAGCCTCCAGGTCCCTTCAAGTGTGCTCTTCACACTTCCTCCTAGGAGGACAATTCTTCTTAAGCTACAAGTCTGATCACACCAGTCCTCTACTTTAACTTCTGCCATGGCTCCCTAGTACTCCTTAGAATGGTATAATAGACTTCAGGATCCGGGTTCTGCCTTTCTCTCTCATCTCATCCT